>NW_005369101.1:351847-407277 GCF_000412655.1 Myotis brandtii
TCGAGGGTCCGGGCGCGGGATGGACTGAAGCCGCGGTGCCTCTCCGAGGGGGTGGGTGGGAAGGGGTCACGGTGCTGAGAGAAGCGCACGGGAAGGAGGCGTCGGCGAATTCGGGGTTCCGCTGGAAGAGAGCGCTTTGCCGGGGCCATGGATTCTGGACCTCTGCTGCTGAGCGTTTTCACTTTGCTGTTCTCCGGCTTGTGGCATCCGGGATTAACAGCGACAAATTGTAAGTGTCCCTCCGGAGCCCGGGGCGGTGGGGAGATGGGAAGCGCTACCATTTGGACAGACCAGCGTGCTCAATTGTGTCTGCTCTGAGCAGAGGGGAGGGGAAATGCTGGTTAGTGTGGTTCCATCACTCTTCCCATCCCAAAAGTTAGCGGAGCTCGAACGACCCGGCCCCCTGGATTTTCTGCCCTCTCCCCAACCGCAAAGTTCAGGGAGAAGGGAGGGGTCTGTGCCCTCACCGCCCGCTGGCCCCGCGTTCCAGCCCCGGTCGGGTCGTCGCCGCCAGGGCTGCTCCCGGGAAGGCCCGGGTTCAGGTTGTCTGAGCCGCCGGGCTGAGCTCGGGGATAGAGAGTCTCCCAGCCACCGCGCCTGGTGGCCTCAGCTTCCTCTGCGAATGCGGCTGCCCAGGGCTTGCAGGGTGCCTGGTGCCCCCCAAGACCTGGCTCTCAGCTCTCTGCTAAGCAGAAGGCGCCGGTCTGGTGTCTTGCAACCAATGGACATCGGTTTACGAGGACAGGGAGTTTGGCCTAAGAGTCATGGCCCGGTGTAGTCAAACCACAAGATCAATGGCTGTCCCTGTTTCAGAGGAAGCCCTCTGATGCACACCCCACCCCAATCCTTGTGCCAAAGGACACCCCAGGAGTGCACACTGAAGGTACACACTGTTCCCCAGGCTCTAACCTCCGCAAGTGCCGAGCATCTAATTTAATAGGCAGGAAGGCTGGACACCTGGGGATCCGCCACCTGCACTGTGTATTTAAAGAACTCAGTTTGTCAAAGTTGAATACATCTCTAGAACCATCCGAGGTTTCAGCTCAATTGCTCAGCTGCCTCTCTAGGCAGAGAAGGGGAAGTTTTCCAGCTCTGGAAACTCCTAAATGAGAACGAATGCCATTAAGCCATCTGTGTTTTTCCAACGATGGTTTACCAAGGTTCTTCAATTTTCTGGGCTTGCTTCTCTATCTGCTAACCCCACTGGAACCTCAGACACGTTTACTCATACGTTCTAATACTATTGCTTGTAATCTGAACCATTTCTGAAAGTAAGACAACTCCATACCATGAGTCCCTCTTCTTCACTCCCACCTTCTTAGGTCTGAGAAGGCCTTGAGTAAGACACTCAAGGGAAGAGACTTCGACAATTGTTATTTACTGAAAACTCTCCAAAGCGGAGCCAGTGTTTTTATCTGTCTTTGGAAATTGTAGACATTCAGAATCTATAGCTAGTGGTAATGTTTTCTAAAGGCTTTATTAAAGTTTGAATTCTAAAGCAGTGCTGACGAGGTCATCCTCTCTAAAAGGGAGGTCCTACGGGCTTTAGATTAGAAATCGTTTCAGAGAACAGGTAAGGACAGGCTATAATCTAATTTTTATTCTCCTCCTCCTCCTCCACCTACCCCTGGTTCTCCTTCTTTTCCTTCTTTTAAGTGGAATTGTTCCCATGATGCTTTAGAGAAACATCTAAATCCTTTAGGAAGAGGAAGTCAGGCATGGTGCTGAGCTAGCTCTCTACCTCCGGGAACACTAGAGGTCAGTATTGTCCCGACAATGCGAAGGTGCCACTGAGAAACCCGTTTTCCTTGGGAACATTCACCTCTGAAAATAGTGAATATTCTAAAGACACACAAAGATGGAGTGAGCAGTAGTGGTGAAACAGGTAGAACGTGCTCTATAGGAATGTGATTTGGGCTTTATTACATAGTCCATTTTCTTAAGAGGAAGGAAAAATATAAATCATTGAATGGCATTCTCTGTAAATTAATTGAATGATGGTTAATATGTTATAATAACGATTATAAAAGTATTATGGTATTAATTTAAGGCTCATGATTATCATTACTAATGCAGCAATAAAGCTTATTCTGAAATTTAAAATAAAACTTTGTGATAATGAGCTTTAATATTTCATCACTGACAGTTTAATTTCCTTATTTCCAATCAACCCTTCAATTGAATGCACCCTGCTTGCTAAATACTTTAGGGTCAGTGTTCTTAAAAAATAATGATGAATGTCTTTGTTATGCTGAACAAAATGGATTAAGTGAACAATAGTCTAGCAGCAGAAAATTACTTCTGAACTCAGTACCTCTTGGTTGGCTTCAGACCTGTAATGCAGAACCTCTGAGGAAAGATAGAAAAGAGCTCTCCACAGTTCTCCCAGACCTCGATCGTCCTGCTCTTCACCCATCAAATACAGGGCTTTCATTTTCTAGCCATTCCAACCAGTTAATACTCACATGCATATGTTGAACAATAGTCCATTTGTACAAGTGTATAAATTATTTTAATAAATTCTTTTTTTCAAGTGTATTTCTTCTATATTTTGAAATAATATTTCATGTCATTTGTGACAGTAGCCTTGAAAATGGATTAATTATCCAAAATGCTTCATGGTGTCTGTGTGCTTGTGAACTTTGTTCAAGTAAAATCAACTTTTGTTTCCATTCTCTAATAATAATTTATTGTTGTTGCTATTGTGTGTGTGTGTGTGTGTGTGTGTGTGTGTGTACTTTTCTCATAATCTTACCAAATTTGGGCATTTATCTGCAGGGGGAAAATGAATGCTTACCCAATTATATATTTTATACATTTCTAATTAAATAAAATTTAAATAAAGTTGGGTTAGAAGGCCACTACAGTATAGATATTATGAATTTGTGCAGAGAATGTAATTATCAACCAGTAATAAAAACTCTGAAAATTCCCCCACTCCAGATTTTCAGGATATTAAATAGCTACAACACATTCTTTGGATTTACCCTGAGGGGATTAGTTAATTTCTTATGTAGATATGATAGGCCAGTGTCAAATGAAAAACCTTTTTACATATAATATCAACTCGTTTGACACACACACAAAAACAATGTAACCTAATAGTTAATTAAAGTGAAACCAGGATTTTGAGACGGCATGGAGTTCTAGCCCTAGTTATGCCACAGCTAAGATGTCAAATGCCCATCAGGTTATGCAACCTTTCTGTGCTCACATGCTTGGGTATAAAATAGCAATTGAGATGTGTATCCTATACAGATCAGCTGCTTAATATTTTACTGAGGATATTCTTCAAATATTAGATATGTTGAAAGAACATTATGATGGGAGAACTTGCATTCTGAAGATAAGATAAGTGCATGGGATAGCAGGATCACTATTCACTTATTTTTTTTAACAATACTCATATGTTATGTGATTATAAAGACCCTTAATTTTCATCAGTAAGTATCTTATCTGTCTGTTGTTACATATTAGGTTCACACAGATAATAACCTTGGTAGAGAAACACGAAACTCTTTATCCTAGCCCTCCATCATAGAACTTCATCTAAAATATACAAGGATGCCAATCATGTTCATAGAGACCTTCAAATAAAGGATGCATTGTAGCTTCAGTTATCTGATATTGATGCACAAGCCCCATCGATAGGTAATATTACAAACAAACAAAGGTTAGGTTGATTTCTTTCATCAGGAAAGTGTTTGCAGTATACTTTTTGTGGTATTATAGTCAGCAGAAGTGAAGGAAGTATATAGTGCTCATTTAGAAGAGTCCTAAAGATTTTCCCATGGATGAATGGGCTTAATTTTGACCATCCATTTGAATTCTCTTTCCTTTCTATTCACATAGCCTCTATCTCCAAACCAGATTCCTGTTTATACTATTGGAAATTTTAAAGGAAATACTAGACTAGCAATTTTCACACAAGGGCACAGAATTATGAGACAATTTATATCCATAGGAATACGCTCCCCCTCCCTTATTCTCAAGCGAGTGAATGAATGTTCTCTAAATGGCAAGTTTTCATTTTTCCCTTTTCCCTTTGCCCTTTTTTTTTCTGTAGTGGGATCCAGTTTTCCTTTATATCATTGCTTTATTTTTCAGTGGCTGTTTGTTACAAAACAAAATAATGTGATATATTGTTTGAAATACTTCTAAAAATCTTTAGAATGTGATCAAAGCCTCTTAGCTTTATGGCAGAAATCTGCTGAATATGGCTTTTATACATGAGGTAATTATCCTTGTCATATAAGAAAGTAGGGGGAGGGTCTAGTTACCTGAAAGACCAGAATAGCCACTCGCTCAGTAGGACTTTATATTGAATCTTCAATGTACTGGTTTGGAGCCAATAATGGCATTTTTAATGCAGAAGGGAAGCTGTCTTCATTCATCAGTGCTCTGACACTGTCTGGCTGGTGTCCTTGTGAAGGTTATGGACATATCCTAATGTTCTTGATGTATTAAATAAAGGAGTTGGATCAAATTATTATTAAGGACCTATCTCATCATAATGTATTCTTGCCTGCTGATGTTGCCTACTGGTCATTCCATTTGGATACTTCAGAAATAATTGTACTCAATATTCTTAAGCAATTTTATTTATAACAACAGCATAATAGGGTTTTAATTTCTACTAACTGCTTTGCACTTTGTGTCTCTCATTTCATATGCTAAGTCCACATAATTTGGCCAGGCAACACTACTAGGTAGACTTTATTAAATTCACTTTACAGATGAGTACATTTAAGGTTAATAGAAGTTAATAATTTCTCCAGGATCATAAAGTTAAGCAATGAAAAAAATCAGGATCTGGAACTACATCTACCTATCTCCACCAACCATACTCTTTACAAGATATTAAATTGGTTCCCATGAAGTTAGGCTCTGTGTGAGCATCTGTGGAAAGTGCCTTGGGATTCCTAGGATTAGTCTCTGTAGCTCTATCCTCAGCAAAGGGCGTGGAGGTCCAGTTTCCACCAGAGCCAACTCTTAAGTCATTCCTTAAAGAAGCATCCAAACATTTGCAATCTATACCTAATGCAAGTAGCCAAGTGTTACAATGATGAGAGATAAGAGGCCGCAATCTGACATGTACCAGATGCTTTATTATTTTATAAATTTCTATAAAAATGTGATAAGGAAACGACATAAACTTGATAAAGACTTGTGACCACACACATACACACACACACACACTCACTCACACCCCAATGCCTGAAAGGTACCACTATTGACATCATGTCTTGTCAGTTTATAGATGTCAGACCAAACAGCACTGCCTAAAACTAGACTTCATCGTGACCACTTCTTGTACATCCCCAAATTTCTAACTTTATGGAACTCTTTCACACTCTACAAACAAGCCATGTTGTCTCACATCTCCTCACATCATTTATTTGCATAACTTGTCTGCTTAGTTTAGAACACCCTTTCCCATTTTTTATCTTCTTTAACTTTCTCCCAACTCTACACACACACACATACATACTTTCCCCAGGCTGGGTCAAGTGCCCTTACATATTACTACTAGAGGCCTATTGCATGAAGAGATTCGTGCAATAGGCCTTCCATTCCCCTGGCTGCCAGCAGACACTGGTTTTCCTCTGGCACCCGGGACCCAGGCCTTCGCTCTGGACGGAGCCTACAGTATTTGCGGCTCCGGATGGAGCCTTCAGTCTTCGCTCCGCCACTTCATCCCTACATATGCAAATTAACCGCCATCTTTGTTGGGTTAATTTGCATACTCTCCTGATTGGCTGGTGAGAGTAGCAGAGGGACGGTTACTTTACATGTTTGTCTATTATTAGGTAAGATTATATTTTTATGGCACTTCTTATAATATTTGCCTTCCTAATTAAATGGTAAGTTCCCTGATAATTGTATTTTATTTTAATGTCTGTATTCAAACTAAAACATTGGACAAATGAATGGATGAGATAATAAATGAATGGTCTCCAACTAAAAAAAAATATTTCTAAATTAAAATAATTCTATGGTTTATAGCTAGAATTTTTAAATGTTTTTGTTTTATATTTATTTTTTAAACTGACAAGCATTATCTGTTATTATTTTGGAGATACCAAAGAGTAATTAGCATATGGGACTGTTGGTAAAAGAGCAGACTCAGCTCAGATCCTTCTATTGGCCGTGCAGGCTGATTAAGAGCACTGCACTCACAGGAGCCTGCCTTTCCATGACAGGGTTCTACTGCCTGTCAAGTGGTCCTGGTTCCTTCTGTATCCATCTGAGCTCAGTACAAAGCTTGAGCTAATTTTATTAATAAGTTTTTTTAGTATTTTTTGCAAGTTTAATGAGTGTTCTTACAAAAAGGCTTCAGTATAAAAAGGTACTATTTAATTGGGTTTTAGTCGTAAATCACTGGACAGACCTTTTTTTTGCAAACCTACAACATAACCCAAATAACATAATTCTTAGTTTCCAATGTCATCTCATCAAACTGTGGTGGGGAAGATTTAAGTGCTATTGGTTTGTGTGTGTTACTCATTTGAAGAAATGAGTCCTTACTAAAGGTTTTCTTTCCAAAACTCAAGGTTGTGGTTTCTTTCAAAAAGTAACCTGGAAAAATAAAGATGACTAAGAAGATATAGTCCATGTCCTCAAGGAAATTTGAACATGGGCAGCCAGAAAAACAAATTTTTTAACATGTCAAAGTGATAAATGCTGTAACAAAGTTAATCACAAGGTGTAATGTAAGGTGTTTGGGGCATCAAGGCAAGCTTTCTGAGGGGAATGAAAATTAATAAAAGACTTAAATAAAGTCAGACTTCACTGACTGGAGAAACACAGAGATTATTATAGGCTTTCTGTGCAAAAGTGTGAGTGAGGTCTACTCTAGTGACTCTGTAGAGTGGCTCAGAGGCAGAGGGACAGAAGAAGAAACTATAGGGAAGTGTTGGGCTCTTACATGTTTACTATTAAAGCTATGGAGAGCCATTGAAAGATTTTGCACATCTAATTAGATATACAAATTCAGATTTCCATTTTTTAAAAAAGTCACTGTGAAGAATAGACTAGAATGAGCCAATACTAATAGTAAGAAAACTAGTTAAAAATTATTACAATAACTCATATGATAATTAATAAGGGCCAAAAGAAGGAAGTTTCAGAATATGCAAAGTTTGCAAAGAATCAGAAAGAAAATAATGGCCAAGTAAATTCAAAACATGGAAGTGGATGAGCTAGTTCAGTCACAAAAGGCACAGATTGGTGGTTAAAATGCATTCTACAGCTGCTCGCATTGTTTTTGACAAATGAGGCCTCTAGATGCTGAGAGAGGTGCTCTGTTCTCTGAAATGAACCTCTTCTCTGGGAATACCAAATGACCAGATTCTCAGTGTGGTATATTTCAGATTTGCATGACACCATATAGCATATGCTGTCTGTATCTATCATCTTGATGCATCTTCCAGTCTGTAAATTATGCTGGGTTTTGTCAGCAGTGTGAGAACTAGTCATTAAAGAATGTGCAATTAAACCTCTGCATCCCCCTTCTCATTCTGCCTCTGGCAGGGGGTGAACCGGGATCATTACTACCATCTCTGGTTCCTCAGTGAAAACAGGAACTAGGGGACTTGGGAGTGCCACATTGATTCTCTATCATTGGTGTTTAATTTGCATAAATTCCATGTCACTACTTTTCTAATGTCTTTTGTGTATATTCTTGGGGGTTGATTAATGCCATCTGTTCACAGGATCAGCTGAATTGATTGAGTTTTAAAGGATGACAACAGTAACATTGAAGATAGAAAGTGAAGGGAAATGCCAAAACACCAATCATGATGAATATTATTTTTAACTATCCACCTTTGGAAGCAGAAATATTCCTCTGAAGACACTCTAAAGAAACTTGCCTAACAGACAGATGCTTGTAGGTGTTAGTCTAGGCTACTGTTTACTTAATTTAGATATTCTCTCCCTCCCTTTATTCCTTCCTCTCCCACTCCTCTCTGTCATGGGGCCATGTATTTGGGTGTTACTTCTGGCTTTTCTCTGAGCTCCTGAATGTGATAAAATATGAGAGGAGGGGGGAAAGTCTGTTGGAGCCAGGGCTGCCTTGTGAAACTCTGTAGGCACAATCACCAACCCTGAAACCTCCCAACAAAACCTATTCTGAGGGCAGGCCTTACAGGGTGTGCCATCCCAGGCCCTGGGAGAGCCCATCTGATATAGTATCCCCAGTCATCTGTCCCCAAACTACCCTCTGCTAACTCCATTAGCTTCCTGAAGCTGCAGATATGGGGGAAAGCCATTTAATTTATAGAGATAAGCATTACCACACAGAGCCCTATGGGGATAGAAAATATAGGAATGTAAATCTATATTGAACTATACTTGACTGAGAGAAACACACCTTTTGCCAAAGAAAGGTTATTGAAGAGAGAATACTGGGTATCTGAAGATGGGGAAGCATGTTTTGAGTTGAGGAAGAGCAAATAATAGAACATTCAGGATGTCCAAGAGGAACGGCCTGCCTCTCCTCTCCTCTGGGAACAATGAGTAGATTCGTATCCTATTCACTGTGGCTGGGTGTGAGCTGCAGGTTCTGGACAATCCATAATGGGAGGTGATAAGCTCTTACCCATTCACAGGAGGAAAGGAAACCCAAAAGCCTAAGTAGTGAACGGAAATGGAGCTTTGTGGAGCAGCTGTGTGTAAGAAGTTCATCCGGACCCACTCCAATCTGCATGGAATCCACTGCGGTCACCTGGCACTGTGCTGTCACATCACAGTTTACCTTGGAGTGAAAGCTCTGCCAGGTGACAGGATTTGGGTCAGATTCTTCCAGATTAGAGACAGGCTGAGCTCACTAGGATATTAAAGGAGATTAATGCCTCTCATTGTACAACAATCAGATACTTTTTGATACAATCAAAAGAAATGAAACCAGCAGATTGGAATGTTGGGATGTTGGAGAATAGATCAAGAAACGAGTCTCTTCCTTGGCAGGGTTTCTATCTGTGATGGAGCGGTAACTGACATGGTCTTATTTTACTCTTCACCTTAGGCCTGTGGACATTTGTTCTTCCCCCACTGCTGACTTCAATTAACATTGGCCGAATGACTTGTTTTTATGCTTTTCTGGTAGAAGCTAAAGCTTTTCAAACTTTTCCATTGAAGTGCCACTCACCAGAAAAAAAAAGTGCATAAGAGCCCAGGGGATTTAATATTTAAAATATTCCCCAGTGAGAATGTGCTGGCTTGGATGGCTAGGTAATTAACCACAATTAAATAGGTAGAAGGTCACAGTGGGATTTTAATACACGTTCTCTGACTCCAAAATCCATACATTATTTTCAATCAAACTGTTGTTTCTTAAACCCAAAATTAAGCCTGAGCTATTCTTAAACTGGGAGGTGTTCAACTTTTCAGTCAGTCCTCTCCAATCTCTAGTGAAAAACGGCTTGTAGACCCACAGATTTCTCTTAGTGTTTAGGTAATTCTATTCTAACCTTGCAAGCAGTCCTTCACCCACACCTAGAAGTCCCTGTGGCAAAAGGTTTCTGTTGGTCTGACCACTGTAAAAGTCAATTGCATCATTCATTAAAGCTCCTGCCATCAACTCTTTAAGGCCAGGCTCTGCGCCTGCGACTAACGGCCTTGGATTCAATGATCAGTGCCCACCTGCTCCGGTTTCATTCTCCCTAGGGACTATTTTCACTAAATGTCCTATTTTCATCATACATCATACCCCAACAGTCCAAGAATTTTAGATGGATGTTCTGATATTTTTAAGTTGGTGTAAATGATGAAAACACTGTGAATGATACTAGATCACAGGTTCAATGGCATTCAGTTCTGTTCTCCATCTCCGAGCTGCAGAGTTCAGCCCACACCCAGCCCATAACCCCCTTTCACCTGGTGGGAATAGATGGGGAGGGGTTAACAAGTCCATACCCAATACCAGTACTCTTCATCACACACCAGGTGCTTGGTAGAGGAGGACCAGCCTGGGTGTGAACTGCTTTCATCACAGACTGCATGGGCATTCTTTGCTTTCTTCTCAGCTCTCCTGCACTTGCTCTTTTGACCTGCACTTGTTTTTTGGACCTGCACTATTGCTTGGTATTGTTGTGAGTTGTGTCTTTCTGCCCTCCTTTTCAGCTGTTTTTCTGTCTTAGTTTTCCAAGGCTGGGTGATTTGTCCTCCACCCTGTATCCTCACAGTCTTGACACTCTCCCTCTATCAATGCTGCTCTCAAAAAAGGACTTAGGGTACTCTGAAGTGGCTCACACTGAGGTGATTGATAAATGCTGGGTTCCAGCTCTTCAAAAGAATTAGTTTCAAGGAATAAGGCCTTAGTATTTAAACTTATTTTAGGAGCAGAACTTTTTGGTTTCCAAGATGAAATCATGCACAGAATTTCAATATGTGAAGACAAAGATTCTGCTTTGAGGAAGAAGGGGCAAGGAGTACAGAACCCTGCCCTCATATGATCCTCACAGAAGGATGCATGAGGACATCCGCCTTGGTCCTCAGTACAGGCATCCCTCAGGGCACATTTCATGCACAAGCAATTAGGCACATGGAGGTTCCAGGAAAGGTGGGCTGGCGCCCTCAACGGTCACCAACGCTTGGCTGCTGGCCTTCCCACCTGACTGTTTGCATCAGTTCGTTGAGATTATTAACATTTTTAATGTTACCTCTGCCAAGGTGCCTATTTTTAACCCTTTGGAAATCTGTGTTTTTTTTTATGCTATTTTATATAAATCTCAGGGCAAGAGAATGTTACTAACATTTGCTGACTTGAAAAAATAGTACCTTGTCAAAGAAACATCTCCTCATTTCGGTCTCCTTAGTTAATTAATAGTCAATAAATATTCTTATTTTTAAAGAAAAGTCATCTTGTGAAGACCTTTATATATCCACTCCTGTCCCAGATATCCTCTTGGCACCTCCTCAAAAGAAGGGATTTCATGTTCTCCATCAGTGAATGACAAAAAAATCACTTGATAAATTGAATTAAAGCATAGACAGGTAAAGGTAAGCCCAGGTGGAGAGAGCAAGCTTGGATCAGGGGCAGTCTAGGGCCAACCACTGGATGTGGGCACACAGGTCAGTGCTCCCTTAATAATCTCATGCCTATAATGCCCAACTCTTGTGAGAGAAATGGAACTTGGCCTCCATCAGTAAGGCTCCCCCAGAGACCCTAATGATAATCAATGGACTAGAAGTGGTGAAAATCTCAGATTAAATAAAATTGTTGCATGTCTGAATTCAGTCTTGGTTTCTAATTTTGACTGGACTATTAATTGCAGTCACAGGCTTGAATGTGTGCTTAGAGCACCATCCATTAGAAAATCCCATTGCATGTAGATCTACACAGCACTCACATATGAAAATAAATCCAAGTGAATGCCAGATGTTCTTGCTGTGTATTCTTGATGGAATTTCATATAATAAATAATGTAATATAGTATATATATATATATGTATATATATACACACACACACACACACACACACACGCACGCACATACACATACATGCAAATACTAGTACATTTGAGTTTCTTTTAGTTTCTTTCATGGTTAACATACCAGGTGGAATTTTACATAGGTATGTATTCTACATGAACTGTTTTTGTTTTTTGTTACATGTCAAAATTTATTATTTCTCAAGGTCAATATTGATATACTAGAGACCTGTTGCATGAAGAGATTCATGCAATAGGTCTTCCTTCCCCTGGCTGCCAGCACTGGTTTTCCTCCGGCACCCGGGACCCAGGCCTTTGCTCCAGCCACAGCAGCGAAGGCTAGCCTCGAGGCTTCTCCTCTCCAACTGCAGCGGAGAAGCTAAGCTTCTTCAGTCTTCAGTCATCTTCAATCTTCACTCTGCGCCTGCATATGCAAATTAACCATCATCTTTGTTGGTTTAATTTGCATCTCATCCTGATTGGCTGGTGGGCATAGCGGACTGACACCAATTTGCATGTTTCTCTTTTATTCCTGTAGATTGATGTGGGTGTCACCTTTGTGAATATTTACCTCTCCAGATAACACATTGAAATGGGCACCTGGATGAGAATGAATATTTATTTATTGGATGGGTTTTGCCAAAAGGATCAAATGCTCTTGGGAGCTGTGCTGCCACATTCCACTGTGGCTGCTCTGTTTTAGGGTGGCATTCAATATGCAGCCTTTGAATTTAGATTTACTGTGGTTATTTTTTTATGGTTTTCCCCCATATGATTCTTTTATCTAATGGATAGAATGCAAAACTTTAAATATGTTCAGCTTGACATTTTAGTAACATAATCAGGAGATAACGGTACTTGAGCATTTGGATAATACGTGTACATGAGATTAATGAACACCTTGCTTTGGAATTAATTTAGGCAAAGATACCTGGTACTGTTACTTGAGAAACACAAAACTTCTTCCAAAATCATCTAATTAAGGAATACAGGAAGAGACATAAAATTACAAAGTGGCTACTTAGGTTTTGAGGTATTGATTTGTTATTTTGAAATAATATTATGTTATGTCATGTGTTTTGGAGAAAGTATGTGTGTGCATATTTAATGCTGCACCCTTCTTATTAACAAAAGTTAGTACTACATGTTTAGGCATCTTTGAACACATTAAACCAGTTTGAAATTATTTCTAAAAGTGTGAGTCTACAATAGAAATATTTCATGATCTAGTCAGCACTCCTTTATTAACTTTGAGTATGACTATATATATATTAAAAAGGTATAATTGTGATAGGTTCTGTATGCTGCTATATATATACATGGAATGTATATATGCTTTGCTAGGTAAATATTCACACATATTGCATTCTTGGTAGTGTCCTTTATGAACAAGATGGACTTGTTTAGCTGTTACACCAGCAAATCTTTTCCAGTCATTACTGGCCTGATAAAAGGCCTGTACTTATGAAAAAATGCCACAATTAAGCACCGACTGTGGCTTAGTAGTCAGGGGAATAAACCATTGTGAAAATTCATTAGTAAAATTAATCCAAGAAGCATCTGAGAAAGTGAAACAAAAACAATTCAAGGGGAAAGTGTATAACTCTATTGATGTTCTCACCCTTGTTAATACATTATTTGGGGTAAAGATCTCTGTCTTTTATGCATAAATATCATTTTTGTTGGAAAATTCAATTTGACTTATTGAGTTTCTATAGCTAAGTGTTTTGTAACTTCATTGAGGAAACAATATCATTTTGTATATGGTGAAATAAAAATTCCCCACTTGGCCAATGAGTCTCATGTTACACACCATCTAACTCTCATCCTAGATTAGAAACTAAAGCCAAGAGAGCATCTCTGCTTTGTGTGTGTGTGTGTTAGGAGGGTTTGATTCCTAGAAGAAGCCAAAGACTTCTTGAGAGTCCACTGTCCATGATATACATGTGCATGTACACACATGCCTCATGCAGCACTCATATGCTCCCACTGTCGATTACTTAGTTGGTGTTTCTCTCATAACTGAAATTAAACCTGGTAGTATTACATCTGTAGTTATCAATTAGAAGCTATTTTTCCCCAGGGGACATTTGTCAATATATGGAGACATTTTCAGTTGTCACAATAGGGAGTTTGCTACTGGCATCTGGTGGGTAGAGGTCAGGGATGTTAGTGAGCATCCAGCAATGCACAGGGATGCATCACACAGCTGATAATTATCTAGCCCCATAGGACAGGACAGATAAGGTCTGAGACACTATTTAGATCTGTCATTCATGGACCTTCGCATGTTAGTTGAAAAAAATAACCCACCATCCAAAAAAAACAACAACAATCCTCTCTTCTAATGTCTAGTCCTGTACAAAAATCCGTACACTAGGAGAATAAATAAATAATGGTTCTGGCTGTGTGACTTTGTGCTTATTATTACACATTTTTCCCAAATAAGGATGATGATATCTGCCCTAAGTATGTACTTTTGTGAATAACAAATGAAACAAAGAATGTCTTTTGAGAAGCTGTATTCAAATATTCATTTTAATTTGCATTATTTAGAGAAGTAATGGCCTGGCTATAATGTTCCCATAGTCTCTAAAAAACAAGGGGTAACAGAGGCACAGTGTGAGCAGGGATCATCGGGACATATCCTGGACTGAGAACTGCAAGGATCAATTTCATACCATTTTTCAGTTTTTCTAGTTATCTTTTGGTTTAATTTTGAAATTAAACCATCTTGAAAACCATCTGGCCAGGCCACCTTTGGCACCAGCTGAATTTCATGTGATAAGAGCATTTTCTAACCATTTGCCATTTATTCTAGGACCCCTCTGGCATACCTATATATTTGAGAAGCTCTGGGATGAAACTAAAGGTGCCATAGCAGCCTATGCAACTGCTAAAGTGACATATGGACATGGCTCAGGAAAGGCCATCAATCGATTAATTCAGATGACATATTGTACCTTATTTAGCAGCTCAAAGATCAGATAGAAAGGATAGTAACTTTCATCTCTTATCTGATCTAATCCAATCTTTAATTTTTAAAATCAATTAAAGCAGACATACAGCTTTTGATTTGCCTTTTCAATGGAAATGGGGTGGTTGGCCTTGGCCTCTACTGGACTTCTACTTTTTGGAAAAGGCAGGTTATAAATTCAGAGGCTGAAGAGTTGGGAAATGCAGACCTCTAGAGTTATTGTAGTCCAGCCGTGACCTGTAAAACCTATGTAGATTTCCACATTCCCTAAAAGCATTCCAGGTAGGTGGCTGCTTAATCTTACTTCTTTCTCATAAGCACACACCCACAGAATGACTTCACAGGACAGTTAATGTTCCTACTCCACAACAACTATAACTACCAGAGTATCCTGCCTTTCATTGTACCCATCTATCTCCAGGTAGCACCAAACCACTCCCCTGAGGTCTGGTCACTGGAACATCTCAAACCACAGTTTCTCCATTTTTATAATGATTTTTCTGTATATACCTAAGGACAGTATCCCCATTTCTCTTAGTGTTCTTATATGGTACTAGAGGCCTGGTGCATAAAATTTGTGCATGGGGAGGGGGTGTCCCTCAGGCCAGCCTGCACCCTCTCCAATCTGGGACCCCTCGGGGGATGTTCAACTGCCAGTTTAGGCCCGATCCTGCAGGCAGTTGGACATCCTTCTCACAACCTGGGACTGCTGGCTCCTAACCTCTTGCCTGCCTGCCTGCCTGCCTGCCTGATCACCCCCTAACCGCTTCTGCCTGCAAGCCTGATCACCATCTAACTGCTCCTCTGCCAGCCCGATTGATGCCTAACTGCTCCACTGCTGGCCTGATCGCCCCCAATTGCCCTCCCCCTCTGGCCCAATCACCCTCAACTGCCCTCCCCCGCTGGCCTGGTCACCCCCAACTGCCCTCCCCTGCTGGCCTGGTCACCCTCAACTGCCCTCCCCTGCTGGCCATCTTGTGGTGGCCATCTTGTGACAACGTGAGGGTGGCCATCTTGTGGCGACCATCTTGTGACAATGTCGTGCAAGGGTGTTACACGAGGGTGTGACACCACCTAAGTTTTTATTATATAGGATTCTTTTACTTTAAAAATGTTTTTTATTGATTTTAGAGAGAGAGAGATATAGAGAGAAAGAGAGAGAAATTGCACACCCCCTACTAGGGATCAAGCCCACAACCAGGGCTTATGCCCTGACCAGGAATTGAGCCAGAGACCCTTCGGTGCATGGGAAGATGCTCAACCAGATGAGCTATACTGGTCAGGGCTATATTCTTTATCTTTATTTCTTCTAAGATACAGCTCTTCATCTTTGGACTCCCCACCATCAAGTTCCCTTATTTTGTACATACTCCTTCCTGTCAATATTCTTTTCAAAATATAATGTCTAGAATATTACACAAGCATTCCTTAGGTTTAGCTCTTACTGCCTGGGTGTCACAGTGTGTTGGCCATAAGGAGACCAGGGTTTCAGAGAAGATTCAGCTATGTTTCACAGCAACATAAACCTTCACATATAAAATGAATCAAGCTAGAGAGCGACAGGAGCTTATTATCCACAGGCCACTATTGTCTCTCCTTTTTCTCACTTATGATTTATTCTTAATTGGTCCTCAAATGATATAGATGTTTCTCCTCACTTTACTCAATAATATCTTGCAAAATGTTATCTTGAGGGATTCTCCTATATTGGGTGAACTGTAAACTCTCATCTTACCTCTATCTGTACAGATCTTCTCTTCATAATCTATTCTAGTATTCAATTCTTCAACCTTAATTAATTTTGCTATCCTGTAAACTCTGAAAGCCAACACAATATGCATTACATTTTAAGCTCTTAATTGTGTACTGCCTTTTATAGGTCTCCATTTTTTCCATTAATAATTTGTCCAAGTTTACTTCAATGTGTGGAATTACATTTTATATAGTCTCTGTTTATAATAATAGCTACAATTATTGACTTCCTACTGTGTGCCAGACCTTATCATTAATATCCATTACTACTCATCTGCCACACAGCCCTGTGCAGTTAATATTTCTTAATAAACTTCAGTTTGGAGAGGGTAAATAATTTGCCCAAATACATACAACTATTATGCAGTTCTATGTAGTTGACTTGAGATCTAACCTGGTCTCTGATTCCAAAGCATTATGTTCTTTCCACTGAAGAGAGGATAATAGAGCCTGGCTAGGGGCTGAGCTCCTAGTATCATTCTGTTTGATTGGTGTCAATCACATTTATTTCACAAATATTTTTTCAGGTTTCAAATTAGGAACTAATTTTAACTTTTCATGAAGGAACACATTCAACTTCTCAATATAAACCATGGCTACTTTCATAGTAGAAGACAGAGTCCCACCAGCTTGAGGTTCCATGTTATGGAGTCGATGACTTATATAGGCTCCTAGTCAGTAGTCACCATCGGTGCTTTTACTCTTGCTTACATTTTTCAAAAAGCCCTATGGTCGCTTTAATATCCTCAGTAATATGATGCTGTGAATGGTCATATTACTCAGGGTAACATTATCTCTGAACCCTTCTCAGCTGTAGCTTTAGCACCATCCACCAAGAAAGAAGCAATGATATTGAGGAAACACACAGAGAGACATACACACATACACACATACACACACACACACACACACACATGTGCTTATACACACACATGAAAAGAAAAGCCCATCTTTCCGGAACACCAACATTCTCCATGGCCTAAGAAATGCACATTATTTTAATATTAAAGAACATACACAGTTGATTCCTGCATATCAGTTTTGTATCCTGCTACTTCATTGAATTCATTTATTAATTGTATTAATTTTGGTAGATTCTTTAGGGTTTTCTATACATAGTTTCATGCCACCTGCAAACAGTGCCAGTTTTACTTTTTTCTTTCCAATTTGGATATCTTTTTTTCTTGTTTGATTGCCATGGCTAAGATTTCCAATATTATATTGAAAATGCAATGAGTTGAAAAGTGCTCCTTCATCTTCAATTTTTTTGGAATAATTTGAGAAGAATAGGCATTAACTCTTTTTTTAATGTTTGGTAGAATTTCTCGGTGAAGTCATCTTGTTCTGGGATTTTTTTGTGTTGTGAGTTTTTTCTTTTTTATTATTACAACTTCAATTTCATTGCTAGTAATCAGTCTGTTGGAATTCTCTTTCTTCCTGGTTTATTGAGGAAGTTTTATGCTTCTACAAATGTATTCATTTTTTCTAGATTGGCATATTTGAGTTCAGTGTTCCTTAATGACCTGTTGTATTCCTGTGGGTTGTAATAGCTCCTCTTTTATGTCTGCTTTTCTTTATTTGGGTTCTCTCTCTTATTTTCTTAATGAGTCTTGATAGAGGTTTGCTAACTTTATTTTTCCTTTTAAAGAATTAGCTATTTTTTTCTATTAAGCACAGATTTATTCTAGCGGAGAATATAAAATCTCATAAAATTTTCAAATAAAACATGAGATTTCAAACATGTCTCTGGTTTCAAAATGTGTACCCAGAAGCTCAAGGTTAGTGTGTCTACTCTTCTCTGACTTAGAGACTTCTCAGGAAAACCTTTGTAAAGTGTTTCCCTGAATCAATCTCTGTGGGCTCACATAAAGTTTTCTGGCTTGGCCTCCGATTGAAAATGTCTTTCTTCACATTTTTTTAAAGATTAAATTACTAGGTCATGTTACAGAATGTTACTAGACTGTATGTACAGAATGTTATAGTTGTGTGTGTCTTATCTCTCAGCACCTCTTAAACAAAGGCACTAAGTAGGCAGCAACAGTAATAATACTTACTTTCTTTTTATTTTAATACCAATTGTAGACCTAGCTCCGCTGCTGGCTTTCTGTGTTGGGAAAGTGGAATGCAATGAATTAGACAGAAGGCCTGTTCCCCACCCACCCCCACCTGCCCCAGCCTTCTCACAGGAAGTCCTGCATAGTCTCTGCACTAGGACACTTGAGGATTTTCATTTTGTGTTGCAGAATTGCTGCGAAATCCCTTAAACCCCTCAAGCCACTTTGTATGTATGCACATCTGTGCATTGTTCTTTCTTTTTAAAAAAATATATTTTATTGATTTTTTACAGAAAAGAAGGGAGAGGGATAGAGAGTTAGAAACATCGATGAGAGAGAAACATTGATCAGCTGCCTTCTTCACATCCCCTACTAGGGATGTGCCCACAACCAAGGTACATGCCCTTGACCAGAATCGAACCTGGGACCCTTCAGTCTGCAGGCCAACGCTCTATCCACTGAGCCAAACCAGTTAGGGCTTGTGAATTGTTCTTGAATAAAGGTCTTATGTTTTACCTGGTTTGCAAAACATGACCATGACCCAGAAAAAATGAAGAGGAAAAAACAGTGAGAGCCTCATTACCCTGCATGTCCTCAGGAGAGGAGAGGACAACCTGCTTCCCAGTGCAGAGCAGTGCCTTTTACCTAAGTGTGCATGAGCGGCTTGTTCTCCCCCAGATCCTCACTGGATGAGTGTGAGCTCTGGGGGACAGAGGGGTGCAAGAAAGAGCCCCTCATAGGGCAGAATTGTCTAGAATGTAAAAGGCAAGGACAGGAAAGGGAAACTGAAAATTCACAATTTCTAGTGGCCAAATGTGTGCATCACAAAGGAGCTAGAATAACATGGATTAACATTTTTTATTACAAAGTACAGAGACTCAAAATAAATATTCAGAGCCTGTCCCTTTGTCCTTTGCAAAGCCTCCCCTGGCATCCCTTCACAGAAGAGAAAAAGAGGGATGACAACAGCTTAATATCTAGAATTTGCAAGCCTCTGAATAGCCACCTGAAATTAGTTGCCCCCCACTGAGGAACCACTGAATTTGAATCTTTTTTATTGCATCAGAAGAAAGATGACTGAAAGGCCTTTTATTTCCTTCAAATGTCAGGTGCCCAAGCAATCAAAGAATCCCAATTCTACTAGGTCAGGCTCAGGATGATGTGCTAGAGAGAGTGAGAAACCACTTCCCAGGAGACAAAGGCTGCCCTGATGATCTTGGGGTCCTCTGAGTAATCCTGTGCCTTGTGCAGGGGAGGCCAGGAAATGGGCGAGGTGGGCTGGAGAGGGAGATCTGCCCTGGGCCCACATTTTTTATTAGGTTTATACTGTGATGGCCTTTAAAATCTCCGATGTAAGAGATTTCCTTTCTACTGTTCAGTACCCAGCATGGCCTAAGAATAGGATGCTTACCATGTGACAGCAATAAAAACAAGGAAATTACAAGAAAGGCCCAACATTTATGGAATACATTGTGGAATGAAGCAATCCTGTTATTACTCTTGTTGGCATATAGCATCTTCATAACAACCCTGCATGGCTACTGTGTGTTGAACTCCATGTTAATGTAAGAAAACATTCAAACCTGTAAAGAGTTTTTGTGACTTTATTTGAGCCAAACTGTTGACAGTTGCCAGGAAGCAGAATTTCAATGAATTGGGATAATGCTCGGGAGAATGGCAGTTTTTCACCTTGTTTTATACATTTCCATCAAAGGCGGAGACATAGGTGGGTTATATGAAATCCATTGGTGATCGATTAGGGAGGTGGGAGAAAGTGAAGTGGAGAAATCTCTGGGATTGGATAAAAAGTAAAACGATAGACACATGCTTCTTTTACATAGGTGGGTACTGGATAGTTAATAGTTAACAATTAACACAATAACAGTAAGGGAATTTGGGTCTCCATCCTGGCATTCTGGCGCATTGATAATACCCTGAGGGGTCCAGAAAAAAGGGAAGTTGCAAGTTATCCTGACATTCCACAGCTGTGTTATCCTTGATGCAAAAAGACAATAGGCTCAGTAAAGATCCAAATTGATCTTTGTCAGGAAGATACTGGCCTAGGACATAACTTGATCTCTAATTAAAGGTTTTTTGTTTCAAATCATCCTTTGTGGTTACTTTAGGTCTCTGAGTTTGCAAGACCGCCACACAGACCTTCCCTGAGTTAGTCAGGCTAGCATGTGGCCCCTTTTCATCCACACCTAACTTACAGAGAAGGAAAGAGAGACAAGAGGAGACAGTCACTTGCCTAAGGTCACAGAGCTGGAAAGTGGAAATGTCAACACAGGCAGTCTGACACTAGGGCCCTCAATCTTCAGTCACAGGTGGCCATTATAATCCTCATGTGACAAAGGAGAGACTGTGTTGGGTCAGGTGAAGACTTTGCAGGTTTGTCACAGCTACACACAGAGCTTGGCATTGAGCTCGGTCTGTCTGACAGCACAAGCCTTTTCCGATACAGCATCTCTTCATATATCCGCGTCCTGCATATCAATATGGGAATTCGCTCTATAAGGGACACTGCACCCTAATCTGGTGCATGCACCCATCAATTAGAAAGGGTCAAACTCAACTCCGCGGCTCATGCCATTGTCCTGGGCCTCAATGTTGTCTAGTCCTCTCCTGGGTGCCTGGTACATGCAAGTGCACTGAGTGACTCAATTGTTAAAGGGATGAGCTCCAGGCTCCTTATTCAGAATTGTGAAGTCTTCACAAGCCAGCCTCTCTCCCTGTTCAGTCACATTTCCCCGTGCACTCAGCCTGTGCATATTGCGTGCCTGTTCTGTGCAGTTGTGCAGACATGGTAAAGAGCCAGTCTTCGCCTCATGACACTCCGTGTACCTGTCTAGGTTGTTGGCTAAAACACCCCTGTAATAAAAACCAGAAAAACAGGAGAAAAACAATCAGAAGTTTAATAACATGAAAACCTCCTGTATACATGGGAGAGATCCAGTAAAAATGAGCAACTCCCCAAAATGGTCCAAGCCTTCACCTTCACTACTTTCTTCAGCTAAAGACAAAAGAGAAATGTCAGAGGAGGGGGCAGAGGCAGCCGATTAGGGGAGATGAAGGGGTAAGTTGCCTTCTTCACTGATAAGAGTTTCTAGAGACTTAGTCTTCTTCCCAGTGCAGAGAGGGAGACATTCCTACAAATGGAGATATTCCCGATAAGTATAAATGTTTCTTACAAGAGCGTAGCTTCTTGGTTTTCAGAGTTTCTCCTGTGTCTGCTTTTTCTTAAAAATAACGAGCTTAAGATAATCCTTGTGCCAAAGAGGCATATTTTCGGGAGGTGTAGTGTGCCCCCTTTAGCATGGAGAGGTCAGGAGCAGAAGCCACGGGGCTTGTTTCTGGTGCTGCACTGTTTTAACAGTGTTCCCTGCCCCTGCCTTTCACATGCTCGCATGGAAGCAATTCCTCTTTGCTGATCTGTCATAGCCCTTCCCAAGTCCATGCTGTTTTCCTGGGCCAGCTGGATCCAACCCTAGCTCTACCCAAAAAATGTCACCTGGGAACCTCGGAACCAGCTTTCCATACCAGTGAAATGATAATTCTTCTCCCTCTTGTTTTTTAACAAATTTTTGCCAGATGCAGTACTCACATGTTTAGTGGCTGCCTCTGCTTTTGCTCTGTACCAAGTAGGTGCTCAGTGAAAGTTTTGTTGGTCCATCCTGGGCATTAACTGAGAGAGTCATCACCCTCTGACACTGACTGGGAAATGAGCGGCTCAGGCACTTGGTTCCTCTCGGATTTCCGGGTGCGGCTCTGCACTGTGATGAAGAATACCTTCGACTGGCCCTGGCCGGTTTTGCTCAGTGGATAGAGTGTCAGCCTGTGGATTCAAGGGTCCCAGGTTCAATTCTGGTTCAGGGCCCATGCCCAGGTTGTGGGCTCGATCCCCAGTAGGGGGCGTGCAGGAGGCAGCCAATCAATGATTCTTTCTCATCATTGATGTTTCTCTCTCTCCTTCTCCCTTCCTCTCTGATATGAATAAAAATATATATTTTTAAAAAAGAATACTTTCAACTAGATTTCAATTTCTCTAAAATATAAATCTCACAAACTGCAACTTTGGTTACACTTGGCATGCTCTCCTCAGGACACTGAAATGAAATTTATAGTAGAAACCAGCTCAGAAACACAAGTGCTCTTCAAAGTGTGTTATTTTGAATGAAAGAGGCACCGGGAGAACATCGACAATGCTCAATGTTCATGGGTGGAGAGTTCTCCTGACCTGCAGCAGGTTAAATGTCCATGGTTACCACCTCAATAATAGTGCACACGATCGCCCAGTTGACCAAACATTGCAGATAGCTGAGGTGGGATAGGGACAGACATAGTGACAAGTGGCCAAATATTTCCTGGTGATATTACATCCTATGTATAAATCCACAATCATTTGAGGCCTTATCAATGATAAAACCTCCTTTTCCTCCCATCTCTTCTCTCTTCTGAACACACACATACACAAACACAATTCTATAGATAAACACAAAGTGTCCCAGGAGACACAAAGAACTGGTCTGAAGTTTGTTTCTGGATGAAGGGCTGATGCAAAGGCCCTTCTTAGTAGAAGCCTGGCCTGCTCCCGAGAGGCCTTCACCTGCTCACCTCGAGGGCTTCGTGCTGCCTGTACTCTAAGGCAGAGTGTTAATATCAAGGGCAAGTGTTAATAAGGAGGCACCAATTATCCAGAATATATTGAAAATCAATGTTGCCTCTAGTGTTGCACTATGGTGTATGGCCATTTAAAATGGTTTATGTTATGGCCCCAAACTTAATGAATGTTCTATCTCTTAAAGAGGCTAAGCCTAATTTTAGCAATAAATTATATGGTTTGTAACAGAGAAGCAGGAGCATTAAAAACAGTATTGATTTGGGGCTTACATAGATGTGAGGTTGAATTCCCACCCACGTAGTCTAAATAAATGCTCCACCTCCTGTCTCTTCCTTTGCAAAATGGCTGAAATCGTGACCATGTCACAGAGCCTCAGTAAGGCCAAGTGACATCCCATTTGCCTGTCTGACATGTGGTCACTGCTCAGCACTGCTATGGCTGTTTGCTTTCTTTTCTTTTCCTATGGTATTCTTTTGCAACACACAGTAGATAAGGTTTGTCCAATTGTTTTTGAAGACGAACCAACCCCTCCCACACTCCTATCTCTGGCCCCAACTGTCCCAGACTAACACCTTTGTAAAGCAAAACAACAAACTAAACAACTAAAAAAGTAAAATGAAGAAATAGCAAAGTTGTAGGAAATGCAGGCCAGCACTTGACTGTTACGTCCCACATTGTGAAACATGCAGCCAGATGGCTTGAGGCTTCACCAGCCCCATGCAGGCGCTCTGTGCAGTCTGCTCCTGCGCTGTGACAGGGGTCCTGGCCTGAGCAGGGCTGCAGCGTGGTCTGCATCTCACACTTTGAGAAGCTAACTGAAAGGCAGTGATAGGGGCCTTAAACTTAATCTGATTAAGAGTAGAATTTACTGAGGTGATCTCTTTGAAGCCTTTACTTCATGCCGATATGCACAGAAAGATCAACCTTCATTTGCAAGTGATGATTAAGACCTGACCCAGCGAAGTAATCGTGCCGTGCCACACAGACATCAAGGACAGGAGCAGGGAAGCACTCAGACGAAAGGTAGCCAGAACCACCACAAGAGATAGCAGAGTTAGAGGCAGCCTGGACATTCCTCTCAAACACGTGTGCCAGTATTCGTAGCAGAGAGGAAGTAAAAATGAATGCATGTGTCTTGCAGTGTAGAACTCTTAGTGTTATATAGATTTCCATCCTAGTTTCCAACCAGTAGTTTATTATCATTTTGCTTTCTTGAGAGCATGGAAATCATTGGCCCTGTGGTGTGAGCTTCCACTTTCTACCTATTTCACTGCCTCTTACACTTTAATTCAGAAAGATCTATATAAATGCACAATTGTCTGTGTCACTACCCTCCTGCCGCTACAAGCCCCTCCTTGTCCTGGTTCTGTCGACCTCTCTGAATTCAGCACTCCTTTCTAGCTCTGCGGTTAGTCTTGCATTTAATGTTCTAATTGTTCTGAAGTCTTGGCAGTTCCCTGCTCACACCTGGATTTTTTATTCATTTATGCCTTCTTTTGTTCATGGATGCATTTTCCCCTCCTCAGCCCAGCATCAACCCTTCCTTGCCTGGCTGACTTTTAATTATCCTTCAAGATTTACTTCCAGTATCCTCCAGAAAGTCTCCCATGACTTTCCCTCCCCCGTCCGGGCTAGATTGTCCTGCTCTGTGTGCCATACTTTCCTTTGCAGACCACCGACTACTGAACCAGCCACATTACTCTGAAACCATCTGTTTGTCCTCATTTCTTATTCATCAGCAAATGCCCAGGAAATGTTTGAGAACTGGCCATAATTGAGGTAGCTGTCCTGGCCATGTTGAGAGGCACTCAGGAATAGACCTACATACTGATAAGCCAGAAAACAAAAATTATCGTACAAATTGGGCTAAGGCAAAGCAGAACCAAGGATTTTCAGATTCACCCATTATTTAAGCAAGAATGACATGATCAAGGCATTCTCTATCCGTAGCACCTCTCCTTTCTCTCTGTTCTCTGGCTCTTCTTTGATATAAACTAAGTACATGTACATACATCTCAAGTCCAATCAATGTCACCGTCAGCTATCAGGGCAGAGTCTCCACTTCTGGGTAGCAGCGTGCACAGGGACATGCGGCTTGGTCCAGAATAATAGACAAGGCACAGGGTTTTGGTTGAAATATTGACATTGGTTTTTACTAACTCAACAAGCTTTTGAACTTTATGAGTGTCTATTTCCTCAACTGAAAACACATGGTGATAACCTGTAACATGGGATTAGTTTGAGGGTTAAGTGGCATGATTTATATAAACACCTGGTACAGTGTCAGGCATAATAAATGATGGCTATTATGATTTGAGGCAACTGTTTTTATTCTATTTAAAAGCTTGCTTTATGTTATTCTGCTGTGTAATTACCCACAGCCTAATGCTGCATTACCAGTAAATAAAAAAAATTTGGGGGCAATAAACTGAAGGCACATCACAGCATACATTTACTCATCTTAAAACCTTCTTAGGAAATTACAATAGACATCTAATCTAAGGAGTTGTTTCTTAGCCTTTCTGGTATCATGAAGATATTGGAAAATCTGAGTTTTTCCAAATTGTGGAGCCTATGCTAAAAAGCCAGGATGAAAAACATGAAGATAACTTCATGTTGGCATTAAAGACCTGAGTAGATTACAGTGTGGAAACATATAGATACAGATCTTCAGCTAGCCTAGTAGACCACTAAAGAAGCACAGCAGAGGTCCCAGGAAATGCATCCATTTGAGCATAAAAACAGACTGTGCCTTTTGCCATCTCTTGAGAAAATATGTGCTCTTTGCTTTTTCTGCAAATGTTTGCATTGGTTTTCTTTTTAATTTTTGGGGAGGAGGGACATGGGCACTTGGGCAGTGGGGAAATGCTTTTGGTTATCCCAGAAATGTGATGGAGAAAAATATTAAGCAGTGCTAAATATTAAAGAACATATTATAACTAATGCATCACAATCTCTGGGCTCCCAGGACCCTGTGCCCCTGCCCTGAAAAAGGTGAACCTAGATCATACTTAAAAAGGGAGCAAAGGTCAAGGTTACACATCCACTTAGAGCAGCTGACAACGCCATCACCCAGCTTCAGTAGCCTGTCTCAAAGTTGCTGGGGATAAGAATTATAGAAAAACTAGAATCCTGGTGCACGAAATTCGTGCACGGGTATGTGTGTGTGTGTCCCTCAGCCCAGCCTGCACCCTTTCCAATCTGGGACCCCTTGAGGGATGTCCAACTGCCCATTTAGGCCCACCAGGATCGGGCCTAAACGGGCAGTCAGACATCCCTCTCACATATCAGGACTGCTGGCTCCCAACCGCTCGCCTGCTTACCTTCCTGATTGCCCCTAACTACTTCTGCCTGCCAGCCTGATCACCCCCTAACCACTCCCCTGCCAGCCTGATTAACGCCTAACTGCTCCCCTGCCGCCCGATTGCCCCTAACTGCCCTCCCCTGCTGGCCTGGTCACCCCCAACTGCCCTCCTCTGCTGGCCATCTTGTGGTGGCCATCTTTGACCACATGGAGGTGGCCATCTTGTGTGTTGGAGTGATGATTAATTTGCATATTACCTCTTTATTATATAGGATAAGAGGTCAAAAGGCATGATGAATGAGGGATGCACAATTGACATTTAAGTTCCTTGCAGTCTTGTTGCTGTTCTAATAACATATTTACTGCAGCAGAATATGGCCATAGACACCATGGTAGCTACTCTTCTCAAGGCTCCCTTGGAAATGGAAAACATGTAACACACAACACTCAAGCACTTTCCTTTTGTTTTTCCTTTTCTTCCTTAGCAAAATTGCCTTCTTTCATCTGCCCTTGCTGAAAAATAAGACTTGACTTTTCTATTTTCACCTTGTAATAGCTCCAGAACTTATCCCTTGACTTCCAATCCTAATTTTTGCATCAAGACTAAGAGAAGAGCCCTTCTTGTTGTACACAGTAGGGCTCTCATTACTAAGTGCTTGTTGATGTATTTACACTAAGTATGTACCTATTAGAGGTCATGGACTGGAACTGAATAAGTGGGAGCATGATGTCAGAACCCTGTGCTTCCTACCTGTGTGACTTGGCTAAAATGGGCATGAGCTGTACCAATGTGATGTACAAGGTTATATATATTGTATGTGAAGTCTCTTTAACACAGAGAAGGAGCAAATCAAATTTTGTTCCCCTCTCCTGACATCATGAGATAACTGAATATGGGCATCGATAAGTCTAAAATAGGTTGCTTAGGTAAGTGGATGTTACATAGATATGCTCCCAGGACCAAACAGGAATTACAATTACAATTAAAAAAATCCTGAATGCATAATCAATTGAGGACTGGTTGGAAAGAACTGTGATAACCAAGGATGAAAAGTGGAGACCACATAAATACTGGTAGGAAGGGCGGAGGTGTGAAAGGGCTGGTCATAGACAGCAGCTGAAGTTCAGGAGAGATATCTCGGCTGTGGGGGGTTGCCAATGAAAACTCTGGGATCTAATCCCCAAGTTGGGTCCCCCAGAAGAGAGCACCAGAACTGAGAAAGGTACCCACATAACATCTGGCTGTGAAAAACAGCAGGGTTGCTATCTGCCAGGGAAAGACTGCTGAAAATTCAGGCACCCTCTTAAAGGGCCAACACACAAAATTCCCTGAGGAGCCACTCAGTTTGTGCTCCAGCAGAGGGAGGGTGAGAGTGGACTGGAGCTGTGTGAGCAGAAGCCAGAGTGGGGGGCTCTGGGGTTAGAGCTCAAGAGGCAGACACCCCGGTTTCCTATGCTGAGTCACTCTCTCATGCTGTGGAGGTCATCTTTCTCAGGCAGATATTTGGTATCCAGGAAATTTTGCCTAGGGGGAGGGAGGAAGACAGTTGAACCACCCAATTGGAAAACACCTTGACCCATGGTGTGGAGTTTCTGAGGTTCATTAAAAAACTGAGAATAACAATTAGCCTCCAGGTAGAAGCAATTGCCCCACCCTGTTGGAAAAACTCCCACCACACCTGTGGATAATTGCCTGTGGGCCACTCAAGATTGAGTCCAATCAGTCTGCCAACAGAGGTAGTTTCTGGAGGCCTTGAATCTTTGCCTGATCTAATTAGTCAGAAATAGCATTTGAAACTATCCTACACTAGAGATAGAGAAGTGTAGCAGATCTACCTAATACATAGTCACAAACCCAAACTGGCAGCCAAATGAGGAGACACACTAAATACATACATACATACATTCATTCATACATACATACATAAAAGGAAAAGAGACTTCTCTAGAAGAAGAGATAAATGAAATTGAGAAAATAAATTATCTTGATATAGAATTGAGAATAATGTTGGTAAAGATGCTCAACAGCTTGAGAAAAGATATAGTAACTATGAAGAATTACACAGCACTAATAAAGAACACAGTGGAATCAATTTACAGCAGAATAGGGAAAGCCAGGGAATGGATCAGTGAATTAAAAGACAGATTTAGAAAAATCACTCTATCGGAGAACCAAAAAGAAAAAAAACACACAATTAAATATTAGGAGTACAGCTTAAGGGAGCTGTGGGACAACACAAAATGTAAAAAATATTGGCATAGTAGGTGAGTGAGAAGGGGAAGAAAGGGAGTAAGGGATAGAGAAAGTGTTTGAAGAAATATGGCAGAAATCTTCCCTAAGTTGGTGAAGGAAATAGTCATACAAGTTCAGGAGGCACAGAGAGTCCCAAGTAAGAAGAACCCAAACATACCCAAGCCCAGACACATCATAATTAAAATGCCAAAAATTAAAGACAAAGAATCTTAAAGACAGCAAGAGAAAAGCAATTTGTTCCCAAAGGAGCTCCCATAAAGCTGTCATCTGATTTATCATCAGAAACTCTATAGGCACAAAGGAAATGGCATGAAGTACTCAAGGTAATGGACTATATATATATATATGCTAAGCGACTGGAATGACCAGTCACTATGATGTGCACTGCAGCTGGTCAACCAGCCCAATTGCCACCCCCACCATGATCGGGGGCAGGGCTGGCCAGCCAACCTCCCATGGCCCCTCCCCCTATCCAGCCTGGCTCCGATCAGCCCCTATTGGGGTGGGCCAGGAAGACCCCACCCAATCACCAACCTCCCACGGTCGGTCCCTCCTCCAGGCCTGCAGGCCCCGATCACCCTATCGGGCCGGGCCCCAGACTGGGATGGGGAACCAGGGGTGGGTGGCAGCAGACACGGCCCCTTTCCCTGGGGGATGAGGGCTGGTTTCCTCTTTGGGGCCGGCGGCCAACCTCCTGCAGTCCCTCCCACTGGCCGTAAAACTTCCCATGGTGCCTTCCCCTATCTCTCCCCTAGCTGGCAGGATCCAGTGGCAGTTCAGCAGCAAGGGAAGGCGGGGAGGCGGGGAACCGCATGGTGGTGGGGCGCCGAGGACAGTGGCGGCATCTGGCGACTGTTCCTTCCTCATCTGGCCCGGCAACCATCGCCTCCTCTCTCGACCCCACCAAGGCCTTTGGACCCTGATCAGCTTGCCCCTATCAGCCTGGCCCTGATTGGCCCTGATCACAGGCCAAGCCTAGGGACCCCACCCATGCACAGATTTTGTGCACCGGGCCTCTAGTTTTTTATAAAAACTCTCAACAAAGTGGGAATAGAGGGAACATATCTCAACATGATAAAGGCCATATATGAAAAACCTACAGTGAACATCATACTCAATGGGCAAAAACTAAAACCTTTTCCCCTAAGAACAAGAACAAGTCAGGGGTGTACACCATACAGCACTTGCCCTTTGAGACAGCATGGAGGGACCTGGAGAGTATCATGCTAAGTGAAATAAGTCAGTCAGAGAAAGACAAGTAGCACATGATCTCACTCATATGTGGAATCTAATTAACAAAATAAACTAATGAATGGATTGGATCCGGCGACGTGGAAAAATGGAACAGAGTGTGGAATCTCAGAGGGAAGGTGGAGGAGGGTGAGTGGTTGGGAAGAGATCAACCAAAGAACTTGTATGCATAACCCATGGACACAGATATTAGGGTGGTGAAGGCCTGGAGCAGGGGCCTTGGGTGGGCTAAAAGGGATCAAAGTGGGAAAAAGGGGCCATATATAATATTTTCAACAATAAAGATTTAAGACAAAAAAGGTAAGGTAACACATTATTATATGGACACTTGAATGTTAACCAAATTCCTTATAAATGTTAGGATCTGTATTTGAGGAACTATATATACATATTGGATTAAACTCAACTTCTGTTTCCAGATTTGATTTTATATACTAGTAAATGAACAAACTGAACAGTTAAAAAAAATAAGATGCTTAATGAAGACAATGATTTTTGTGCCTTGAAAACCCCTGACAAAGGATGAAGGCCTACTTTTCAAATTTTTCCAAAGCCTGAGACTCACCTAACTCTAATTTCTAACAGCCCCCAATAATATCCCTTTTCTCCTCATCTGCTTCAACACTTACATGATAATTTACAACCTTCAGATAATAATTTTCTACATTTATCGTTGGTTATTTCTCTTGGAATATTCTTTCTCTCTACTCTCATCAGTCCACATCCTGTTTACCTTTCATAGTTCACCTCAATGCTCTCATTATTCATTACTTGGCTCAGAACTATTCCTAACCAGAGATGTGAGATCATTCTGGTAGAACACAGAAGTTGTCTGAGGTGGACATCAAGTTTCCCCACAAGTTCCATAGAGTTGCCTGACCATCACAATGGAGAGCATTTCAGGTCTTTGTCACCATCCTCAGCTGAACCACTTAAACTGCCTGGCCATGTTTCCACATGTCCTTGGTCACCCACTACTCCATGTTATTCCCATTTTCACTTTATTTTATTTAAGCTTATTTTATTTTTATTTTTTTTTTACTACCAGACACCATTATTTTTAGCTAATATCTTTTAAGTCATGGAGAAAAATAGAAAAATAGAAGCCATCTATTTGGTAAATAATGGCAGAACTCTTTCTCTCCCCGTCTAACAACATGCTTATTTTTATGCCTGATTCACTTTCCTTAAACATTCCCGTATCCACTGCTAAAGAAGAACAAAGTTGGAGGAATCACAATACCAGATATCAAGGTATATTATACTAGAGGCCCGGTCTGTGACTGTAAAAATAACCCTTCTATGCCTGTCTCTCCTGTGTCTTCGTCTTCTCCCTCTCTACTGACTCCCTTTTTAATTAAAACATGCTTCTCCCTGCCCCCCAATGTAGCATATCTTTATCTCATGTTACTTTTCCTTTGTTTTCAGAGACAAAGTTTTAGAAAGAATCATTGACATGAAATGTGTCTAAGGTATCTCCTGTCATTTACCCCTCTACTTACAGGATGTGAATTCCCTGAAATTCCTGTGACTCTTGTTTCTGGGATGCAGCCTGTGGCAGAGGAAAGGCACAGCCTCCAGGTTGGGCAAACTGTCCATGTAAACTTGACAATTCGATAAATCTCTATTGTGCCTCAGCATCCCCTTCTATAAAATTAGAGAACTTTCCCTGCCATTCAGTCATGGTGTGAACACGAAATGACCGCATTCATGAAGTGGGACGTAAAGTACAATCCCCACAAGTCTTTCCCGCGATCTCTCTCTCTCTCTCTCTCTCTCTCTCTACATTAATTTCCCTTCAGTGATACCTCTCTCTCTCTCCTAGTCTCCTTCCTGTCTGTTTCTAGTTTCCCTTCAGTGATACCTCTCTCTCTCCTAGTCTCCTTCCTGTCTGTTTCTAGTTATGCCTTCTCAGTTTTGTTATTTTTTTTTACAAATTTTATCTTCTACCAAATGCTGTGTTCTCCCAAATTCTATGTTGCCTTTGTTTTCTTTGATGTCATTGTGTTCTTTACCCATCCAGGTTCTGACTTAGCTAACACTAATAGCTTCAAAATGACTGAATCCTCATGCCCAGTACTAATTTCCTGAGCTCTATTACATGAACTGAAATCATAATTTGGAAGGAGCACAGGCAAAAAGAATGCCCATTCTGAGCTCATCTCTTTCCCACATCAAGCCCACGCATCCCCTCACTGCAGAGCAGCACCAGTTTTCAGGAGTCATCCTTGATTCTTTCTTCTTCCTTGTCCTCTACATTACAAAGTGCCACCACAATTCATGCATGTTGTGCTTCTTACCTGGATTATGGTAAAGAACTCTTAAGGAGTCACTCTGCCTCCACTTCTGGAGTTTCCAATTCATTCTACAAATGGACAAATGTGGCCAACTCTCCCAGGTAAAACAAGTTGGCAGTTATGCACAACAGTGTCTTTTAGAACCATGACCCCAGAGGTACTAGAAATTCCAGAAGCACCAGAAGTAAGAGCCTGGAGAGATGGGTCAGCAGGCTGACTCCTGGACTAACTCAGACGTCTTGAATCAGAATCTCCTAACTGGAAGATGCTTATGTGCAATAAAGTTTGAGTCTAACTCCAGAAAAAGACCTAATTCCACAGGCTTGATGCAAGGCTTTGCCTAATCTAGCTCCTGAATCCTCACATTGTCAATGTCCTGCCACATGACTTACATGTCCCCCACATGGTTTAATCCTTCTTACCACTATGTTTTCCCATAATGTCAAATTCCTTCTACTCCTGGTTCACCTACCACACTTGTTCATTTTTTAAGACTAGCTCACATCATTCATCTCTCTCTCTTAGTAGGAATTCCCAGAGGCTCTTAATTTACCACCCATTTATTCTAAAACAAATGTCAATCTTCCCTGCTTCCCTAAATCCAAGAACACCAGTAAATCACAATCCCTTTTCTCCCTGTATCGTCTTTAATTGTTCATCTATTTGTTGGTCTTCCTCACCAACCTAGAAGCTTCCTAGTACTTATGTATGATGCATGGTACGTATTAGGTGCTAAAATTATTTGTTAATTGAACAATTATCTCTCTTTAAATTATCTCTGCCAGCTGTCTCCTACCAGCCCAACAGGCTGAATCTTAACTATCAACAACTTTCTGAAATTCAAGTATTAACCTTGTCTGGAAGGTTCTCATCCCGATACTTCTAAATAAGTACTTTTGCAAGCTGTTTTCTGCTGATCCAATCTCCCAAGAATATTTTATTGGCCTTGTGTCTGTTCTCCTAGTATTTTCTTAGGTAAATTATTGTGCCACCTACTCTAGTGATAGAATTATTTCTTATCTTGCACGATATTCTTTAAAGTTATAGAAGTAAAATTATTATGAATAATATTGTTGTCAAAAATGTTATTGAAATTTTATCTACTAATGCATTTATTGTTCATTTTTATAAGTAATAGAAATAAAATGTATTTTCAATAACAATAGTGCATTTTTTACTTACTGTGTTTATTTTTTACTCCTACCTTAAGCAGTAAAGTTTTCCTTAGCCCTGTTATTAACATAATGGATTCATTAGATTTGTGTGCTTTTTATATTAGAAAGCCTTAATTATAAAATGGATTCACTGTTTGTTGAAATGACATATGTAAATCACATAACTGTAAGCAAATAGTAAAATAACTATAAGCCTCTAATCATAACATTTTTTTAAAAAAAAAATTGTGCTTTTGCTCTTTTGCCCCAAAGGGAAACCATGTGTGATACTGGAATGGGCACAGCTTTCCACGTCAGACTAGCAGGGTTGGGTCCTGGTTTGGAAGCTGTTAGCTATGAGGTCATGCACAGGGAATCATCTCCAAACCCAGGGTTTCCTTCAATAAACTGGGGATAATGATAGGAGCTTTGTAGGGCTGTGGGGGCAGCGGTAAAAATAACCTGAAGTTCCTAGTGTGATACCTGGAACATAATAGTCACTCAATAAATCTATTTCCTGTCATTTCATGTTTTCTGCCATGGTGGGAGGCAGACCTACTTTCCGTAGAGCCATTAAGGGGGAGTTGAGAAACCACTGTTCTCATTTTTCTGGCATTTTGTTTTTGTCAGCCTTGACTATCTTCTGTCTCGCATCACAGTAAAGTTATTTAAAAATATGTGTGAGTCTGATCTTTTCACAAGATGCAAGTTCCTGCCTGGCCAGTATAGTTCAGTGGTTGAGCATTGACCTATGCACCAAGAGGTCACCTGTTCAATTCCTGGTCAAGGCACATGCCTTGGTTGCAGGTTCCATCCCCAGTAGGGGCCATGCAAAAAGCAGCCAATCATTGCTGATATTTCTTTCATTGATATTTCTATCTCTCCCTCTTCCTTCCTCTCTCTCTCAAATCAATAAAAAATATTTAAAAAATATTGCAAGTTCCTCAAGGACAAGGGCCTATAAATGCCAACAGGGAGTGTGTGCTCAGTAAATAAAAATATATGATGGATACAATACTAAAATGCAGAAATAGCATTATGTAAGAGAAACAATATTATACTTGCAAACATTCCCCATTCTACCAACATAGATTCCTTAAAATGAGACATTAAAAATTCTTTAGCTCTTTTATGAATCTAATAGTCTATGTTAGATTTTTTCTGTGGTTGACTAATGTCCGCACACATGACAAGTTTAAGGAGAATTGTATTTCACTGTATGGGTGGTCCCTGTACCTTTTTGGATCTGAGCACACAGTAGAGTTCAAGGCTGAAAGGTGCCTGCATCCACTTGTACCAGAAACCAGCATGATGGAGACGTCTGTCATGATTAATCAGCCTAAGCAGTTCTCAGGATGAAAAGCATGCATGAGTTTGTTTTGCTGCAAAGCTGGCCCTGATCACATTAACTTGGGACGTAGAAAGAGGTGACAATTTGCCAGGGAAAATCAAATTGGGGAACTTGGAACACTGTTCTGATGCTCATGGAAGACTCCTCCTGTAATCCACAGGAAAGCCTATACTTATACCTGAGAAACAGTTGCAGGACATTGCAACCTTAGGTAGCCCAAAGCATAAAATGCAGGTACCCTGTTAAAGGGATACCTGTGTGCATGCCTACTTCACAGGCACACTCAGGTATGGCAGGGCCTGCGGTGTATAGCACAAGAATATGGAATTTGGCATTGGACAGACTTTAGTTTGAATCTTGGCTCTGCCACTTCCTGGCTATATGAGCTTCTACAAGTCACGGAATTTTGGCATCTACACATCTAAGAGAGAAACAAGAAGAAATTATTCACAGAGTTATTTTTAGGATTAAATGATACCAATGTAGTTGCTAAAAACAAAAGGCATTACCCTGCCCCTTCTGTTTCTAGGTAACTAGGTAATATGATTTAATAAACATTTAAAAGGCCTTTGTAAAATGATCTCCCTCATAATCTTACAAAGTGCTAGCAATTTTCACCATGGTCATTTTGTTCATATGGTTAAAAGAAGGAAGTTCCTTCCTAAAATGCAATTCTCCCCTCAGGAGAAAGATGACATATTATATCATCATAAACATTAAATACAGGTAAACATTTTGGAGACATCTACTGTGCAACGCTGTGTCTCTGTAAATAGGTATAGAGGCACCTATTGGGCTCCTCGAAGGCTTGGCCTAAGATAAACGAAAGTCTGCTAATAGAAGTAGGGACACATTACTAACTTAGGGGATTCTCTGGGTGCTGTTCCCAAAACTGAGACCCCAAATCCAGAGATGGTCACCATATGTCCTATACAGCTCCATCCATATCTAGGTTGTGACTTCATTAAAAATATAAAAAAATTTCCTCTTCATCTTTAAATTCCAGTGTCTAGAAGAGGGCCCGACACCGAATAAAGTTTCCATATCTGTTAAATTATTTCAGAGTGAAACTTTTTCTACAGAAAATCCCAACAGAGATACCAAGTCCCTTATTTACTTCAGAAATAAAAATAGCAGCTTAGGATAGTATTCCTAAGAGATTGTAGAAATAGGTCCTCATCTGGAAACTCTTGGATTTTTTTTAGTCCTTCTATAGTCTTTTATTTTTCTGATATTTTTGTCATAGATGTTTTCCAATATCAGTAGTTTAAGGTTCAAATTGTTTTTTGGGGGGACTCAAGGTCTTTTATATCCGACTCTCTCCTCCTTAGTCAACTCTCTCTGGCAGACTCTCTCCAGCCGTTCTGCTGTCCTCACCTCTGGCTTGCTCTCATGTTCCTCCAGTTCGAGTCTTCGCTCATGTTCATCCTTTGCCCAGAATGGCCCCCTTCCTCATCCCTGGCCCAGCAAGATCCTACCCCTCAGCCACAAATTGAGTATGAGCTCCTCCAGGAAGAGCACTCTAATACCACAGCAGCAGGCACAGATCTCTGCCTTCTCTGTTCTACCCCGACTTAACCAGCCCGTGCCATTTCACATGGTCTCAGCAGATGGTTCCATAAGTGAGCAATAATCACTGAGGTCGGCTGAGTGTTTTTCATTTTCTAGGCACTGTCTAAGCACTGTAGACTTATTAACTCTTATAACCCTCACAGCAATTCCAGGACGAAGGTAACAGTATTACTCCCATTTGGGAGATGAAAAAAGAGACATGGTGAGATTAAGTAATTTATCAAGTTTCATACCTGAATTCTGACCAATGCAGATTGTCTCTTGAATACAAGTGGATGGATCAGTGTCCACATGAATGACTGAGGAAATAAATGAAGAATAAATCAATGCATAGAAGGAATTTTGTTTGCTAAGTGGCTTCTCCTCAAAATAATAGCTTGTCTTTCTGGAATGAGTGATGATCAAGACCAAATATGAATATTTCCAAGCATATGTGCATTATAAGAAAAACAGGCATTTCTTATGGAAAAAAAAAGTCCATACTTGGAGTTTAAAAAATTCACAATAGAAAAAAGGATTTTCCAATCAACATCTCTCAAGTGACATAAGAGCTATGAATTCTTACTTGAAGATTGGCATCAATCAAACTAAGTTAACCACTGAGTTAACATTTTCAGTGTGTTTTTGCATTGGGAATCCAATGCCAGGAAAATCATGCAGATGGCGGTGACTCAACAGTGAATGGCTCAGCCGATGTCAGTTCAAGGCTTATCTGAGGGCCCCAGGAGTGCTCTTGGGTTGCAGTACCAACTTTGTCACCAGGATCTGGGCACATTTCCTTTTCAGTTTTCTTTGGGCATTAGATGCTATCTCCACTAGAATTGCATGTTCTCAAAGGCCAGAGAAGCCTGGAGTGGAACAATGTCCACTGTAATTCATCCTAAAATTCATTCATGCTGTGCCCTATTGAACAAAGCTTAGTATTTGTTTCATTATTGTATTTCCCTGCCAAAGTTGAAAAATTGAGTTCTAAAGCAGAAAAAAATTAATGATTGTCTTTAATCCGTCACATTATATACAAATCATTTACAATTTGATTTTGTCTTTGTGCAAATGGTCGGTAATACTTTTAGCTTATATTTGATCTCTCATGATATTAATAATTTTACTTTTTCTGATAGAAGCCATTCTGACCCTAAATCTATTATTAAAGAAAAATAAGGAAGATGTGGGCTTTAGAAGAGTGTTAATCCCCATATCCATAAGGCATATAGCTGGTCACTTTATCAAAGAAGACCCGGGAGGAAGATGCTCTATTAGGTATTGTCCTCTTTCTCTAGGGGGAGCCAGGGTTCACAGCTCTCTCTCTGCATTGGCAGGAAGGTCTCTGGGAGGAATGTCTACTCATTTGTGATTCATCTCCTTAATGACTAGAAAGTGCTCCAATTAGTGTTATGAGATGCAGGTTATTATTGGGTTTCTTGTTATGTTTTTGTTTCTTTTTCTGGGTTCTAATGATGTTTCTCTTGATGATTTGCTTGTTGTAGCAAAAAGATCAAGAGAAACTTGGGGCTAGTAACATCTTTCTTTTAAGATGAAAATCCCTATAGGACCTAAAATATGATACAGACAAATTATGAGTTCAGAGTTACTAGATTATAAACTGGTAGAAACCCCCAACACATAGCAAAGTTCATTTAACACTGAATTTGGACTTAGAAGATCAAGTTATATTTTTAAGCTCAGTCACATCTAGTTATATAATCTTAGGCTAATTAGCATACACCTCCAAGTATAACTTTTCTTTTTCTAAAATGAAATATGGGTTTAGATAATTTTCCAGACTTCTTACAACTTTGATATTTTGTGATTCTAAATTCCACAATTTCAATTTAAGTGATTCCAAAGATATTTACTGAAATCGTACTCTTAGCAAAAACAGCCACAAAATAAAAAGGTCTGGCCCTTGACCTTTCTATGTTAAAATAATTTTAAAGTACAACAGACATTAAATGAGAATTATCAAAGCACTTAGTCTGACATATAGTACTCAGTACATACTTCTTACACTCAACAAACACTTTTTGAGTATGCCATGCAGTACAGTCAGTACCTGGAATACAGGGGTGGGAGTAAGCAATCTTGTCCTACAGTCTAGTAAGGCTAATAGCTACTTATTCAATCAGTTCCTAATTCCAGTCTACACCCTTTAAATACATGATATCCAAATCAGTATATGACAAGATTGTCTCTGTTTTATCCTGTGAGATGGGACAGTTTCTCTTCAGAAGATGAATTAATCATTATAAAAATTATCAATTTATGCTTGTATTCCATTGGCTGAAACTTAGTCTTATGCTCACTTATAGCTGTAAAGAAGTATAGGGAATGCAGACTTCAGCCATGCGCCCAGATGAAACTTAGTGGAAATCTGTCAGAAGACTGGGGAGTCAATGATCTAACTCTTGTAAAAAGGGCCTTAGCTTGGAGTTCCTGTGACGAAAGTAGCAGGTAAGTCTGGCAGCTCTTGCAGGATTTGCTGGCTGAATACAGTAGGAGGTAGAGGTGGGAGATGAGCGGAGAAGTGGGTCTAAGGACAACGATCCAGTGAAGATGCAAAAATCGTCTAGCCAAAGGATCAGGGCTTTTGTCATTATGAAAACCATTTGAATAGAGAGCAACATCAAGATGCAGATTCTGGTCCAAGAAAGAATCACACATACAAGGAACCAGAGTGATGCTGGTTGCGAAGGTTTATGTCCAGGCCTGACAGTGGACATGGGGACGGAGTAAGGTTCAGATTCCTAAATAGAAGTGCTGCTGTCAGAGTAGTGGAATACAGCTGGGCTAGGACTTTCCACCCTGGGTGATTAGTTTAAGGCTAGCATGGTACATCCATACAGGTGCTAGAGATTTTTTCAGAGATGATTAGACCTATGTCCATTTGGGCTATTGCAACGGCAACCAAAATCTGCTGTATTTTCTGGGGAAGAGAAGCCAGGCTTTTTTTCTTTTCTTTTTTTCCTTTTGGAAATTATAAGAAAATAGGTTGCTCCCACTGCTGCAGAAAGCTATGTTATGAAAACCTACAAAAGCAGACTTAGAATGATGCTGATGTTTATAGAAAGAAGAGAAGGAGTATGGAAAGAAAGAACACCCTGATGATATAAAGGAGTAGCTAAATCAATTATCCCTAAAACTGTTATCCCTTTGGACTTCTGAGATATAATCATCCCTCAATAAGTGCATCTGATTTGGGGTTTCTGCTACTTAGGGCAGAGGTACTATAACTTATACTGTAAATGAACCACAAGTAGGTTTTAAAGTCCAAGAATTAAGAACACTATCTGATGGGGTTGTATAGTGTAGGCTCACTGTAATTGTTTTTCAGGTATGGTAGAAACTATCCAGAATATAATTCTTCAACATATTTAATTAGTCACAAGTCATGTCAATTCTATGACCTCAGATGCCCTACATATTTTGTTTCATTTCTAATGACATCAACCCAGTCCACGCTGCCACTTGCATAACGGGGTCACTACTGCGGAGTTCTCACTGGTCTCCTGCATCCATGAACTATTCACCCCTCTATTATATCTGTACCATACACATTCGGTATTATTATTTTCTTGTTTAAAAATAATTTCAACAGTAGCTCATTGATTTTTTTTATAAACTCAAAACTCCTTAAAATAGCTTATAAGTATGTCAATATACAGGATTCTGTCTACTTACCCCATCATTATTCATTAATCACCTACTCTCTCATGACCAGACTTGACCTCAGCCATTCTGAATCTCTTTAAAATCCTATAGATGCCCCCATGTGTGAGCACGCCATCTGGCCGTCATGTGTGTTTTTCTCATTGCTGGGAGTGCTGTTCGCCCATGACAGGCTCCTTTCTATCACCCTTCAGGATTTTGCTTCAATGCCCCTCATTGTGAAAGTTCCCCTCTGACCATAGTTTAGATTTCGCCCTTCTCCTAGATCAGGGGTGGGCAACCCCTGGCACGGGTTCCAATCATGGCACGCCAGTAACTTTTGCTGGCATGCGAAACCCTCTCTTATAATCTTCCATTTACAATTTTTTTCTTAATATCGACTTTTTTATTTTTCAGATAAATTCAGTGTAGGTGCATCTTAGATAAATAAATAATTTTACATAACAAATTATCTTAAAGACCATAGACATGGATTGACGAGAGAGGGGAAGAGCAATTTCTATGCCTCTGCCTTAACTCTCCCTGCCTTCCTAGATCCGACCAGTGTTTTGATTTCAGCCTCAGACGCAACGGGTTTTCGTTGACAAGACAACCGCCTCACCTACTTATTCAAAATTTCACTCTATAAAAATGAAACCTTCTCTCTCGCTTTGGCCACCGGTACTAACGAAAGGGGAATAAATTTCTATGTTTCTCTCGGCAGCAAAAGTCCCACTGATAATATCAAACGAAGTCATAAAGTTTTCTGTCGGACTATCAGTGTACATGTATACATTAAAAAATAAAATGTATTTTTCATCATCATATACTGTGTTGTTGTCACTCGAATGAATTTTATTATTTCTTCAAGGTTCTTCACATACGTACACCTTAAGAGATATCAAGTAGGATTAACATGTTCTCAAAAAATTAGGGTTGGCACGCAGAAGAATTTTGAGTCAGAGATTTTGCTGGTTTTGGCACGCACTCACAAAAAGGTTGCCCACCCCTGTCCTAGATGTTCCAACAATCCTCTGTATTTTTTTTGTTCTTATTCTAGAATAATTGTTCATTTCTCTTCATTCTTGCAGGTTTTAGTCTGTCCTGTTTATTGCTGTAAGCCCTAGTTTCCCTAGAGTGGGAACTCTTTACTTAATTGAAGACATAGATCATATGAGGCCACGGATAATCAGGCAGACGATTCTTATTTTTTAAAAATCTTTATTGTTAAAATTATTACATATGTCCCCTTTTCCCCATTGACCCCCTCAGGCCTGCCCCCAGCCTCCAGCCCCAGGGCTTCACCACCCTGTTGTCTGTGTCCATGGGTTATGCATATATGCATACAATTCTTTGGTTGATTTCTTACCACTCAACCTCCCTTCCCACCTTCCCTCCTAGATTCCGCACTCTGTTCCATGCTTCTATGTCTCTGGATCCACTTTGTTCATCAGTTTATTTTTTTAATTAGATTCTACATATGAGTGAGATCATGTGGTACTTGTCTTTCTCTGCTTGACTTATTTCACTCAGCATTATACTCTTCAGGTCCCTCCATGCTGTCTCAAAGGGTAAGAGGTTCTTCTTTATTCCTGCTGCATAGTATTCCATTGTATAAATTTACCACAGCTTTTTTATCCACTGGTCTACTGATTGGCACTTAGGCTGTTTCCAGATCTTAGCTCTTGTAAATTTTGCTGCTATGAATGTAGGGGTGCACACTTTCTTTTTTGATTGGTGTTTCTGTTTTCTTCGGATATATTCCTAGAAATGGGATCACTGGGTAAAGTTCCATTTTTAATTTTTTGAGGAAACTCCATACCATTTTCCATAATGGCTGCATGAGTCTGCATTCCCAACAGCAGTGTACTAGGGTTCCTTTTCTCTACAATTTCAGCAGCAATTTTCATTTGTTTATGGCAACCATTCTGACAGGTGTGAGGTAATACCTCATTGTCATTTTAATTTGCATCTCTCTGATGATCAGTGAGTTTGAACATTTTTTCATGTTTCTTGGCCATCTGTATGTTCACTTTTGATATCGAATTTTTGGACTGGAACCTGGATTCTTTGTCTGCCGGAATCAAAGAATGAATCTACAAACAGAAAGTGGTATAGCAAAAGTGAAGATTTATTGAAGAACAAGTACAGACTCCCACGTGGGGAGAGGGAAGAGTCCCACTAAGTTCCCTTTCCCTCTGGCTTACGTAGGCTACAGATCCTGGTGCCTTGATATCCCCTCTGATTGGTCACTATTCCCCTTTGAGTTGGTTACTATAGTAACTCCTGGGCTCAAAGGTTGAACCTCATGAGGGACATGTGATGTTCTCCTCCCTCTGTCCCCATTGTTCTCCTATTCCCTCTGGGCTTTATTTATTTTTTCATCTGAATGAAGGGCTTCCTTCTCTTTATTTTGTAAATATAGACCTTTCCTGGCTACTTCCAGTTCCCTTGTCTTATATAAATGCAACTGTTTCTGCTCCCTTGTCTTATGGAGATATAACTGCACCTGGTTTCCTTTTGTTATGGAAATGTACCTTCCCCATGTCTGCAGCATGCTTTTCCACGGACCCCAATTCTAAAAAATCCCTAAGCCTGCCTATGTTCCCCCAAAATACCTGCTTCACTTTGGAGGAGTGTCTATTAAGGACCTTTGCCCATTTTTTAATTGGATTTTTTGTCTTCCTTTTGTTTAGTTGTATGTGTTCCTTATATATTTTGGATAATAACCCTTTATCAGATGTATCATTGCCAAATATGTTCTCCCATACAGTGGGCTCCCTTTTATGTTGTGTTGTTGAATGTTTATTTGCTGTGCAGAAACTTTTTATTTTGATGTAGTCCTTTTTGTTTATTTTTTCCTAAGTTGTCTTTGTCATAGGAGATTATCCATAAACACATTGCTAAGAGAGATATCTAAGACTTTGCTGCCTATGGTTTCTTGTAGGATTTTATCGTTTCCCAACTAATATTTAAGTCTCTTTCCCATTTTGAGTTTATTCTTGTGTATGGTGTAAATTGGTGGTCTAGTTTCATTTTTTTGCATGTATCTGTCCAATTTTCCCAACACCATTTATTAAAGAGACTGTGCTTACTCCATGGTATGCCCTTGCCTCCTTTGTCAAATATTAATTGAGCATAATGGCTTGGGGTCGATTTCTGGAGTTTCTGTTCTGTTCAGTCAATCTATATGCCTATTCTTGTGCCAGGACCAGGCTGTGTTGATTATGATGGCTTTGTATTATAACTTGATATCTGGTGTTGTGATTCCTCCAACTTTGTTCTTTTTTCTCAAGATTGCTGCAGCTACTTGGGGTCTTTTTTGGTTCCATATAAATTCTTGGAGTATTTGTTCTAGGTCTGTGAAATATGCTGTTGGTATTTTAATAGGGATTGCATTGAGTCTGTAGATTGCCTTGGGTAGTATGGACATTTTAATTATGTTGAGTCTAGCAATCCATGAACACAGTATATTCTTTCACTTGTTTATAGCTTCCCCCATGTCTTGTTTCAATGTACTATAGTTTTCTGAGTATAACTCTTTTACCTCCTTGATTAAGTTTATTCCTAAGAACCTTAATTTTTTTGTTGCAGTGGTAAATGGGATTGTTTGTTTAGCTTCTTTTTCTGAGAGTTCATTATTGGTGTATTAAAAAGCCATTGATTTTTGGGTGTTGATTTTGTACCTGCTACATTGCCAAATTCATTTATTAAATACTAGGGGCCCAGTGCATGAATTTGTGCACCTTGAAAGGAACTGGTGGAGTCTTTAGGGTTTCTGTATAAATATATAATCATCTGTGAATAATGAGAGTTTTACTGCCTCATTTCCAATTTGCCTTTTATTTCTTCTTCTTATCTGATCACTATGGCCAGGGTTTCCAGAACTATGTTGAACAAGAGTGTTCAAAGTAGAAATCCCTGTCTTGTTCCTGTTTTTAGGGACAATGGTTTTAGCTTTTGCCCATTGAGCAGGATGTTTGCTGTAGGTTTGTCATAAATGGCCTTTATCATGCTGAGATATGCCCCCCTTTATTCCCACTTTGCTGAGATTTTTTATCAAAAATGGGTGTTGGGTTTTGTGCAATTCTTTTTCTGGGACTATTGATATGATCATGTGTTTTTCTCTCTCAATTTGTTTATGTGCTGTATTACCTTTATTGATTTGTGGATATTGTACCAGCCTTGCACCCCACTTGGTCATGGTGTATGATCTTTTTAACATGTTGCTGGACCCAATTTGCTAACATTTTGTTGAGGCTTTTGGCATCTATGTTTATCTGGAATATTGCCAAATATGTTCTCTTTATTTGCAGTGTCTTTATCTTATTTTGGAATTAAAATAATGCTGGCCTCATAAAAAAAGCTTGGCAATGTTCCTTCCTCTTAGATTTTTTTGAATAGTTTGAGGAGTATAGGTTTTAGTTCTTCTTTGAATGTTTGGTAAAACTCCTCTGTGAAGCCATCCTGACCTGGGCTTTTGTTTGCTGGGAGTATTTTTATTACTGCTTCAATTTCCTCAGCTGCTATTGGTTTATTCGGGTTTTCTGATTTTTCCTGACTCAGTTTTGGGAGACTATATTTTTCTAGGAATTTGTCCATTTCATTCACATTATCCAGCTTGTTGGCACATAGTTGTTCATAGTATTTTGTTACAATCCTTTGTATTTCAGTGGTTACTTCTCTGCTTTCATTTCTGATTTTATTTATTTTGGGTCCTCTTTGTTTCTTGATGACTCTGGCTAACAGCTCATCAATTGTGTTTATCCTTTCAAAGAACCAGCTCTTGGTTTGATTTTTTTGTATTTTTTATTTTATTTTTTTTTAGTCTCTATATCATTAATTTCTGCTCTAATCTTTATCATTCCCTCCCTTCTACTTATTCTGAGCTTTTCTTGTCATTCTCTTTCTAGTTCTTGAAGTTGTAGGGTTAAATAGTATATTAATTTTTATTGTTGTTGTGTTTTGTTTGTTTTTTGAGGTATGCATGCAGTGCTATGAACGTCTCTCTCAGGACTGCTTTTGCTGTGTCCTAGAGATTTTGTCTTGTTGTGTGTTCATTTTCATTTGTTTCCAGGAAGATTTTTATTTTCTTCTTGATGTAATCAATAACTCATTCATTGTTTAATAACTTGCTATTTATCCCCCGTGTGTTTGAATGTTTTTACTGGAGTTTATTTTTAATTTCATTCCATTGTGATCTGAGAAAAAGACGGGTAGTTCTTAACATGACAGTCAAGTTAGGGAAGGCACAGGCACTGATGATAAATAAAAGTGGTTACAATTCTAGCAAAAGAATAACAATTAATTATTCGGTGCTCTGTCCTAAGATCAAACAAATGACTAGCATTTTAAAGAGTAGACATATAACACTGGTGTGGTCCCATGTCATGCCTCCTGGCCAACTCCATTCCAATTTGTCCAGCCTGATTTCTATGTGCCGCAGAGTTAATTATTCAACCTAATTATGTGGGTGCAAAGAACAGGTGATCTGGCAACAGCCACAGGTGAGCCAGAATGTCAGTATAGACATCACTGTGTCACTGAACTGGGGTCAGCGGTCAAGGCCCTTACTTTGGTCTTGTCTCCATATGCCCTGAGTGTCTTTTTCTACATCTTGAAAGTGGAAATAGTATTAATTCCTTAAAGAATTGTATAAATTGTAGGCTTTGTATGAATAACAGCAACTATATGCTTGGGAAATGAAACTTGTCATTATAATAACACAAAGGATCCAAATTTAGAAGACAGGAAGAATGGCAGCAGTGACCACCAGAAATAGGAATTCAAGCCCTGAGCAATAGCCATGTCCACTCATTGTTGGTGTTCTCAGTTTAAGATGGCTAAACTACAATTCACAAACTAGATGATTCATAATCAAAAGTAGAACAAATCCAATTTAGTTCACAGTGTTGATACTGCTGTTTGTCCCCATCTGGAGGTTCATCAGCTTCCAGTCCATCTGCTTTATAAAGCTAAGAAAGAACGATGTGTTCACAGTCTGATTTTGGTTGCAAATTGAGAAATACTTTCTGAAGCTATTAACAGTAAGTGGATATGCTCTCGAGGTAGAATAGCAAAGCAGTCATTGCTACAGTCAAAGCAAGGCTTCCTGCAGCTACCTCAGTGCTGAGACTGGAAAACCTGCCCTCAGCTGCCCAGGGTGTAGTTGTGACAGCATTTGAGAAGCAGTAGGGGGGTACGGGGGTGAGGCAGTGAGGATGTGGTGGCAAGGTCAAGGTGGGGAGAGGATGCTTGGCAGGGGCTGCAGCATTTTTGTACCTTGCACAGGTTTATGGGCACTCACAGGAAACCTCTGGAATGCTTCTCTTCAATCCAAATGATTTCACTTTAGCCTTGAGCAGAGAATAAGCAGGTTACATTTTCAAATTAATTACATTTCCTGAAATCTAAGATAGACTTTATTTCGTTGTAATATTTGCAGATTAGGTTATGCATATTTAATCTAGTGATGGGTATTTTCTCTCTGAAAACTATTATTAAATTCATGATCTATGGGACCTGAACATTGGATAAACATGGCATATACTCCTCTAGGTGTTCCAGGCCCACATAATTAGGAGAAGATGTTCTTTTTTGTGCTCAGAACCTTAGATGAAGAGGCATGTCACCTGGTCAGTGTTCCTCGATCTTTTTGCTGTGTTGTGATATCATCCTGACACTGAACCCAGACAATTTTCAATATTAAATATTCTTATTGTTTTCCATTATTAAAAATCAGGCATTGGAAAACACACACACACAAAAAAAGTTAAACATAATCACTATGAACTCATCGGCCATAGAAAACTATGAGTGCTGCCTGCACCATACACTTGCTGAACATTTTTAATGCACTGTCAAAATGATTTAATGACACTGTCTTTTCAATATACCAATACATATGAACATATTTCTATCTATATATATAAAAGCCTAAGCAATCGAATGACCAGACAACTGGTCGACCCATCACTATGGCGCACACTGACCACCAGGGGGCAGATGCTCAATGCAGGAGTTGCCCCCTAGTGGTCAGTGTGCTCCCACAGCAGGAAAGCTGCTCAGTTGACTGATGGCGCCAGATGCAGGGCTCATGGCTGGCCGCTGCAGCCCAGAGGGGCAGCGAACCTACCCAGTGGTGGCAGGCATAGCGGGGCGGGATGAGTGGGAGTGGCAGGCAGGAGCAGCAGGCAGCGTAGGACTGCCCGTTTTGTTCTGATCCCTGCAGGCCACACCAAGGGACCCCACCAATGCACAAATCTGTGAACCTGGCCTCTAGTATGTCAATAAATATGTTGACAACCTCATTTTAAATGGCTGAATAGTATTCCACTATCCAATGTCACTATTTCTAAGCAAGTTTCAGACTCTGAGTGATTACACTACATTGTAACTTGCACATCTGTTCATATGTTTATTTAGACTAAAGCACCTATAAGACAGGAGCTGGTTTATTCAAACCTGTATTGCAGATGCCTTTTACTTGGTAGGTACTCATTAAATATGTTTGTGCATTTGAATTAACTCCATGAACAACAACAATAAAATACTTGATAATATGCAAAGTCTAGGAAGATCACATATTAGTGGCTGCTCTAATAAATTACAACCATCTTGATCTTTTACAACAACAGAAATGTATTCTCTCACAGTCTTGGAATCCAGAAGTCTGAAATAGGTATAGCTGGGCCAAAAGTGCTGGAGGCTCTGGGGGGTATCTGCCCTTTGCTTCAGGGGGCTGCCAACATCCTTGCTTGTGGCTAAGCCCCTCATCTCTGGCTCAGAAATCACATTGCTTCACCCTCTTCCCCTGTGAAAGCTCCCTCTACCTAGCTTCTAACAGAATAAATGTGGTTGCATTTAACTCCCATCCAGATAATCCAGGATAATCTCTCCCTCTCAATGTCATTAATTTAATCATATCTGTAAAGACACTGGCTTTATTTTTGCCTCATAAGAAAAATGTATGAGATCCAGGAATTAGGACATTGATAGCTTTCTTCTTTTGAGGAGGGGGATGTGTTTTGTTTCACCACTAATAGTGCATAAATTCAGCTGCAGCTTTTAATCTTAGGTTGTGATTTTCAGAAATATTTATTATGGGTGAGAAGAGTATGCAAGAGGATTATATACTATTGTTCAAAATATCCTTTTCTTGAAAAGATTTGATGGTTGGTGTAATGAGGGCCATTATTTTTCTATTGATTTATAAGGCCCAGTGACTCAATATTATTCAATATCATTATTTGACACAAAAACCTTAGTTTTACTTTTATTTATGAATAAAGTAGGTGGGTATAGCCAAACAGCCCTATGGTACTTAAGTAGAGAAAGTAAGAGAAATAAATAACCAAACCAAACAAAAAGAATTGAGTGAGAGCAAGGAGAAGAAAGTTGGGGAGAGGTCTGCTACACAGAGAGAATGGTGCAGACAGGATGGTGCCAATCAAAACCTCTAATTCTGTCATTCTACCCCCATTTTCTTTCAGCCTGGCATCCCTGGGTCTTTCTTTTAATTAAATGTATTAGGGTGACATGGATTAATAAAGTTATACAGGTTTCAGATATTCAATTTTATAATATACTAGAGGCCTGGTGCACGAAATTCATGCAAGGGGCTTGGCCCTTGGCTTGGCCCTCACAGCCCCAGCCTTGTTCAGAAGGTCATTCGGAAGAATGTCCGATCTAATTAGCCTATTATGCTTTTTTATTATAGATCATCTGTACATTGCTTTGTGTGTTCACCATCACAAGTCAAGTCTCTTTTTGCCATCATATATTGGACCACCTTTACCGTCTACTACCTCCCTCCTATCCCCCTTCCCTCTGGTAACCACTATGCTGTTGTTTGTGTCTATGAGTATTTGTCAGTTTGTCTTATTTGTTTATTTGTTGCTTTCAGTTTTATATCCCACATATGAGTGAAATAATATGGTTCTTAGCTTTTTCTAACTAACTTATTTCACTTAGCATGATATTCTCAACATCCATCCATGTACTCACAAATGCCAGTATTTCATTTTTTCTCATGGCTGAGTATTATCCATTGCATATATGTACCACTTCTTCTTTATCCAGTCATTTATTGAAGGACACTTTGGTTGTCTCCATGTCTTGGCCAGCATGAATAATGCTGCAATGAACCCAGGGGTACACATATCTTTGCAAATAAATGTTTTTAAATTTATTGGGTAGATACTCAGAAGAGGAATTGCCAGGTCATATGGTCTCTATTTTAATTTTTTGAGGAACCTCTATACTTTTTTCCATAGTGGCTATATCAGTTTACATTCCCACCAGCAGTGAATGAGAGTTCTTTTTTCTCCACGACCTCTCCAACACTTGTTATTACCTGTCTTGTTGATAATAGCTATTCTCACAGGTGTGAGATGGTATCTCATTGTCGTTTGATTGGCATTTCCCTAATAGTTAATGAAATTGAGCATCTCTTCTTATCTGTTTGCCATTTGTATTTCTTCTTAGGAGAAGTGTCTGTTCAGGTCCTCTGCCCATTTTTAATTAGATTGTTTATTTTTTGCTGTTGATTTGTAGAAGTTCCTTACATTTTGAATAATAACCCCTCATTGGAAGTATTGTTTACAAATATCTTCTCCCATTTGGTTGGTTGCCTTTGTGTTTTGTTGATGGTTTCTTTTGCTGTGCAGAAGTTTTTTTTTGTTTTATATCATTCTATTAATTTATGCTTGGTTTTACTTCTCTTGCCTTTGAGGACAAATTCATAAAATCCTCTCTAAGATCAAGGTCCATCAGTTCAGGAATTAGAAGCCTATGATTGATATTCTGGGTTGAGAATGCAGTGTGGAGCAAAAGGGTAAAGTAGAACTTATAAGTTTCATCATCTTATGTCTTGTGTCTCCAACAAGTACCTTTGAATCAGATCTATCAATAATAATACTTATTGTCATCATTACTATTATTTGTGCAATTTTTAGTATCACTGTTAGTTTAGTCTTACTGTTGTTACTCTTCATCCTCTTTTACTAGGCAGAACATGGAGCTGTCAACTTTACATAGTTTCCATCATTTAATCTTCCCAGCAATGCATGCAGTTCTCCCTTTATCTGTGAAATCTGTAACTGTGCAAAGCTGACTATATAGTCAGTGGGGAAAATTACAATGGTCCTGTGACTTTAAAAAACTACTTCCAAACATTATAAATTCTCGTGGTTGATTTTAAATGTATAGTGACAAGAGAATAATAAAACTAACATTTTAATGCACATTAATTTGAAATATTAAAAATACTGAGAACTAAAGTATTTTATTTCTTTGCAAAAAAACTTACCAAGGATAGTTTGAGCAGCACTTGTGTTCTTACTGCATGGTTTTCTCAAGGCCTTGGTGAATTCTCATACTTCTTTCTCAGTTGGGGACCAGGTCTAACATTTTATGTTTGCAGTTTAGACCAGGTCTAACATTTTATGTTTGCAGTTTCACTGTCATGAAGTATCTCTGAGTGTGTCCTGAATGTGGTGTTTTTTGTCATGGTTACTCCCTCTGGGGCATCATCTTATTCCTCACAATCAATTTTCTCATTTATGTTGTTTTCCTTCACTGAATTACTCTCGCTTCATATCTGTTCCCTTGAAGGGCAGCAGTGTTAACATTGCCAAGATCAGCTATTTCTTTTATACCTCCATTTGCATTCAATTTGAATGTTATATTCTATTAAAGGCCTGGTCCATGAAATTTGTGCACTGGGGTTGTGTCCCTCAGACCAGCCTGCACCCTCTCCAATCTGCAACCCCCTCGGGGGATGTCTGACTACTGGTTCAGGCCCGATCCCACAGGCCTGCACCCTCTCACAATCAGGGACTGCTGGCTCCCAACCGCTGGCCTGTCTGCCTGCCTGAATTCCCCTAACCACTTCTGCCTGCCAGCCTGATCACCCCCTAACCACTCCCCTGTTAGCCTGATCAATGCCTAACTGCTCCCCTGCTGCCGATTGCCCCCAACTGCCCTCCCCTGCCAGACATCTTGTGGTTGTGGGTGCCACCATCTTTGAGGGTGGGGCAGTCAATTAGCATATTCCCTCCTTATTGGCTTGGGTGGCACCATAGTTGAGGGTGGGGCAGTCAATTAGTGTCTCCTTAGTGGCTGTGGGTGCCGCCATCTTTGCGACAGTGTGAGGGTCAATTAGCATATTCCCTTTTTATCATATAGGATGCTATCACTTTTTATTTCTTTATTGCACATTCATTGTTATTGCTCAATTCGCTCTTTCAATTTTCCACTTTTGTAAAATGCCACAATTATATTACTGGGAAGAAGGAGGCAACACAACTATTCACTTCTCTGTTTGTGTGTGAACTGAATAACAGATGAAAGTGACCAATCACCTGCAGACCTTGAGAGAAGTGATGCGATTGGCCACTTGCCATGATGCTTGTCATTACTTATGTGATGCTTGTGGACTGAAGAGCTAACAGCTGACTTTGTATTTTGTGCAATTTACCCACAGTGAGTGCACCATGATAACTAATATTTGAACCATGTCATTGAAGAACTTTGTTATTTAGCTGCAAGTGGTAAGTAAATGTGTGCATGTCAGATGTGCCAAGTGAGGACCGCCTGTACTATGAAGTAGAGACTATTATTTTGCCCATTTTATAGAAAAGAAAATTGAGGCTAAGTAAGATTAAAAGATTTACTCAAGATATTAATTGGTGAACCCAGAATTAAAATTCAGGCAGCCTCATTCAAGATACTAGAGCTTCATATGGTTTGGTTTCTGCATGGATGTTATATCCACAGCCCTCTCAACAATGAGGTAAATTCTCATTGCTGACCTTGAGCAGCTCTGCTCCTTAGGGGAGGTGGTTTATTCTGCAGCAGCTCTAGTCCAGAAAGGACCCTATGCTCTGTGGACAGCAGAGCCTCTAGCTTCTCAATGTTCTTGACCATAGGGAAGATTTTGAAGGAACTACAGAGCATGTACAACCATGTTCACAGGTGGTGCTTGCTATGCTCACAGTTCTAGTGTCCTCAATCCTCTGATTATGTCCACTTAGTTGAGAATCCCCAGCTTGCCCTTTCTTTTCCTTTCATTGGGGTGCATTGGATCCTTTCTCAACTTCCCTTCTCTTCTTTATGTGTTTCCCCACAAACACTTTCTTGGTGCATTTGAAGTTTTCCATTGCTCATTTCTGCCAGCATAAAAGAATCATATGCGATTCTCTTTTTTCCCCAGATAGTTGCTTAGCATTTCTTTCATTTTCAGGAGAATGTACTAACTCTCATTCTCTAACTGAGATGAAATAAGTCTGAGTATTTGGGGCTGGAGGTATGAAATTGGTGCACAGTTGTTGAGAATACTGCAGGGGATGGCGTCATCTCTTCTGTCCACCTAGCAAACAACTACTTTTCTTATGAGGCCAACTGGACCACTGAATTCTTTGCTTTTGCTATCATTTTCCAGAAGGTGTAACAAATTTAAAGGTTAGGGCTTAGGAAGAAATTATTAACTGTTCCAAAATAGCGGTGCTATAGTTGGAGCCAGCATCCTATATAATAAAAGGCTAATATGCAAATCAACCGAATGGCAGAACAACCGGTCGCTATGACGTGCACTAATCACCAGAGGTCAGACTCTCAACATAGGAGCTGCCCCCTTGTGGTCAGTGCACTCCCATAGGGAGAGCACCATTCAGCCAGAAGCTGGGCTCATGGCTGGCAGTGGTGGTGGCAGGAGCCTCTCCTGCCTCTGAGGCAGCGCTAAGGATATCTGACTGAAGGCTTAGGCCCGCTCTCTGGACATCCCCCAAGGGTTCCCAGACTGCAAGAGGGCACAGGCCGGGCTGAGGGACTCTCAGAAGTGGATGAATTTTGTGCCCTGGGCCTCTAGTAACACTATAAAAGAAACAGTCCTAGCCCTAACTGGTTTGGCTCAGTGGATGGATAGAGCATCGACCTGTGGACTCAAGGGTCCCGGGTTCGATTCCGGTCAAGGTCATGTACCTTGGTTGTGGGCACATCCCCAGTAGGAGGTGTGCAGGAGGCAGCTGATCAATGTTTCTCTCTCATCGATGTTTCTAACTCTCTATCCCTCTCCCTTCCTCTCTGTAAAAAATCAATAAAATATATTAAAAAAAAAAAGAAACGGTCCTAGATATGAAACCCATAGACCTGCCTGTGAAAGGCAGCTCTATCACTCACCTACCATTTCTGTAACTGTGGGAAAACTTATCATTTCAGAACCTGTGACCTCATCTACAAAATATAGAAAAACTCATGCTCTCAGTATCGGTAAGGATTTAAAGACAGTTCATGTAAAATGGGTGGCATCTAGAGGGATCAATCAAAAGTCAAGCTTTACACACTGCAATACTATGCAGCTGTAAAAAAGAGGGACCTCTTACCCTTTGGGACAGCATGCTGGACCTGGAGAGTATTATGACAAGTGACATAAGCCAGTCTGAAAAAGACAACTATCATCTGATCTCACTTATTTGTGGAATCCAATGGACAAAATGAATTGACCAACAAAATAAGACCTGAAGCATGGAGGCATGGGACAGACTGACATGCCTCGATGTGGGATTGGGGGAATAAGAAGAAATAAACCAAAGAACTTACACACTTATTAGAGGCCCAATGCATGAAATTCATGCAAGGGGCTCAGCCCTTGTAGCCATGGTGGCTTGCCTCAGCCCTCACAGCCCCAGCTTCGTCCAGAAGGACATATGATTTAATTAGCATAGTACGCTTTTATCATTATAGATATGCATAGCCCATTGGCACGGGTAGTAGGGTAGTGAAGACCTGCAGGGGATGGGTAGGGACTGTATGAGGGGAGTACAAGGGGGGAATGGGAGACATCTGTAATACTATCAACAATAAAAATATATATTTTGAAAAGTCAAGCTTTATATTGGTACTTTGAAGAGAGGGGACTGTGGTATGCATAATTATATGCACAGTTTATTTTCATTCATTTATTCTTTTGTAGGATCCCCTGATATCTTTGTTCCAATTATTATTGTGAACAAGGCCACACACCAGTTTATTAAGTGCATCTTGGGTAGTGTGCTTCCAAATGAGTCTCAGTCCAGTACCTTCAATATGACAGGTATAGTCAGATAACTGAAATCAGAATTGCAAACTTTGTTTGGGAACAGGTCATTGGCATAGATTGTCCTTCTAAGCTTACCTGTATGATAAATCTTCCAAATTCTCACTCCATCTCTGGTTTCCTGACATTTGTGGTGTCATACATTAGGAGATTTTACTTAAGAATTTCCCATGTACTTGTGACCACATGCAGTGTCTGATGAACTAAGCACATAGGCAAGGATATGTTGACACTGTCTCTGGCCCCTAACAATATTCATTACAGGAAACCTGGTCTTTGTCTCCCACGGTTGAACTTCAAGGCCCTTCTCTTCATTCTTTGAGCTTCATATTTGTTTTTAGTGTTCTCTCAGTGTCATCATGCCTTGGGTTTGAACTGGTCTTCACTCCTTGTCTTTGATTAAATAGATGGAAAGATGAGATTAACTCTGTAATATCAACCTTAGAGAAAGTAGGTAGGATCAGGAAAATTATTTTGGGCTTATAATACAACTTGACTGAGTTAACTTCGGGGAGTTAGGAGTTTGGCACTGCTGTAAAGGGATATGAACTGGGAGCTACCCTTTCAGGCTACATTGTTGTAAGCCCCACAGAACACAGCGAGGGCATTTGGACATGGTTCTCCAATGCTTTACAATGCCCTCCTCAAGACTGCATAGTAAGATTGAAGGACAATTCCAATAGAGTCAAATGTATTATTTGTTGCATTAACATAAGCGATTTATGCTGACTTCCAAAATAAAATATCAGCATATATAAAGAATACAGAAAATGCCAAACAAAATCTAGAATTCTACCATTGAAAGGGCAACTACTTTTTAAATTGTAGTATATAACAATTGGATTTCATTTTCTTGTGGTTACATGTACATTTATTCCTGTGAATAATATGTTTACAAATAATATCATGGTCTACGTATTGAAATGCAGTCTGTTGTTTTTATTCAACAACATGTTGTGAACATCTTTCTACATCTGTAAACATGTTTTTTTTTATGTGTTGGTGACAATTTATTGTATACAGCTATGATAATTTCACTTGTAAACATTCTTAAATATACCCTTCCAATAAACTCTTAGAAAAAAATCTCAGTTAAGTTTTATGAAAACATTCTAAGCACCCAGCTGGGATGACTCAGTGGTTGAACATCGATCTATGAACCAGGAGATCACAGTTTGATTCCTGGCTAGGGGCTCGATCCCTAGTGTGGGGCATGCAGGAGGCAGCCAATCAATAATTCTCTCTTATCATTGGTGTGTTGGTGTGTCTACCTCTCTCTCCCTCTGCCTTTCTCTCTGAAATTCTAAGTTGCAGATAGCTACAAAGTGACCTGGGTTCAAATTTCTGTCTCCCTGCTTACTCGCAATATGATGTCAGTTCTTAATTTCAAATTATTTTTTTGGTCCAGACACATTGGTTTTCCCTCCAAAGGATTGTTTTTAATACCGTGATAGAGTATTCAACTAGAAACAATTTATAATTTTTGATCATTTTTCATGAACTAGATATTCAATTACAGATAGTGCCATTTAATCCACAGAACCACAATTTAATCAGTTTATCTTCTTTACAATTTATAATTGATCATTTTTCATGAACTAGATATTCAATTACAGATAGTGCCATTTAATCCACAGAACCACAATTTAATCAGTTTATCATCTTC
>NW_005369101.1:408138-412787 GCF_000412655.1 Myotis brandtii
ACCACATCAACCTCCAAATCTCCTGTAACCTCAGTGCTTGGACATAGAGGCTGCAACCCCCAGCTCCCCATGTCGCAAAGACAGTGCAAGTAAACATTTCCTTTCAAACAGTGAGTTTCATATATTGATAGGTTGTGGGAATTCGTTCAGTGGGTCTTGACTAGAATTTAAAAAATAAAATGTTGAGAAAAATATCAAAAGTACATGGCTTATATCATTTTAAAAACCATTTGTTTCCACGATGCATGTGTGTATACCTGTGTGCATTTGATGACTATGAAGAACTTATTATGCAACTGGTCCTGGATGGAATCTTGAAAGCTGCTTACTTGTAGGTGGTCAATCATGTTCAAAACACCTGGGGCCACATCCCAGCCCACACACATTAGCTGGGTACACTTCAGTCTCCCAACCATTGATGCCACTGACCTCAAGGGCTGTGCAGGAGGATGAACGGATGGCTGCGTATAGAATGCTGGAAACAATGTCTGACATGCAGATCACTCAGTAAATGTCGCTTATTATTATTGCAAATGTATAATCAATCAATGAAGTCTACAGTTTATTGGTGATCTTTGTTCAAAATGAAACAAACATGTTGAAAATCACCAACATTTTCAAGTGGTTGGAAAGATGTATTATTAGGATTTAATTAAAATTAAAATGTCCTTTAATTTTCTCCATATTGTCTTCCAAATGCTCCTCACTACCTTGCTCTATATACATGTTATTGCTCTATGTACATAGGTTTTTTTTAAATTTAAACCATGGATTAAGTTAGGATGATTAATGTAAACATTTTACATTATTAATCTAATCTCCATTAAAAATATTCATGTTGGCTGGCAGGGCCCTGACCCCTCAGGTGCCAGTGGACTCGCACGCTAGGAGCTGGGGCTACTGTCTCGGGGCAAAGTCTCTTCTCTGGGGTTTTCACTCTGACGACCTGACACTGAGGGCTGAGGCCACGACAATGGAGGGTCTTCCTTTGTTCCCGTGACGGAGGCTGACCCGCCAGCCTCCCCGACAAAACGCCTCCACGCGACCCCGGGTCAGTGTCTGCTCTCGGGGTGCCACGCCATGACCCCTAAAATCAAAGTCACCGCTGGTCAGGGGACGGCTGGTGAACTGAAGAGAGATGCTCGCCTACGGGGTGCAGTGGGCTGAGGGTCCCCCTTAGAATGGAGGGCCCTGGACAGGGTCACAGGTCAAAGCTGACCTAGTTTCTGTCCGGCCGGGAGGAGGACCCAGGAAATACGTGTAAAGTGTCAGAATGCACCTCCCGTGGCTTCACCCAACCCCTGTGGTGACCGGGGTTTGCCTCTGTGACCACAGGGGAGGGACGGGGCCTGGAGCACCCCAGCCCGCCCTGCACCGGCTCTGCACGCGGTCTCTGCTCCCAGCAGGGCCTGGAGGTGGCAGGGGCGGAGGTGGGCAGTTAACAGGCTTGGGGCTCAGGCAGGCTGCCCAGCTCCGTGTGTGTGTGTGTGTGTGTGTGCATGGATTAAGTTAGGATGACTAATGTAAACATTTTACATTATTAATCTAATCTCCATTAAAAATATTCATGTTGTCTAGTATCCTAGAGTATAAATAATCTGTATATGGTGGTCTATGCCATAAATAGTCTTGCAGTCTAAAGAAATGAACCTCAAAATGCCATAAACTAAAAGAGCATTATCATCCTTCTTAGTTCAGGAAAACACTGTAACCTGCACTTCCTGCCTGTGGCAGTGCCCTTGACACCCTGAATGAGTGTGGGCATGTTCTGTTTTCTACCTAGGCTAGTCATATCCTGGTGAAGTGCACACCACACTCATCTGGGGGATGTTGAAGGTAGTTTTCTAGTCACATTGGGCCAATTGTCTGAGAAACTGCTGCCCCCAGAGCCATTCTGAGAAAAGCATTCCTGGAAGGTTACAGTGGATCCAAAGAAAGTATCTAGAACTTGCTGACTGGTCTTTCGTGTTTTGAAATAGTGCCATGATAATTATCTTTTTGTAACTATGCAACAATTATACAATAAGTTAATTTTCACCATTCTTCCCAAACCAACCTCAGAAAATCAGACGCTAAGATTCTAAAATGTCAGGGAGAATCAGCATGCCAACTGTGATGCGACCCCTGCCCCAGCATCTTTGATGCGTTTTGTTAGCTTTGACTGAAGACTTCACGCGATGAACAGGCACTGCCTCCCGTGAGAACCCACCGCTGCACTCATTGGTATACTCATGAACCACCTACACTGCTATTTATTTGTAGTTCTGTTTTTAAAACCATCTTTTAAACAGTAGGTATATTTTTAATAGAGAATGTGTATATTATGAGTGAAAATTTTGTATTATGTATATTAGTTTTATCTTTTCTAGTATACATTTCAATGAGAACATAGCAATTAATGTGAAATATGCTAGTTCTTACACCACTGAAAATTATCCACATGAACCACCCCTTAGGAAACTTTCGCTCCTTATGAGTAAGAGGAACTAAGATCCCATTTATCGTACCTAACAGCCCTTTAAATTCATGTACCTGCTAACATTTCTCTTCTCCAGGCTAAACTTCTGTAACTTCCTTAACTACCCTGCATATGAAATGATTTCCTGACTGCTCTCTAAACTAGAAACCTTTTTTAGAGGAACTCTGGTTTGTCAAAGTAGCTTTAAAATGTGGAAGTTCCTCTAGTCTAAGGTGTAGGACTTGTCTCCAGAAAATGTTAACATCCCAACACACCTTTCTTTCCTGAGTACAGACATGGGCCTTTCCTCTGGAAAGTGTAAATGAATAACTATAGGATGAGGACTTCTGCTGAATTTTAAGTTCTCTTTGTGTTGCTTTGATTAGGGGTTGAGTAGTGAGAGTTTGCCTCTATATGAGTGCATAGGCAAAATATCAAACACAATTCTTCCAAAGGAGGATTAGTGTATAGCAAATGTCCTACCCATCCCATATTTTAATAATTACTTTGAGATAATTGTAGATTCACATGCAGCTATAAAAGATCATAGAGGGAGACCCTATGTTCCTTTTACCAAGTTTCCCCAATGGTTAACTCCTTGCAAGATGATACTATAACATCACAATCAGGATAATGGCATTAATACAGTCAAAATACAGGGCATTTTTATCACCACAGGATCCCCCATATTGCCCTGGTAGAGTCAGTTATTTGTGTGAACATAAATATTCTTTTCTATGAGATAAATACTCAGAAGAACAATTGCTGGGATATATGGAAGTGACATGTTTACTCTTTAAAAATCCTGCCAAATTGTATTCCAGATGACTCTACCATTTTCTATCCCCGCTAGCAATGTGCGAGTGATCCAGTTTCTCCACATCCTAGACAGATATTCTTATGGCTTCAGAATGATAAGCTGCATTTCTCTACTTCCTAATGGTGTTGAACATCTTCATGTGCTTTTTTGCCATGTGAATATATTGTTTAGTGAAATTTATCTTTGTCTTTTGCCCAACTGTAATTGAATCATTTACTTCCTACTGAGTTTTCCAAGTCCATTATATATTTTAAATACTACTCCTTTGTTGGATATGCGGTTTGAAAATATTTTCTCCCACACAATAACTTGGATCTCAGTGCCGTAAATAGGGGATTTTGTAGCACAGAAATTATTTTTGTAGAGTATGCTTTTGATGTGGAGTTTAAGGACACTTACTCTTAGATACCAATGATTTGCTGTTTTTTTTCTAAAAAATGTATAGTTTTATATTTACATTTAATTTTATTTATGATTCATTTTGAATTAATTTTCATATGAGAATTTGGTCAAAGTGTTTTAGATGCTCTCTATTAAGTTGAAAATTCCTTATCTATTTTTATTTTCTGAGAGTTTTATCACAAATGAGAGTTTTATCAAATGCTTTTACTCCATTGATTAACATTATCATGTGATTTTTCTTGATTAGTCTGCTAATATGGTAGATTCCTTTGATTGATTTTCAAATATTTAACCCGGTTAGCATCTCTGTTGGGGGGTGAGGGAAGGGAAGAAACTCACTGGTGATCCATAATAATAAAAGCATAATATGCTAATTAGACCGGACAGCCTAAATATGTAGGTGTCAAATTCAGATACGTGAAAGAGATTTCCCTCACCTCTATTTCCCAGTTGAGATTGTTTATGATTGATGTGAATTCTTTGGCAGAATTCTCCAGTGAAACTATTTGGTTTGTAGATTTCTTCTTTAGGGGAGTTATAAAAATTCTGAATTTAAGCTCCATAGGAGTTTAGGATTCTCCAAATGACATATTTCATATTGGTGAATTGTGGTGGTTTGGCGATCAGGCAGATAGGCAGACCAGTGGTTAAAATCCAGTGGTCCCGGATTGCTAGAGGGATGTCCAACTGCCGGTTTAGGCCCTATCCCAGCAGCGGGATCAGGCCTAAATCGGCAGTTAGACATCCCCTGAGGTGTCCCAGATTGCGAGAGGGTGCAGGCTGGGCTGAGGGACCCTCCAGCCCAAGTGCACAATTTTTGTGCACCAGGCCTCTAATATATATATATATATATCTCCTATCTAATAAAGAGGGAATATGCTAATTGACCCTCACACCATTGTAAAGATGGCGGCACCCATAGGCAATAAGGAGGGAATATGCTAATTGACTGCCCCACCCTCAAAGATG
>NW_005369101.1:413132-414448 GCF_000412655.1 Myotis brandtii
TAGTGTGTGTGTGTGTGTGTGTGTGTGTGTGTGTGTGTGTGTGTGTGTGTGTATGTTCTATAAATATGTAGGTGTCAAATTCAGATACGTGAAAGAGATTTCCCTCACCTCTATTTCCCAGTTGAGATTGTTTATGATTGATGTGAATTCTTTGGCAGAATTCTCCAGTGAAACTATTTGGTTTGTAGATTTCTTCTTTAGGGGAGTTATAAAAATTCTGAATTTAAGCTCCATAGGAGTTTAGGATTCTCCAAATGACATATTTCATATTGGTGAATTGTGGTGGTTTGTGTTTTTAAGAAATTTCAAATTTATGCCATAGAGTTCTTTTTTAGCCTATTATGTTTTTGATGTCTGTAGTGATAGCCCATGTTTTAGTCTTTATATTAGTTCATCACTCTTTCATTTGCCATTTATGCTAGTTTTTTTTAATAATAGTTTCATTTCTTTTTAAAAAAATATATATTTTATTGATTTTTTTACAGAGAGGAAGGGAGAGGGATAGAGAGTTAGAAACATCGATGAGAGAGAAACAATGATCAGCTGCCTCCTGCACACCCCCTACTGGGTATGTGTCCACAACCAAGGGACATAACCTTGACCGGAATTGAACCTGGGACCCTTGAGTCCACAGGCCGATGCTCTATCCACTGAGCCAAACCAGTTAGGGCTATGATAGTTTTGACAATTTTATTGATCATTTCAAAGAAATAGCATTTTACTTCATTGATTTTCCATTCTTTTTTCAATGTTATTGATTTCTGCTCTTTACTGTTTTATTTTTCTTACTCTGCTTTTTTTGCTCTTCTTTTTGTAAGTTCTTGTGGTTGGAGCTTATATTGTTGATTTAACTCTTATCTAGTGCTTGTAGTTAGTCCTGTAAATTATCCTCTTAGCACTCACTACTTTAGCCATATGGTACAAAATTTTATATGTTGTATTTCCATTTTCATTCAAATAAAAGTATTTTTTAAAGTTTTTCTTTATTGATTTCACCTGGGAATCCTTTTAAAATTCTGATTTCTGGGCCTCGATGATTCTAATGTGCAGCCAAGGTTGAGAACCACTGTTTTAGAGAGACGGGGGAGGAAGAGAGAGAGAGAGAACAATTTGTTGCTGTTCCACTTACCTCTGCATTCTTTGTTTGTGCCCTGACCGGATGTGGAACCTGCAACCTTGGCATATTGGGGTGATGCTCTACCCAACTGAGCAATTGGCCAGGACCAAATCAAAGTATTTTTCATTAAACATCTTCTTTGACTGAATGGGTTACTTAGAAGTGTGTTGGTTAGTTTTCTAGTTTTCACATGTTTGAG
>NW_005369101.1:415172-422220 GCF_000412655.1 Myotis brandtii
TGGAAACCAATTTTATTCAATTGTGTTCAGAGAGCACATACTATTTGATTTCAATTTTTAAAAATTTTTTGAGGTCTGTTTTATAGCCCATATATGCTCTATTATTGGTGGAACTTTAAATTAATGTCTATTTGGCTCCAGTTGGTTGATGGTGTTGTTGAGTTCTTCTATAACGTTGCTAATATGATATTTTGTATAGTTGTTTCATCAATTATTTAAGGGAATAGGGTTAAAATCCCCAACTATAATTTTGATTTTGTCTCATTTTCCTTTTGGTTCTTGAAGTATTTGCTTCAGATATTTTGCAGTTCTGTAGTTTGGTGCATAAACATTTATGATGTTATGTCTTCTTGGTATATTAAACCTTTTATCGTTATGTGCCATCCCTTTCTAGTTGTGATTTTCTTTGTTCTGAAGTGTGTACTTTATCTGATATTAATTTAGTCACTTCTGTTTTCCTTTGATTAATGTTTTCATTATATGTCTTTGCCTTATATCTTCTTCTTACTTTCAGCCAGCCTACACTGTGATAGTTTTGGTAAGATTTTTGTAAACAGCAATTTGGCTATAGTTTATAATCCACCCTGCTAATTTGTTTCTTAATTGGTGCAGCCTATTTATATATGACTTAAATATTGATATATTAGAGCTTAACCTTTAATATTTTATTTTCTGTGAATCTGTTTTCCCTTCTTTGCTTGATTTTTCTTGTCTTCCTGTGAATTACTTAAACAATTTTCAAAATTCCATTGTGATTTATCTGTAGTGCTTTTGAGTATATTTCTATATATAGTTTTATTAGTGGTTAGTCTAGCTATTGCATTACATATAAGTTATTTATCAGAGTCTACTGGTGTCATCATTGTATCAGTTTAAGTGAAGTATAAAAAGCTTAATTCCTTTTAAGTTCCTTTACCCTCACCCATTTATAACATAATTGTCTAAAATACTTCCTCTATATAAATGTAGAACCACATTAGACAGTATTATAATTGCTGTTTCAACTGTCAAACATAATTTAGAAAACTGAAGATGAGAAGTAAAGCTAATTTAATCAACCCATATGTTAGCTTACTGTGTTCCTTTTCCTTCCTGATGTTTCAAGGTTCCCTTTTGTTCATTTTCTATGTGTTTAAATTAGGTGGTCTACCCATTCTTTTAGGGTAGGTCTGGTGATGACAAATTTTCTTAGATTTTTTTAAAAGTTTTTATTTCCTCTTCATTCTCTGTTTTCTCCTCATTCTTAATGGATATTTTTCCTGAGATTGTGTTTGACAGTTGTTTTCTTAACTATGTGAAAATATATGCCATGTATTTTCTGGCCTCCATGGTTTTTTAAGAGAAAACCACTGTCATTCTAGTTGTTTTCCTCACTTATGGGTAAGGTGCTATTTTTCTCTGGCTGCTTTTAAGACTTCTTCTCTGTCCTTAGTTTTCAAAGGTTTAATTATGATATGTCTTAGTATGGATTTCTTTGGTTTTATTCTATCTGGGATTTATTTAGCTTTCTCAATCTATATTTGGGAAGTTTTCATTCATTACTTCTTTGAGTTCATTTTCAACTCCACCCACTTTCTTCTCTTCTGGGAATCTGATGACACAAATGTTAAATGTTTTCTTTTTACAGACTAAGTCACTAAATCTCTGATTTTTTTAAAGTTTTTTTTTGTCTGTTTTGCAGACTGGGCCATTTTTACTGTACTGTCTTCCAATTTTCTTAGTCTTTCTCTTCCTTTTTGTTATTGAGGCTATCCACTAAGATGTTTATTTCAGTTATTGTATTTTTTAGTTTTTAATATTTTCATGTCTTCTATTTATTTGGTGATATTGTTCTTTTGGTGAGGTGTCTAAGGCTTCATTTGCCATGTGTGTTAATTGATCATTGAAATATTTTTCATCACTCTTTTAAATGGATGTCAGATACCTGTAGTATATCTCATCTTTGTACTGGCAAAGATTGACTGGGTTTTCATTTAGCTTAAGAGCTTCTAAGTTGTTGGTATAATGACTGATTTCCAATTGAAATGTGGATGTTTTCATATTTTAGTATGAGAATCAAGACCTTAATTAAATTCTCTATTTTAACTGACTTTTTTGGCAAAGGGAGGAGTGCCACCTCATGAGTGCCATGTGGATGTGTAGAAGCCAAGCTTCCGCACTTTCCACTGGCACCTGACTAGGGGGCTTCTCCTTATCGCTGGGCAGGTCAAAAATTCTGGCTCCCCCGTGGTCCCTGCTGAAACCCTGGGTGGGGTCTGCTGACTGCCAGAGGAGTGAAAGTGCTGGTTTCTGCTTGGCTTTCTTTGAAATCTCCCAGTGCCTCAACTGCAGCTTCATGAGGGGCAAGCATAGGCTCCTCACTCAGCCTTTGCACAGGAGAGATGGGGTCACCGTTTTTCTGTGATGTTTGCCTGAAACAGCAGTTATTGGCTGTGAGTTTTATGACTTGCCAGGTTGCTCTTTGTCTGTTCCTTTGCCTAGAGGAAACAGCGTCTGTATAAATATCATTGCCCCCCCTGCCCCCATACCCTGGGTGTTGGGGGGTTGCCAGCTTCCCCTGCTCCATGCTTGAGATGTGAGGCAGGAGGAAAACCCAGTGCTTTCACCACTGGCATTTCTGAGGTCCCAAGTTTTCTAGTCAGTCTGCCTTTTCTCTCTCCAAATGTCAGGGTGTTTTTATGCTTGTTTTTACAATAATGCCCATGCTTTTCAGTTGTTCTTAGTGAGAGGAATAGGAAAAAGTGTATGTACACTCTCTTTTCAGCAGTGGAAGACTCTGTCTCTTTTTAAGTAGAAGATGACAGAACAAACAGAGGGTTGGATTACTATGCAGCAGACATCCAACTTGCATGATCTCATTCAGCTTTTCCCTAGTCCTCTCCTGTTTTCCCAGCTTTGCAAATGAAGTATTTATATTCCAGAAAGTTTAAGAACTTGTCCTAGGTGACAAAGTTGAACTATGAAATTGCTGAAATGTTAGTTCCTCCTGGGATTGACTTCCCAGCCCATACTTCACCCACTATGCTTGTGCCCTCTCTCAATGTTTACTAATATTTTCAGAGTCTCAAAAGCTTTGCAAAGAAGTTTAACAAAAATCTTTCTCAAGTACTATAACAACTCAGTTAGAGGAGGAATTACTTTATTATAGAATTTGAGAATAGAGAAACCTAAAAAGGTTATTTTATTTACCCCAAAATATAGATGTTAGGGTTAAAAATATGTTTCCTAGTCTAGATCTCCTTGCCCTACACTGCAGCTACTATTACAATTTCACAATAAAGTGGCAATGAAGTAACCCATTTATTATTGAGATGAATGCATCTTGCTGGAGCACAGCTCAACTTCTAAATGTTTGCAGGGGCACTGGGTGGCTGCAATTCCTGTCCCCTCCACTCCCCCCGCTGTCCCAGCCCACTTACAGTCATCCTCCGGATGGTCCCCTGGGCTGTGAGGCATCCCCACATCTGACTGCACATGCGTCATTATGACAGTCAGCTCCTTCCGCCGTGGCTTTTCTGTAGTCTCTCTTTCCTCCTGCGAGTGAGGCATTGAGAGAAAGCGCTCATCTCTTCATGTCCGCAATCCTAGCACTGTCCTGGGGACTGCACAGTGGTGCCTCAGAAAACAGTGTTGAGTAAATGGATAAAGAAAGAAAGTATAATCTGCCCCAAATAAAGAAGCATCTTATATTTGTGAGAAGGTATGTCCTGCTTGAACAGGGCTTTATTTAACAAAAACATGATATCTACATTGAAAAGGAATTAGAGATAATTATAAAATTATACAGGTCATCAGTTCCATCATGCTCTAATTTATAGCTGACCTTAAGAAAATAACTTTTTAAAAATCTTTTAAAAAATGTGTGTTTTAGTGATTTTAGAGAGGAAGAGAAAGGGAAAGAGAGCGAAACCTCAATGATGAAAGAACCCTCCACAGGCTGTATCCTGCACACCCCCTACTGGGGATCAAGCCCAACACCTGGGCATGTGCCCTGATTCCTGACAGGGTCGACACTCAACCACTGAGCCATACTGGCTGGACAAGAAAAGAACCTTTTGATGAGAATATTTGTTATTTGTTCTCCTCCAATAGAAACATGAACAAGAAAGCTTACAAGGAACTGCCAGAGGGTAAACTTTCTCATGGGATTATGATGATTACTTTAGCTGGGCTTGAAGGTAAAGCCATCGATTTCCCCCATTATCTATGAGATTTTAACTAATCAATATCAAATATTTATTGATTAGTTCTTATGTGTTCAACAACATCCTAAAAGCTAAAGTAACTAAGAAAGAAAAGTAATGCATGATCTTGTCACATTGTCATGGAAATACACCATTTCTATAACAGAAACAATGAGAAAACTATACAAGCCTATAGAAACGGAGCCCTGGTTCATGTCAGGTATTTTATATAAACACAGTGGTAACTAAAAAAGAAGGGAAATATGTGTTTATTACCTACTATATATTAGCTATTATACAAGACACTTTCATATGTTATCCTTCGGAAAATCCTTTCAAAATAAATATTATTAATCTCCTCTTTTACATGTGAGAAATGTGAGGTTTTGAGAAGCTGAATAAATTGCTTAGTGCTTCATATTAAGGAAAGAGCTGGGATTCAAATGAAGTTTGAAACAAAATCGATACTCTATAAAATGCATCAGGCCTATTGAGCTGAGTAACCGGCAAGAATTTAATAATATGTGCTTTAGGAATTCGGAAGGGAAAAGCAAGAATGAGAGGGAAGAGGAGTGTACATGGAGGAATGTGGAGACTAAAGACAAGCAGGGTTTGGATGCATGGGAAAGAGAAGACATAGGGTGGCCTTGGGGGGAAGAGGTTCCTCCAAACTCAAGGCAGCCCCCTCTGATCATGACAGAGACACTTCTGGGAGAAAGAGTCATGCAAAGAAGAGAGCAAGCTGGCCTTGTGGGAGGAATTGAGTAACACCGGAGCTTTTTAAATAGGGGGTAGTGCAATGGCAGTATGATTCAGAGACTGACCTTGTAGCTGGGCAGAACTGTCAGAATAAAGGCACAGTTTCTGTGAGGAAGAGTGACTAGGGGCCAGCAGTTTTCCCAGGCCTGGATTTGATAAGACAGAGGCAGTGAGAAAGGAGGGATTAATGGCAGAAGGAATGTACCCCTATTTGGAGGGTGGACTGCATGTGAGGCAGGAGAGGAATGCCTTGCACAGCTCAAATCTGCAGGGTATGGGAGGCCTGGGGAGAAGAAGCCTGAACTGTGACCTCACCATGTGTGAGTTCATACTCTGGAAATGTAAGATTACTGCTCTGAACCTCAGATTTTTTATTGCAGTTTTTCAGTTTTATAATCCTATATAATAAATGCCTAGGTGGAGTCACGCCCTCGCACGATGCCCTTGCGTGATGCCCTTGCATGATGCCCTCGCACGATGTTGTCACAAGATGGCCACCACAAGATGGCCACGCACACAGCAGAGGTGGGGCCCAGTGGCTGCTCTGTGCAGTGAGGCCTGGGGGTCCTGTGGCTCTGTGCCAGAGGAGGCCAGTCCTGGTGCCTCATGCGGAGGAGGCGGTCCCGGTGGAGGAGGAGGCAGGTAGTGGCAGGGGAGGGCAGTTGTGGGTGATTAGGCTGCCAGGGGAGCAGTTAGGCATCAATCAGGCAAGCAGGGTGTGGTTAGGGGGCAATCAAGCTGGCAGGCAGAAGTGGTTAGAGGCAATCAGGATGGCAGGCAGGCACGCAGTTAGGAGCCAGCGCTCCTGGATTGTGAGAAGGATGTCCGACTACCGATTTAGGCAGTCGGACATCCCCCAAGGGGTCCCAGATTAGAGAGGGTGCAGGCCAGGTTGAGGGACATCCCCCCCGGGGCAGAATTTCATGCACCAGGTCTCTAGTGGGTATATAAGACTCCCTCCATAGAATTGCTAGGGAAATTAAATGAAATAAAATATGTAAAGCATCCAGGTTGAGGGACATCCCCCCCCGGGGCAGAATTTTATGCACCAGGTCTCTAATGGGTATATAAGACTCCCTCCATAGAGTTGCTAGGGAAATTAAATGAAATAAAATATGTAAAGCATCTGGCCCGTAACAGGCTCCCAATAACTGTGAGTTTATACAGCTAATACAGCAGTGCCTTTCTGAGGGAGAAGAAAGCACAGAAGCAGAAAGAAGATGTGTTTAACTTGGAAGCTTGACATGTGTTGTATTGGGGTCCCACACACATTCGGAGGAAGATACTAGGACAATCAGGAGTCTCCAGTTCATGAGGTCAGACAGCAGCCGCTGTGCCCTAAGATTCTGAGGTAAAGAGAGCACAGAGTTGTCTGTGCCTACGATATTGCCATTGGCTTCTGTCTAGAACGCAAAGTAGGCCACGTACACTGCCTGCGGTTCCCAGGGAATGCGGAGTCTTCTGCTTGCACATGGCATTATACAAGACACTTGGCTTTGTACCATCTTTGGGCTAGTTTGAGTGGGTGCCGTTTTGAATTTAGATGATACTCTTCTCTATATAACTTCTGAGAGCACCTTATATTTTCATCATAATATGCCTTCTGAAAAATTCATTTTTTCAACTCCACAATCTTTTTCTGGGCATCGCAATTGCACTATTACAATGTTAAGTTATTTTATACTGGTTACATAAGGAGACAAGCTAAGGTATAGGAAGCTAAAGGAATTTATTTGGGTCAACAGCCCAAAATCAAAGCCTATTGGAGTAAAGCTGGAGTTATGGAGCTAGAGAGGAAACAGGGTTTGAAGTGACTGTGCCCATCAGCTGCTCTTGGGTATGGCAAACTTTGGAAAATACCAGGTAATACATATTTCAGGCTTTGTGGCTGTATTTCAATCTCTGTTGCCTACCTGTCTCTTCTTCCTATTTTTTATTATTTAATAAACTAGTGGCCCAGTGCATGAAATTTGTGCACGGGGGCGGGGGTTGTCCCTCAGCCCAGCCTGCACCCTCTCCAATCTGGGCCCCCTTGGGGGATGTCCGACTGCCCGTTTAGGCCTGATCTCACAGTCGGACATCCCTCTCGCAATCTGGGACTGCTG
>NW_005369101.1:422390-442320 GCF_000412655.1 Myotis brandtii
AGAGGCCTGTGGTGGTTTGCAGGCCGGCCATGGCTCCATTGGGGTGCAGGTCCCCACTGGGGATGATGCAGGCCTGGGCAAAGGGCTGGGCCAGTTTGAAGTCCAGTCAGGCCCCCATGGGGTGAGAATCCCTGCTGGGGAGGCATGGCCAGCCTGGGTGAGGGGCTGAGGGCTGTTTTCAGGCTAGCCACACCCCCTTCAGGGTGGGGGTCCCCGCTGGGATGCTTGGCCAGCCTGGGTGAGGGGCTGATGGCTGTTTCCAGGCTGGCCATGCCCCCAGTGGGGACCCTCATTCCATGGAGAGGTGGCCAGCCTGGGTGAGGGGCTGAGGGCCATTTTCAGGCCCCTCCCTCGGTGGCCAGCCCAAGTGACCCAAGCCTCCCGCGGGCTCAGACTGGCTCCATGGCCGCAGCCCACAGGCTCCTCCTTTGGTGGCCAGCCCAGGCTGGTGGGAAGCTTGGCTTCGTCCATCTCCAGGGGTGACCCAAGACTCCCCCCCCACTCCAGCTGGCTCTGTGGCCGCTGCCATTTTTGTCCTGCTAATTTGCATATTTCCTACTGATTGGCTGTGGGCATCACAGAGTTATGGTCAATTTACATATTTCTATTATTAGTGTAGATCTTTAAAAAGTTAAAAATCCTTCTTAGCTTAAAGCTGTTCAAACAGATCACAAGCAAAATTTGTTCCAAAAGCCATAGTTTGCTAACTCTAAACTATTTTGATCCTTTCATTCCCTCACTCACATTTTCCTCCTCTTCCATGGCCGCAGCCCACAGGCCCCTCCTTTGGCGGCCAGCCCAGGCTGGTGGGAAGCTTGGCTTCGTCCGTCGCCAGGGGTGACCCAAGACTCCCCCCCACTCCAGCTGGCTCTGTGGCCACTGCCATTTTTGTCCTGCTAATTTGCATATTCCCTACTGATTGGCTGTGGGGCATCACAGAGGTATGGTCAATTTACATATTTCTATTATTAGTGTAGATCTTTAAAAAGTTAAAAATCCTTCTTAGCTTAAAGCTGTTCAAACAGATCACAAGCAAAATTTGTTCCAAAAGCCATAGTTTGCTAACTCTAAACTATTTTGATCCTTTCATTCCCTCACTCACATTTTCCTCCTCTTCATAGTTCAATATCTTTAATATTGATATTGAACTCCAGTCCATGTCTCTCCCCTTCTGTGGCTATCCCCATTGCTCACTTTTTAATATAATTATTCATTGCCTTTATCCACAGGGTGCTTGAGGTCATGCACAAATGAACTAAGTCCCACAATAATTAAATAAATAAGGCTGTCACATGAGGCACATAATAAAATAGGGAAATAATAATGCCAAGATAAACATTAGCAGTAAGTAGTGAACTTTGCCTGGGACTTCCCAGTTCCCCGTGCTGAGGTTGATTCAGTCACAAATCCAGTGACCCAAGCTGGACATGATAATATATATATTTTATTGATTTTTTACAGAGAGGAAGGGAGAGAGATAGAGAGTTAGAAACATCGATGAGAGAGAAACATTGATCAGCCGCCTCCTGCACATCTCCCACTGGGGATGTGCCCGCAACCCAGGTACATGCCCTTGACCGGAATCGAACCCGGGACCCTTCAGTCCGCAGGCCGACGCTCTATCCACTGAGCCAAACCGGTTATGGCCCAAGCTGGACATGATAGCAAGAACCAGGGTCACTCCCATTCTGGGGAGCCCTACTATTTTGTTTTTATTATGTGGGAGTGGGGATCCTCACACTTTGACAAGCATTTTAAGAAATATGATTTTTCTATGTTCTTAACAGATATCGATGTCAGACCTAACTTCTAAGTCCGACAACTGTGAAGAAGAGAACTCCCTGCCCTCTGGCCTCTGCCCTCTGGCCTCACTGTGGCTCTAAGGTTTCAGATAAAGAAGGATCTGGGGCAGGTGCAGCAGCAAGAGCACAGTGTGACCCATGCCTGCCCCACTCCCCTACTGGTTGAAGGCTTTATGAGCCACATCGCACCAGTCCAGCTTCAAAGGAGAGAAAAATGGATGATAAAACATAGGCTAAGCAAAGGCTTCCACACTAACCCAACTCTTTCAATGACAAGAAAGTCACTATCAGTCATTATTTTCATTAAAATTACCAAGGCTGACCATCCAATAGGTACAAGAAGCTTCTAGACTTCTTGTCCACTCTGCTGTAATGTCTGCCCTTTTCCAATGTGGTTGAGGGTTTCCAAATTTTCAAAGACAAAATATACTGAAGTTTTCCCTTATGTCTGGTTGATGATTCATCATTTTGCTGACTGATAGGATGATGGCTAGACTTCAAGTTGATTGGCCCAAGATGCAGAACAGGCAGTATCTAATCCTACCGGCTCTGGCCTCCACCCTGACATACACAGTTTCCTCCTCTGTCCCGAGCCTGGTTCCTCCTGAGGGAAGATTAGTTTGCCCGTTACTTCTTTGTTCAGCTTTCTCCAGAAGGTGCAGGCAGGCACGTGCTGGCCCCTGTCCTAGCCATGGCACTGACCATGTAGAACCTGTCCACCCTCCCAGTCCTCATTTTCCAGGATCCACCTTCTCAGCCCACCTGCTCCTTCTCAGAATCACAGTTCTATTCTGTTTTCTCTCTCTGAATATATTGCTGTGCAAATAAGCTGGGAATGGGGATGGCGAGCAGTCACCCCGCATTCGGAGCAACAAGACACCTGGTTATCCTCTTCTGATCTTAGAGCACATTGTCCACTGAGTTATTTCCAGGTCTGTACCTTCAATTATCCACCCATCAAATAGTAAATAATAGGAATGTGAATTTTTACCTGCTATTTCAACAACCTGTGCGCATTCTTTGGCTAGTTAGTATTCCTCTGTTCCCACTAAATACCTAGTCTTCCAACAGGCTTGTGTGATATTCCAGGGATATTCACATTAGCACTACATGTCCACTGAAGGGTATGATCTCTTCCCAAATTAATTTTTGCTAACAAGTGGGGATTATGTTAACAAATTAGGAAAGGATGGATTTCAGCACAAATCTATGTTATGAAATGCCTAGATTTTACAAGATCTTAATTTCATTCATGTTTTTGATTCATAATGATTATAAGAGCCTGAATATTATTATTATTATTTTTTGGTCAGACCATGGCCTGTGGAACTAGGCAAACTTGTGTTGGAATCTTATTCTGGCAAATTCTTACTATGTAGTTTTGTCAGGTATGTTGGGATTTCTCCTCCTTCCTGTCTGACGTAGGAAATAAGAATAGCTACCTGAGGATGTGTGGTCAGGAATAGTAGATACATTTGAAGCTTCTAGTTGAGGCTAGAATGTGATCAATGTTCAGTACTGGTACCTATTATAATAACTCACTGTATATTTTTGAGTTGCATTTTTAAGGAGTGATAATTATTTAAGCTAATTTAGCATTACATAAGTCCTGGCTGATGATATTCTGTAAATGCCTGAATGATGAGACACTAGGTGTTTAAGGTTAGTATAGGAGATGGCGAAATTCTCTGTAAATGCCTGAATGATGAGACACTAGGTCAGCCGTGGGCAAACTACGGCCTGCGGGCCGGATCCGGCCTGTTTGAAATGAATAAAACTAAAAAAAAAAAAAAGACCGTACCCTTTTATGTAATGATGTTTACTTTGAATTTATATTAGTTCACACAAACACTCCATCCATGCTTTTGTTCCGGCCCTCCGGTCCAGTTTAAGAACCCATTGTGGCCCTCGAGTCAAAAAGTTTGCCCACCCCTGCACTAGGTGTTTAAGGTTAGTATAGGAGATGGCGAAATCTTTTCATTTTTAGAGTAATGTGAAACTCATAATCACATTAAAATTTAAAGGTTGTTTGATATTATAAAGGTAAAGTACAACAAAGCTGCTGTTGATATTTCATCTTGCAAATCTCCAGCTTGAACTTGTTTTCACACTCTCTAATCTCCATACTCTGGTACAAGATAGGGAAAATAGCTCATGGAACATGGACTGCAATAATGATAACATTGCATTTGCCTGTTAGCTTGATGAGGGTGAAAATAAAAATACTTATTTCAGCTCAGCATTGTCTTATATGATTTGTATTACTGATATCACAGGCTCTACGATCAAGAGCAAGCTTGGAAATTTGCAGATGGTACTAAATTATGGGAACAACAAATGCATTCTGATGGAGGAGAAATTTGCTCATTTGTGCGTCTCAGGCTAATAGAGAGCTAATGGATAGTAAATACAGTTTGGTGTAGATAAATGTTGAATAATGAGTTTTGGAACATAAACTAAAAAGAGGAATGCCTAATGAATTGGAAGTGCTTTAGTACAATGAATCAGAAAAGGGTGGTGAGTTATTAGAGTGGATGATATAAATGTGAAAACTCAAAGTATTTCTTCTTTGCAGAGAGAGGCAGATGTGGCCACCAGCAGGAACTCTGGGTAATCAGCATGTCAGACAACAGAAAGGGCAGGACCTTTGGAGTCAAGCCTACATGAGTTTAATGTTTAATCTGTCATTTTCCAAAGTCCTGTGATTGGAACAATTCTATTCCCTTAGGTGAGCCCAGTCCCTTCATCTGGGGGTAGGGACAGTAATATATGCCAGGGCTATTGAGATGGTCTTGTTAGTTGCAATGATCCCTCAGCGGAGTGGAACCTGCCCACATTGGAGACATGATTTATTGCAACTATGTTTTACCAATGGCCCCAAGGGACCATAGGAACTGGTGGGACACCAAAGATTACATGGCTCCTGTGCCTAGAACACAGGAGGTGCACAGTGAGGGGCCAGTTTGGGGGTGAGTTGTGAGCACAAGATCTGATGGTAACTCTCAGGACTGGCATTGCCCACCCAGGGGTCAGTTTGAGGCTATGGAATATTACAGGATAAATTAGTCGATCGAGGCTGCAGTGTGGATACTGCCCTCCTCCCCCTACAGAATCCTAGATTTAAAATGCTGCACTGAAACTGTCAATTTACCTGTCTAACATTTTCCTTGGAGTTTGAGCTCCTAAATCTTAGTGTCCCAGTTTCCACAGGAAAGTGCCTGAGGGTATGGTACCTTGCTTTTGAAGGAGACCTGAATGAGACTCTGTTTTGCTGCTTCCATTGGGGACAATGTCATCCATTGAGGACAATGTCATATTTCTGGGATTAGTTATTTAACTTATCATTTTTCCACTTTTCTACTTATTTTGTTTTATTTCATTCTTCATATTTAGATTTTTTTTAGTCAACATTTGTTGAATATACAATGTGTGGCAATCATTGTGGTAAACTTTTCAGTCTTTATTTTATTTAATCTTTGAAACAAACTTGTGAGATAAACACGATCAGTTCCATTCTCTGGATAAAGAAACTGAGGCTCAGATAGGAAAGCAGTAACTGCCCAACGTTGCATAGTTGGCAGATATTAGAGTGGAGATTCAAAGTGAAATCTACCTGTCTCAAAACTGCCCTTAAGCCATACTTGTTAGGATTTTTTGCAGTGAGCATTCTTCCCATCCTAGTCTCAAAAGTTGTGACACTATTTTCCCGTTTTCATTAACATATTCATGCTTGAACTATTTGTTCCTCTATTAAGTTATATAACTCCCAAACAAATTCAATGTCCTGTGAGGAATTCAACTTTCCCTAATTGTCTTCAGTTTCCATTTGTGTTTAGATGAATAACCTACCCAATTGCCCTTAATTTTAACCTACCCATTGGTGCCCTGCTAAAAGAATTAAAGGGAAATCTTTTTGGACAAAAGTTACACATGATTTCATACTCTCTCATGCAAAAAGAATTCCAATGGCTCCTTATTGATTTAATAAATTCCATTGCTTGCAAGTTAAGACTCATTTTTTTGGTGATCTGGATACCCATTTCTAAGCATATTTCCCTTAGACTCCATGACATAAGTTGTCTTGCACAGCCCTCACCTCTCTCTCTCTCTCTCTCTCTCTCTCTCTCTCTAGTTAGAATATATTCTTCAAAGGTAGAAAGCATGTCTTACTCATTCCAGTGAACTCTAATGAACTGAGTTCACCAGTCTAAGCAAAGTGTTTTTCTCTGTGTGTCCCAAATAAGTAAAATCTTTTTACTTGTCTACACTATTTCTCCGACTGAACTGTTGTTACACTTCTCAGCCATCCAAATAGCACCCACTCCTTAAAAAAAACTAAAATCTGTGTGTTCTTTTAGAGCCCAGGAAGCATGTATATTATCTCATCAACTTTTTCCAATATCTTTATGAGAAAATATGTTAAGCATTATTTTCAGATGAGACATCTTGAGGTTAGGTGACTTGCCCATAAGGTGCCAATGAAGGCTTTTGTTGCTGGTATTATAAAACAAACATTCTGAATCTAAAGTCCACTTTTACAAAATTCTGTCAGGCTGCCTCAGTCCAGTTCTATCTCCATCATGATAACGTTGCTTTCTAATCAACATCTTTCAACGTTTATATACATGGATGGCAAAGAGAAGTGCAGTCTACAGTCCTCCATAATTGTCATAACAACAACCAAATAAAGACACAATGTAAAACAGTATTCAGGTTAAGCAAACACAGATTAAAGAGAAGTCTCCTTGTCTTCCATATCCTCCTATCCTCACCTTTTAATCAAGCCCCATTTGAAGGCTCTCTGGTGCCACCAGATCAGGCATCGTTTTACTGTGGCAGGGGCACTTGACACATGCGATGTTGTAGAATGGTCTTGTCCTTCATTGTTATTTTCCCTGTGCTTTACCTGAGAACAGTGGAGACTACCTCTGAAGCACATATACCAAGATGGGGCCATGCGGGAGGATCCACCCAAGTCAGGGCATTACCAGAAATTGAATTTACTGACTAACACATGCTAGAGATGCTTCTCATGATATTATGTGTATTGAGTCATTTAATTTTCAAAGCAACCCTTAGAGGTACTATACTTTTTTATCCCCATTTTACAGATAAAATAAGTGATATATAAGTAAAAAACTTGTTTAGAGACAAACCTGGTAGGTGGTCAACTTGAGATATACACCAAGACAAATTCTACCCCAGAGGCTATGCTACATACCAATATATGAGTCTAAGATAAGTTAGAGTTGGAAAAAAATAAACTGGCTTGAAGAATAGCTTAGAGCCCTAGACGAATTGACTTTATTCCTAAGGGTATAAAGGGTCAGGACTTCTACTACAGCCATTTCACACTTACAAGAGAATCACAGTTCTGTTCAGCAACATCAGATATCAGTCTGAGGACACTGCACCAATTGTCCCCATCTCCCATTGATTGACTGCTTTGTATAACTTTCAATGAACCTTCCTATTATCCTATACTAGAGGCCCGATGCACATGCAAGGGGCTCTGCCCTCACAGCCCCGGTTTCATCTGGAAGGTCATCCAGAAAGATGTCCGGAAGGTCGTTCAGCTGTCCAGTCTAATTAGCATATTATGCTTTTATTGTGTGTGTGTGTGTGTGTGTGTGTGTGTGTGTATACATTATCTAATAAAAGAGTAATATGCAAATTGATCATCACTCCCACACACAAGATGGCCGCCTCCATGTGGACACAGGATAGCTGCCACAAGATGGCTGGCAGGGGAGGGCAGTTGTGGGTGATCAGGCCTGCAGGGGAGGGCAGTTTGGGGGGACCAGGCCTGCAGGGGAGGGCAGTTAGGGGCAATCAGGCTGGCAAGGGAGGGAAGTTAGGGGTGACCAGGCCAGCAGGGGAGGGCAGTTAGGGGCGACCAAGCTGGCACGGGAGGGCAGTTAGGGGCAATCGGGCCGGCAGGGGAGCAGTTAGGTGTCAATCAGGCAATCAGGCAGGCAGGCAGGGGAGCTGTTGGGAGCCAGCAGTCCCGGATTGTGAGAGGGATGTCCGACTGCCCATTTAGGCCCGAGCCGGTGGGATCTGACCTAAACGGGCAGTTGGACATCCCTTGAGGGGTCACAGATTGGAGAGGGTGCAGGCTGGGCTGAGGGACACCCAACCCACCCCACCATGCACAAATTTCGTGCACGGTGGGGGAGGGGGTCCCTCAACCCGGCCTTCCCCCTCTCGGTCCAGGAGAACTCAGGGGATGTCCTCCTCTGCAGGAGGCTACTGAGTTGATCAGGGGAAGGCGCTGCCCTTATTACCCCCCTGCTGCTGCCACTGCCAGACACCACAGCTGCAGGCCCTCAGCCCTCGTTTCTTAGCGCTGGCCCCACCCCCACTCACTGGTGGGTGGGGGGTGAGCTGGGGCCAGGCTGGCTGAGCGAGGGGCTGTGGAAGTTGAGGCACAGCAGGTTGCACCCTGTCCAGCCTCTGCAGAGGCGTGGCGCCTGGACCGGGCTTGCGCTGCTGCCTCTGTGGCTGCCTCTGCGGAAGGGGCAGCACTGGGACCGGGCCGCACAGTGACCTGTCCTGTGTCACCTTTGCGGAAGGGAGTGCACCCTGCCCCTCCCGTGTGAGTGCCAGAATGGCCCACCCCTCCTGTGTGGCACCGGCCCTAGGCCCTAGCAGACGCTGTGGCTTTGTCTGCCCTAATTAGCATACTACCCTTTTATTAGTGTGTGTGTGTGTGTGTGTATATATATATATAAGAGCCAGGGTCCATAACGTCCAAAATGACCAAAGGCTGGACCAAACACCAGGCTGCGCGCACAGCAGTTTTGGGTGGGTGGGGACTGGCGAGCAGGCTGAACTGCTGACCTCTCGGAGAGAGAGAGGCAGGGTTCATCAGCAGCCACCCAGGCTACTGGTGAGGCCCAGAGAGAGAGAGAGAGAGAGAATTGTGGCTGTTGGTGATGCCCAGAGAGAGAAGCAGGGTCTGATCTGCTGATCAGCCCTAGCCTCTCTCTCTCTCCAGGCCTTGCCAGCAGCCATGCCTCTCTCTCCTTTTCTCTGAGAGGTCAGCAGTTCAGCCCACTCGCCAGCAGCTTGGGGCATCTGCTGATCATCCCTGCCTCTCTGACCAGGCCCAGAGATAGTCCCGGATACACTGACTGCCATAGAAACTTACCAATCAGAACCAAATCTGTGTGAACTGTGAGGAGCCAATGACTGTCTAGGAGGTGGAGCTTTTGACACTGACTATCATAGAAACCAACCAATCAGAACCTAATCTGAACTGCAAAGGCAGAACCTAAGGTGGGGGCTGAGGAGGGGTTTTAAGGGCAACAGCTGTTTGGTGTAAGGTGTAAGAAAGCGGTTCAATATTTTAATGACTGGTTTGGCAGTATAGTGCATATGGCTGGCTATCAGTCCAGATATAGGGATTATGTATTTTTGTCTGCCAAGAGCATCTCCTCCTGCTGAAAAAGGCTTTCTCCCCCCGCCCCCCTATTTAAGCAAGCCTATTCTATATAATCTATCTATACTAATAAAAGAGTAATATGTTAGTTAGACCGGACAAACCCCTGGTGGTTGGAGCCGAGGCAGAGGTCGTTAGGGGTGATCAGGCCTGCAGGGAGGGCAGTTGGGAGCAAGATCAGGCCGTCAGGGGGTTAGGGGCAATCAGCCCATCAGGGGAGGGTAGTTAGGGGTGAGATCAGGCCATCAGGGGAGAGCAGTGGGGGTGATATTAGGCCAGCAAGGGAGGGCAGTTAGGGGAGATCAGGCAGGCAGAGGCAATTAGGGGCAATCAGGCTGGCAGGGGACGGCAGTTAGGGGCGACCAGGCCAGCAGGCAGAGAGGTTAGGGGTGATCAGGCAGAGGGGTTAGGGGCAATCAGGCAGGCAGGCAGGTGAGTGGTTAGGAGCCAGTGGTCCCAGATTGTGAGAGAGATGTCCAACTGCTGTTTTAGTCTTGATCCACGGTGTTGGGCTTAAACTGGCAGTCGGACATCCCCTGAGGGGTCCTGGATTGGAGAGGGTGCAGGCTGGGCTGAGGGAACCCCTGCACCCCGAGCACGAATTTTGTGCACTAGGCCACTAGTAGATAACAGTAGCCTAATATGCTAAGTGTCTGGTTATCTGGTTGGCCGTTTAACCAATCAAAGTGTAATATGCTAATGATATTCTCAGGCTGCTCAACCTCTCGCTATGATGTGCACTGACCACCAGGGGGCAGACAGTCAGCCAGTCCACCAGTTGCTATGACGTGCACTGACCATTAGGGAGAAGATGCTCTGACAGGTAAGTGAGCTTATTGCTGGAGTCCAGCCAATCGGGACTGAGCCACACAGGCCAGACACACCCTGGAGCCCTCCTGTGGTCTCTCCTTGGCTGGCCAACCTCCTGTGTCCCTTCCCAGGCCCAGTCGTGCACCAGTTGGGTCCCTCAGCTTGGCCTGTGCCCTCTTGCAATCCAGGACCCCTCAGGGGATGTTGGAGAGCCAGTTTTGGCCCGATCCCACAGGCCAGGCAGAGGAACCCCACTGGTACAGGGATTTGTGCACCAGGCCTCTAGTCTATGAATAAAGCCTCGGCTACTTGACCCAGAAGTTAAGAACCTCCCCAGTTTAGGTTCTGTTGATCTCCTCTGACTGTCTCCCATCATGTCCCTCCTCACACTGTAAGTTCTGATAATAGCAGGGCTCTGTATCACCCCTACACCCTCAAGTCTAAGGGCTTTGCTCATGCTCGTCTTCTAGGAAACCTTTGGAACAGCAGTTGCCAACCGGTGGTCCACAGACCACTGGTGGTCCATGAGGTCCAAAAGGTTGGTGACCGCTGGCCTAGAGTGTCCTTCATGTTCTCCAATATGAAAGAATCCTTTCAGCCTCAATTCCACTGTTTGCTAATCCAGGAAATCTCCTCTCAGCACACAGCTTGGATGGCATATCTGTCCTCTGGTTTCTCAAATGCCAAGTACTTACATATAGCTGGATATTTACTTATTATAATGACTGACCTCCATAATTTGTATATCCATAACTCACCACATAGCAATATCCTTCAAGCAAAGTGTATCATATCCACATTTGTGTCCTAGCATATAATACATGCTAAGTGTCAAAAGAGGATTGAATTATTTATTAGATTCTGGTTTGGCACTTTGAATCCAACTCTAATCTCTAATCTCATGAGCTTGACCAGTACAAAGCCTGATTTATAGATAAAGGCATTTAAGCTCAGAGAAATAAAGTAACATATTCAAAATTGCATATAATATGCAAAAGTATAACAAGTAAGTGATAGATTCAGGAAAGATTTAAATCTGGCAATTTTCAGAGAGGAGAGTGGTTCCCAGGTCTGTACACTGACTTTCTCCCCAAAAGTGAAATCACAGTTGAAGTTTTGGAACTGAGAAAAAAGAATCATAAGAATCAATGGAGCTAAAAATCAGATTAAGAAAGCATTTTTTGAAACACCCTAACATTTCCTTCTTATCATCCATGATTTAACAAGAATGGGGCAGGACACATAGAAATTGCCAAACCTCGATCACAGGTTTAGAAAGATAAGAGGCTCCAGAATGAGTCCAATAATGATGTAGCTCATAATAAAAATAGTCATAGATAACATTTTTTATCACTTGCTATAAGCCATTCCGTCTTTCTCTCTGCTCTCATTGCATTAACTCAATGGGAACCAAGCTCCTCTCTCCACTCCTGAGAAAGGAGCCTCTGATGAAGGCTGATCTCTCCATTTGTGCCCTGAAACTGCCTCCTGTACCCTGGGGAAATCTAGCCTGGGAAAAATCACTTAACTCCTCTAAGCTTGGCTAATTATCTATGAATTTAGATTAGAAGTATTACCTACTTTCTAAGGCTGCGGTGATGATAAAGAAGATACATCAGATAAAGCACTTAAGACAGTGCCAGGTACATTCAAAGCACATAATAAAAGTTAGTTCTTAATACTTTTAGCTTTTATTTCCCTACATATAAAACATTTTTGACTGATTGTCATCTTAAATATGTATATACAATGTAAACATAATTTAACCATTTTATATAATACTAGAAGCCTGTTGCATGAAGATTCGCACAATAGGCCTTCCTTCCCCTAGCTGCCGGCACAGGTTTTCCTCTGGCACCTGGGACCCAGGCCTTTGGTCCGGCCGCAGCAGAGAAGCCAAGCCTCTTCAGTCTTCAGTCTTCAGTCTTCATTCTTCACTTCGGCCGTAGCCTTCAGTCTTCGCTCCGTGCCTGTGTATGCAAATTAACCACCATCTTTGTTGGGTTAATTTGCATAGTTGCTCTGATTGGCTGGTGGGTGTAGTGGAGTGACACCAATTTGCATGTTTCTCTTTTATTAGAGTAGACTAGAGGCTCGATGCATGGAATTTGTACAAGGGGCTTGGTCTTCGCAGCTGCAGCAGCTTGCCTTGGCCCTCGCAACCCTGGCTTAGTCCGGAATGTCATCTGGAAGGTCTAATTAGCATATTATATTATGCTTTTATCATTATAGATTATTTAAACATATTTAATATATGAGCTGAGTTTTTTTAGATTCCACATATGAGACCATACAGTGCTTGTCTTTCTCTGCCAGACTTATTTTACTCAGCATAACTTGTGGGAATCAATTCACAGTGCATGTATGCCAGTCATTCTGCTATTCACTACAAATTTATACAATCCTGTCTATCAGTTATATCTCAATAAAACTAAATAAAACTACAGTTAATCATAAAAATAAATATAAAGTATATATATCTTAACCACCATTACCTGCAGGGGGCAGGTGAGAACAGCAAGGAAACAAAAATAGGGAGGAAGTGGCACTCCTCTGAGCTTTATGGTACGCAGTCCCGTCAATGGCAACAGCAACCTGCAGCAGTTCATTGTCCATCTTTGCTTTATCCTCCCCACCCCACCCCACCCCACCCCACCACAGGCAGCATACACTCTGAGGATCGGTTCTGAGAGTTGGTATAAGTAAGAGAGGCATTAGAAGTTATACACAGCTTCCCTGGAACTAATTCTAGTCCATTACTTTCTCAATTAAAAAAACAAACAAAACATAGCTGCTTGTCATATTGACAGCTTTTTTGTTGGGAGTAAGGTTTCTGTTGTCCTTACATTTATTTAGCTTTGAAAAATCAATGCAATCACATTGTACAGTTAGAAATGTACATAAAGATATGCAGGTAATAGTCTTCTGACGTTCCCTCCCCCTAGAAAACCAGGTGCCCTTCCTTGGAACAATGCATGCTTAATCTACTGTGGATCATCAGAGGTATTCTACTGGTATACAAGCATATATAGCTATTTCCTCCCTTTTTAATACACACATATTTGCAAACAGATGAACTCTTCTGCCTCTTGCTTTTTTCATTTAACGTATTTCCATGATACCTTCAGATCAACATAAAGAGCTCTCTCATTCTTTCTTAAGATGCACATTATTACTAAGTATGGGTGTATCATGATTTCTTTAACCCATTTCCACTATGGGACATTTAGATTGTAGCTTGCCAACCAGCACCATTAAAAGCAATGTTTCTGTAAATAACTTTGTACACTGAACCGTCTGCATGTTTGAGTTCATGTGTAAGAATTTTCTAGAAGTGGGATTACTGAGTCAAAACCTATGAACACTTGTTATTTTTAGAGATAGTGACAAGTTATCCACCAGAGAATTCCTTCCAATACACAGTCCAATCAGCAATTAAATGAGAGGTTTCTTTCAAACATTCTCAGGAAAATTGTTTTATTAATTTTTCTGATCTATTAAAATTTAATTAATTATAAATGGTATCTTGTTTTAATTAATTAGCATTTCTATCAGCTTTGCTTTATCTGGATCCTGTAAATTTTAATATTTTTATGTTCATTGTTGTCACTCGATATTTTATATTTTTTAGTAATTATCATTTATTCTTTAACCCAGGAGTTTGTTTTAACATGATATCAGTGGCTTTTTGCTGCTGTTGTTGGTAGAGTCAGTTGATTTCTGGCTTTATTGATTCCAGGTTAGCCCCATGTGGATCAGGTAATATTTTCTGTGTCACTTCTACCTTTGAAAACATAGTCATACTTCCCCAGTGGCCATTTGTTTAGAATACTCTGCGGATCCTTTATTCCCTGTTACCAGGCTACAGAGGTTAAAATAAGATGATAATGCCTACTTTTAAAATTATTTTACTTAGGTTATCTTTTTGGGAGGATCCACTTTATTTCTCATGGAATGTTTCTGTGTATCTTCTTTTCATCTTTTTTTCTTTTCTTTATACATTTTACTAGAGGCCCAGTGCACAAAATTCATGCATTGGCAGGGTCCCTCAGCCCAGCCTGTGCCCTCTTGCACTCCAGGAGCCCTGGGACCCCTCGGATGTCTGACTGACAGTTTAGGCCTGATCCCTGTGTGTTCGGGCCTAAACTGGCAGTTGGACATCCCTCTCACAATCCAGCACTGCTGGCTCCCAACAGCTAGCCTGTCTGTCTATCTGATTGCCCCTAATCGCTTCTGCCTACCAGCCTGACCACTCCCTAACCACTCCCCTACAAGCCTGATTGACTCCTAACTGCTCTCCTGCTGGCCTGATCACCCCCAACTACCCTCCCCTGCCAGCTCGGTCACTCCCAACTGCCCTCCCCTGCCGGCCTGGTCCTCCCCAACTGCTCTCCCTTGCAGGCCTAGTCACCCACAACTGCCCTCTCCTGCTGGCCATCTTGTGGCTGTGGATGCCGCCATCTTTGAGGGTGGGGCAGTCAATTAGCATATTCCCTCTTTATTGGATAGGATTGTGATAGGAATTCAGCTATCCCAGTGTGGGAGGAGCCAGGGGAGTGAAGGTCAAGAAACAGGAATGAGGGTGTTGGGTCAGAAGGTGTCCCCTAATCCGCTCCTGAAGCACCAGTGCATTGGATGAAGGGGACTGTCACATTTAGAGAAGCCAGCATGTTCGGCAGCTACAGTGGGACTGTGCCAGCTTCCCAGGAAATCCACACACATGCACACGGGCTCCTCTGTGCTGAGCACAATTTTCCTCCTTAGGAGTAGGGAAATATATGCAAAAGTAGGCGATATACCACATAGAGATCCCCCCTTTAAAGCTATATATAAATATAAGCATGCATTTGACTCTAGGGTCAGTCCTGGGAGGGGAGGAGGTTAGGACAATAACTTAGTTGTCTTTCAAGAACAATCGAATTGGCAGCCAAGTACATGTGCACATTAAAGAGAAACCAATGAAAATAATGATAGCCATGATGCTGTCAGATGCCATCCAGGAGCCCCAGGACAGGACTCTGTGGGATGCACACCTGCCACAGGCCAGGGGCAGTGCCGGCATGCTACTCCTGTCATCTCCTCCGGGCACCAGGCTGAGGGACGATGGCTTTGGGTATCTTCATTTTACTCAAAGTCTCAGATAGTTAGGGTGCTCCTGAGGGTCACACAGCTGGTTGGCATTCAAAGGCAACTCTATGTGACCCCGAAAGCATTCTACTTTAAGAGTGTACCTCCCAAGGTCAACCATCTCTGTTTATTCAGTACAGTGCCATTCAAAACCCTTTCATATCTCTTACTTTATTTGATCTTTACAAAGGCTTTGATAGAGAGCTTACCACCAGAAAGGGGAGCTGGGGACACAGAGCGGTGAGGAGCCCGCACTCATTTTCCATTCGCAAGTGTGGCCCTCTGATCTCCCGTGATCCCTGTCTGGTAAATGAATGGACTGAAAAATGACTGTATAATCAAAGTGCAGTTTGTTCTGGGCGGTGCTGTATGAATAATTTATGTAGCATAAAGACTGCTGGGTGAAGCACTTAACTAAACCCTGGATCACATGCCTGCTATTATCCGGCTGGCAGACAGTGAAAAAAATGAAATAATTTGGGCAAATTCCATACACACTTATTTTGGAAAGGCCCAGAGAGCAAAGGGAGAACACACACAAAGAGGGGAGCCGCTGTGAGTGTGGGGTGTGCTGGTTCCTGAGACCCTGGGGAGCCCGTGCTGAGAGCAGCCTGACGCACAGCTCCGTCTCTTCGAGTGAGACCCTGCACAGTGACTGTGATCCCACAGAGATGAGGGTCTCCTTTCTGGCTGTGATGTGTGCTCAGCGCCAGCCTGTAGTGACTGAGCCCGACACCGTGCGATGTCTGTCACGTGGACACTGTGAGCACGTCTGCGACAGTGGTATTTGCCGCTGCATTGGCCATCAGACTCCTGAGGTCGCCTAGGACGTGAACCACTGCACTTCGCCTCACCTGCCCTGAGAGGTGTGGGCAGCTGAGAGCGGCCTCATGAACAGCAAGACGGCTGGGCAGAGCCAGAGGCCGCGCAGCCAGAGACTGAGCATCCGGAGCTCGAGGCCCCGGCAGATGGCACACGGGGGTGTCGGAAAGTTTTCTATGACACCATGCTTCCTGCCCGCCTTCTCCGCAGGAATAAGAGTGGGGCTCCCTTTGAAATCACAGCTTTCTCTTCTGACTTCACACTTTCTCCAAACCCTGGGCCTCTAAAATGTGGCCGTTCAGGGCTTTCATCCCTCCACAGTTCAGCACAGCCGCCGCTACAGGCTGCACGGTCCCTGCCGCCTGTCCTGCCCCAGACACATCCTGGGGCGACACACCTGCTGAGGTTGGCCCCTCCCTGACATCGCAGTCCCACTCCAGCAGTCTGCTGGGATCTCGTGATGCTCTGAATATAAGGGTGGGGTTTAATGTGCCTTCCGAGGAAAATGTCAACTTTGAAGGCTAACGGAATATTTCCTTCCCTTCAGGTTATTCACATACACCTGCTGGCACAGCTGTCAAACTAAAGAGCCCAAGCACTCCGGTCCCTGGCTGGCTTCCCGAATCTTCCCAGGGCTACCTGCCAGGCAGCTCCTTTGGTTTCTCTTTGCTTCACATTATGTGCTTTCATTCTCTAAGCCATTGCTTTCCCACCCCAGTTCCTAAAGCCCGCCTCAGCCTGTCCTGTAGTCGACTGTGTACTTGGACATGGATGTCTAGCTTGGACCCAGCCCTCTATCTCAAACATAAAGCATTGTTCTCTCTTTAACCAGAAGCCAGAAAACTTGACTTAAGAGGTGTTCTCACTGCCTGCTTTGCCCAAAGCACCAGTCAGCTGAGCCCTTAGGGAGGAGGCACCACCACGGGCTGCTCTCCTGCTTACCTTCCAGTTTACCCAGCGAATTAGACACTGGTCTTCCGTGTATCAGCTTTGCTCATTTGTTGAGGCTTTTTACTTCTTCTTTTTAGTTTTTAATTAAATTTGTGCTCCTAAAAATAAGTTTACAAAGAAAACTGCTTAGCTTAATGATTTATTACAAAGTGGCTACTTGTGTGTAGGCAACACTTATGTAAAAAACAAAACAAATAAAAAAATTATAAAAAACAAAGAAAAACCATTACCATCACCCAAGCCCCCTACTCCCTAAAGATAACCAACTCTTCCATGGTTGCAGGGACCATTTCCTGCCTTTGTTCTAGCTTACCTGCAGCAAGCATCCCTAGTCAGGATGTATTTCTAACTGCAGAGGTCGAATTACTCTCTTGTGTTTGGCTTCTCTTGCTCAGTATGATGTTCCTTTGATGTTTTTTCAAGTTGTTATTTGTAGCTGTAGTTATTAATTTCCATTAGTAATTTTGGAAATAAAAAATAAAGAACAATTAAATTTTATACAAAATCGACAAAATGCTCAAAAAAAAAACACATTGACAATATCAAGACCAATAATATCGTGTTAGTAAAGACTGATACAGTGTTGGTGGGAATGTAAAGACGTATAGACGCTTTGGAAACCAGTTTGCTTCCACAGAATAAATGTTAAGATGAGCACCATACCCTGTGACTCAGCCATTCCACTCTTGGGTTTACATCCCCCTGAAACACAAGCACAAGTTATACCAAGTCATAGACAAGAAGAATCACAGCAGCATTATCCACAGCATCTAAAAACTACAGTCACTCTAAATGAGTACAGTGGGGCCTTGACTTACGAGTTTAATTCATTCCGTGATGGAGCTCGTGACTCAAATTACTTGTATGTCAAATCAAAAAGTGAACGAGTGAGACACGTGATGCTGGGCTGATGTTGTGGCGTTCACTGTGACGTTCGCTGTGCCAACTAGCGGTGGGGTATCTGAAGCTGGCTCGTAACCCGAATTTTAGCTCGCAACTCAAAGCAAAAAACCGGCCAAGAGATGGCTTGTATCTCTAAAAACTCGTAAGTCAAGGCCCCACTGTATCAGCAAAGGATAAATTATCATATCCATGAAATGAATTATAATGTGTCCTTGAGTTTTGAGTTGTATATGCACTTTTTTGTACATGCATTGTATTTCTCACTCAAAATAAAAAAAAGGTTAGAAATAACCGTGACAACAAATTTAAATAGAATGAGTACCCTGCACCTCCCTGCTGGGTAAATGAAATACTAGGTCAGTTCAAATACTTTGCTCATTTTCTATTGGGTTATATAATACATTATTTGTAGGAGTTTATTTTTATATTCTGAATTGGAGTCCTTGGTCTATTATACATTGCAAGCACCCCCTTCCATGCTATCATTTGTTTGTTTACCCTCTTAAGTTCAAGCAGATGTTCTTAATTTAAATTGTCTAATTGTTCCTTGTGTTTCTTTATAGCACCATGCATCTTGTTTAAGAAATCATAAGATAGTCTACCAAGTGAAACATTATTTTACCTTTCAGATTTCTATTTATAACTCCTTTTGGAACTTAGTTTTGTGAATGGTGTGAAATCAGGTCACATTCTGCTTTATTTTTTTTCAATTGTCCCAGCACTATTGAAAAGATCATCATGTTCCCACGGCTTTACAGTGTCACTTTTGCTATAAGTCATGTGTCTATGAACATGGATCTGCTTCTAGGTCCTATTCTTTTCCATTGGTCTTATTTGCCTAATCTTGAATCAATATCAAATGGTCCTAATTACTGTAGTTATTATAATTCCTGATAGATGAGAGAACAAACCCTCCCACCTTATTCAATAGTACCATTAACATGTTTTGTCTCTTGTTTTAATTTTCCACATACATGTTAAAATCAGCTTGCCAAGTTCCAAAAACAAATACTTTGGGATATTGATTAGGATTGCATGGAATCAATAGATCAGGATTGCATGACATCTTTACAATCTTAAGTCATGTGTCAATGGACGTGGTGGTATCTCTCTCTCTCTTAATTTATTACTCTTATTGTATACTAGAGGCCCAGTGCATGAATTTGTGCATGGGTGGGGTCCAGCCAGCCTGCCCTGATAGAGGCCCATTGGGCTGGGCCGGTGGTGGAGAGGGGCTACAGGTGGTTGGCTGGCCGAGGAGAGGGGCCAAGGGCAGTGGGCTGGTGGGCCTTGCCACTGATCAGGGTATTGGGGGCCGATCAGGGGTGGGGCTAGATGGGGTAGGGGCTGCGAGTGGTTGGCTGGTCAACCCCGCCCCTGATTGGGGTGTTGGGGGCCGATCTGGGGTGGGGCCGCCCAGGGGTAGGGGCCAAAGGCAGTTAGCCAGCTGGCCCAGCCCCTGATCAGGGTGTTGGGGGCCGATTGGGGGCTGGGCAGGCAGGAGGAGATCGGGGCCTGGATAAGGCTGGTTGGCTGCCACAGTGCGCGTCATAGCCAACCGGTCGTTCTGCTCATTCCGCCGTTCTGGCCACTGGACACCATAGTTCATTTCATTGCTGCTCTGAAGTCTGTCCAGGAGGCTGAGCTCTGGTGTTTCTCCTCAGGTTGGTGGTTTCACACTGGCTCAGGGTCCCTGCAGGAGACCCAATTACCTGTGATTGGGCTCTTCCTAGAGGAACCATTCCTTTCTTACACAAATTTAAATATTGCCCAGAGCTTCTACACATTCTGTCTTAAAATATAAAAACAAAACAACCCACTCTTTTATCTTAAAATAATTATTTTTTTCAGTCCTAAGATAAGGTGAAAAAAATGGATTATATTCATGTGACAAATAATTTAAAATTTCACTCCCAAAAAGTAATTTGAATGCCAACTATAATTTAAAAATAAAAATAAATATTTTTTTAAAAAGAAAGGACTTTCTTTCTATGTGTGGGCATAAAATGTGTGTGTATGGTATATATATATATATATATATATATATATATATATATATATTGCTGCTCAG
>NW_005369101.1:443710-453381 GCF_000412655.1 Myotis brandtii
ACCCCCCGAGTGCACAAATTTTTGTGCACCGGGCCTCTAGTCCTATATAATAAAAGGGTAATATGCAAATTGACCTTAATGGCGGAATGACCAGAACAACTGATCGACCAGTCACTATGAGGCGCACGGACCACCTCTTGGTCCCTTTCTCTGGACAGCAGGCTCTGATTGCCTGATGGCGAATGGGGGACTAGGGGTGGGTGGTGGTGTGGGGCAGGGCCAACTGCGGGCAGCTGGGGAAGATGTTCTTGATCGCAGGCCAGGCCTAGGGGCGGTATCCGTGCACAAATTTCATGCACCAGGCCTCTAGTATTATATAACACACAACCATTTAAAAACCAATGTGTATTCTTCAATGTTTTGATAGCTGAAGAGTCTTAAAAGCCACAGCTGTCATTTCTGTAAGCTACATTCCCTGCATCTGACTTCAAGAAGGTGACAAGTCCTCCCAGCCCTGCTCCTTCTAGAGGACACTGTCACTGGGCTGCTGGCAGTATAATAAGAGGGTTTACACATTGTAAGCCTTGTTTCCCAACAAGGAGGTGACATGACAGTAAGCCAGCTCACTTGTTGAACCGTCACAACTCAATCTGCATGTGCAAAGTCTGAGCGTTTGAAAAGGAATAAGGGTAGTGGAAGGTCAAGGGAAAATAGCTCAGGGAGCAGGCCATGCGTCTGAATCCAAGCAACGTGCTTCATGACTGTGGAGACCTGTATGTGAGACACAGTGAGATAAGGGAGAGTAGAATTAACATGGCTGAGGGCCCACTAAGGCTTGGTATTTACATGCATTAACTCACTTACTCTTCATAGTAACTCACAAGGTAAAATCACATCTCTGCTTTGGAGAAGGAAGCTGAGGTTCACAGGGGCTATGTAATTTGTCCAGGATTATATATGTAGTAAATGGGGTCAGAAAGCTTGGCCCAGGCTTCCACTACTCTTTTGTGCATAGTGCTTCTTAGGGCCTGGAAGAACCAGACATGTCAGATGCACTTCCATCTCATCTGTGATACTGCACACTCACACTGCCTCCTGCACAGGCCACCTCCGCAAGGCCTGTGCACTTCCTGCTCCCTCTGCCCTGGTCTCTGTGAGGCTGGCTCTCACGGGCGCTCTTCTATCTCTGCTTCCTCTAATCCACCCGTGTTGCCTGACACCCGCCATAAAGCCTGTTGTCAGTCCTGCCCATGGTATCATCCTGCTGCTTTGCTTGCCAGGCACACAGTAACTGACATGTCTGCTCATTGCTTAGGTTTCTGATGACTCATTTATTGTCTCTGCTTTCCCATTTGAATGGACATTCCTATGAGGGTTTTCTTTCTTGGCCAGTGTTGTATGCCTGATCCTTAGAACAATCCATAGCACCTAGTAAACACCTGTATGTACTGCATATTTTGATGGAGTGGATGAATAAATCTTGTTAACAACAGTAGAAACAAAACACTTGCAAGTTTTAAGAATTTTTAGGAATGATGAGACTGAATGACTGATGTAACAAAAGATTACCAAATTCTACATGTGTAGTACCATGTCATAGGCAAAAGTGATTTAAGATAGACCATCACATAGTATTTTATTTAATAAGATCAGAATCTCAAAGTGTGTGGGCAAAAAGTGCAGTGGTCAAAAAGGGAGAGAAGAAACCATTGCTGGAGCTTTTACAAGAAATTAATGAATTCACTCATTTATGAACAAAAATACCTAAATAGTTATACACTGTGAGACAGTGTTTTTCACACTCAGAAATGTCTGAGGGGCTTAAAAAATACTCATAGTGAGGGCTCACCCATGTTCCCAGTTTAGTTGTTCTAAGGAGTGACCTGGGTGTTGGGATGCTGGAAGCTCCCAGATCACTCTGCTCTGCAGACCAGACTGAGAACCGCTGCTCTGGGGTGGACCACCAGCTTTGAGGATGTCAGAATCTGATGAAATGACAGACACAGCAGTTATGGAGAGAGCGATGTGATGTCTGATAATAGTGGTGACTGCGGTGCTATGGGCACACAGAGTAGGTGCTGCTCAACCAGGGTGCTCATCACTCCCAGAGCCTATGCAGAGCCACACAGAACAGAGACCACGAGGGAGAGAGGACATTTGAGGAGGAAGAAGCTGGAAAGGGTAAGTAACATTGATTTGGCATCCTTGGAGAATAAGGGAGTAGCAGGTGGGGGGAAGGAGAAAAGCTAGGTCGGCTCAAGTATTTTTGAAGGACATGATACATCAGCTATATTTTAAAAGATCATAAAATGTGAATGGATTTAGGTAAAAGAGGTTAGTTAGTCTTCGGGATAAAATAGAGTTACATAGAGTCTAGGAATTATCTGATCTAACGAGATGATTTACAGGTGAGGAAACTAAGGTGCAGAAAGAAGCATTGCTAACGTGGCCCAAACCAACAACCACAACAACCTATATGGTGGTCATATAGGCCTGGAACATGATGTTAATGAAACCAAAGTGAGCTTGTGTGTTTGAAAGAGTCAGAATACAGCTTTGGCATAAAAGAAAAGTAGATACCAGTTGGATGGAGACAAGTATGCTGGATAGCTTGTTATGTGACCCCCAAAGAAGTCCTGGGCATGCAATCACCCACACTCTAGTCTTGTTTCCAAAGAGAGGCTGTATGTGTGAATCTACTACTGTGTCTCTGCAGTGGGGTTGGAGGGGAGATTGGGGAGTTAGACAGATATGAGAATTAATCATAGTGTCACAATTGGTTTGCCATCAACTGTGTTCCCAGCCTTGGCCTCTTCCAGCTGACTGGCAGCACTTCTTTATCTTGAAAGGAGGGAAGCTTTTGGTATTAGTGACACACACACACACACACACACACACACACACACACACACACACACACACACACACACACACACACACACACACACAGAATCATGCACACACACTAATGGCTTTTGCTCCAGTTAACACAGTTAAAAGCATTCACAGCCTCCTGTGATTGTCCTAACTCAGTCTGCTTTAGGCACAGCCTGCCCATCTCATTCATGCAAACTACAGGTGCCAAGGCCCAACACTTCCTATCCAGGTGGTCTTCCAGCACATGTGTTTATTTCTTTTCCCTGATTTCCAAACTTACTTTCATCTCTGAAATTTATCTGAGGCTTCCTCCTGCTGCGCATTTTGATTTCATTGAAGTCTGCCCGTCATCCCAATCACTGCTCACGTCTGGCTTCCAGGATTTTATCATCGCTGAGGAGTGACACAAACCTGAAAACCCATGCATTGTGGTCGAGTGCTTAATTAGGCTTTAAAAGAGGCTAGAGTTGGGAAAATTTTGAAGTATTTCAAATGGTGAGATGCGCCACAGAAAATGAGCTAAGGACTACTTTGCCCCTGTCCCCTGCCTTGAACTATCCAATGCACTCAACCTTTTAGCCTACACCCAGACCTGGAGCTCTCCAAACAGAGCTCTCTCTGCCACCCAGGCTGCCCTTTCTGTACAGGAACATCCCCTGAGTTTTATATTGTGTACCAAACAATTGAGCACTTAGCGCTAATTAAATGAAGTTATACCAAATCACTTCTGTAGAAGCGCCTGCTGTGAGCTGTACCGGGCAGATGCCTGGTACTATTACCACAGTTAATTAGATTAATTGGCTTTGTATGTTCATTTTTCCACCTCAGCTCTTTTGTAAGCTCTTTACTGGCAGTTCCATGTCAGCTGATACGTGATGGGAAGAGAAGAGATGCTAAATAGCTGTGGATTTGTTAAAGGTGAAATTACTTGGTGGCATGACTCATGGCTGGTTATACACAGCGGTCGGTCTCATTTCTTCTTGATGCCATTTTATCCTTGAAAAGTCTCACTCATCCCTGCAAAGGGAACCATGCCAGAACTCTATCAGCTATATTTAGACAGGCAGAAATGAAATAACTGTAGCATGATTGATAACCATAAGTCCAGGGAAATGATATTACTAATTAAATCATGAAACATTAGGCAGGATGTCAAGCACAGATATGTTTTACATCCTAATAACTCTTGCTTATTTTTCAAAAGTGTTTGCATATTGAATGATTCTGGCAAAAGTGTTTCTATTTGTCAGACCAAGTTTAAAGTGCTCATTCCCATGCTTTCTGCAAACATAGCAGGCATCTCAGAAAAACCCAGGCCCCAGAGAGTAATTCTCTTTCGCCTCACATTCTCCATTTCTCTGGAGTCTTTCCCTCGGTTTTGAAGTTAGCAAATTCAAAACTTTACAACTTCTAGAAACAAAGCTATAATGTACTGCATACCTATTTGTGCAAGGTTTATCCGTGGTTTGCTAACCTTAGCAGCCCCCTTTCACAGAAGGAAGTAGAACAGAGATGTAGCGAAACAAACAGAAGAACCCTCTCTCAGGCTGCCAGGCTGTCAAGGGCATGTCACGCTGTGAAGAGAGGGCTCTCTGAGCCGATGCCACTGCTCCTTCCACAAGGCCAGCTTCACTTCCTCTGAGGCTCCCCCACCCTATGCTCTCAACACATAATAAAGCCTTAAGTTTACTGATAAGAAAGGCCAAGACAAAATTCTCTCACATTAAGGAGTGGATGAAGGTACAGTTCTTCTCCAGAGATGGTCACACTCATGAGTCAAATCCTTTGAAGTGATGAATCTTTAAAGCCAAGGAAGAGTGTGACAACCCCATGGGCCTTGGTCCAAGCCAATCTTTTGCCCCATTGGCAGGTCAGATGGAAAACCATGTGACTCTGGACACATTACTCCTCAACTCCAGGAATCTTCACCCCCTTCTCTAAAATAAGACAATGTTACGCACTTTGACAGTGTTTGAGAAGATTTAATAGAGATCATTTTAGTTATCTACAAGGGGATGAAGGAAGACAAGGGAAGGCAAGAGGACTTCCCAACATTTCCAAAATTGTATTCACATGTTTGCTTCGTCTCTGTTTTAAGGTGGCCTTAACTATAGCATAATGTACAGATATTGACAAAGTTAGCAGGCACCCCTGGTCCAGGACAAGGCACTAGATTAAGCATAATAGAGTTGTGCTTTAAGATGGAAGGGCTGAAAGCATGTTAAATAGGATAAGGAAGCCTTAATTGAAGCTCCAAAATGATTGCTTTAAATCTTTTTATCTGGGTTTTTTCTTTTCCTATCTGATCATGGAGGGAAGGGTGCCCCAGCTGACCTATCTTACATTCTAATACGCTTTCTGTCACTGTTGCCAATGAATAAACTGATACTGTCCCTAATCTCAAGAGAGCTGCACAATCACAGTAGATTACACTCACAGAGGCAGAGAAACGTCTTTTGGTATTAAATCCCTGTAAGACCTCAGCTTCATTCTGGATAGATTGCCAACTGGACAAATTCATGATTTCGTATTAGTGTAGTACTTAGACTTCGGGAGCCTTTTCTGAATTCTCTTTCTGTGTCAAGGATTTGGTTTTAAAAGTATAAATTGTAAATACATTTCAGGGTATGTATCTGATCATCTTCTATTCCCTCCTAGTCTCTAAAAAATGGCCTTTGCTATCAGTGTTGAACCCGGGTGGCTTTAAAGTGCTGACTCTGAGATGAGTGGCCAGGAGAGGGAACAAGGGGAGGGCAGGCTCTGTCCCTTGGCAGCAGGGTCCTTCCCAAGCTGGAAACTGCGCTGCCAAACCTTTGGGTCACCTGACTCAGCCTCCGCCCCCACAGCGCCACTCCATCTTCCATCAGCTACCTGACCTTCCTTTCATTCAAGCTGAATTTTTCCCATGAAGTGTCTGCCCTTTGGGAGTGAACCTATAATTTCAGAGTGAAAGGAAGGTAATTAATCATCATGGCTGGAAAAAATGCACACATTAGACTCATCTGGGCCAGCAGGACATCTGGTCACCTTTCATATGCCAATCTACACTCCAGCATTCTCCAAGCTCCTCTACACTAATTGTGAGCCCCAGAACCTTTCTGACATGAAATCATTTTAATTTTGTATTATTTTGTTTTCATATACCGTATTTTTCTGTGTATAAGACGCCCCCCACTTTTCCAACCCAAAATTAAGAAATCAATATTTTAAACATTTTGCTGATTTTCCTCACGAGGCCTTCTTCTTTTTGGCATCTTAAGGAGTTGTTCTTCCTGTTTTCTCCACTGTCTGATCATACACTCAGTGGGAGGAGGTCCAAATGGTCTCTCTGCAGCTCAATTTCCATGCTCTTTTGCAGAGCTGATTACATTCAGTTTGAATTTTACAGAGTAAGACCATCACTTACAGGTATTTATCTTTTTATTTTTTCCACATGTTTATAGTCTCAGAATGCTCTGGTCCCTGTTGCAGCTGCACCCTCTCCACCTCCACCTCCAATTACTGCATCAGCTGATGTCAGTAACAACAAGGCTCATGATTGGAGGAAGCCTGTTTGACAAGGTGTGGGCAGCTATGCACCCTTGCAGCTACCTTTTCCGCTGACTTTCATGTATTAGATGCCCCTTGATTTTCAGGTTTACAATTTTAGAAAAAATATAGCATCTTATACACAGAAAAATATGGACTTTGAATATATGCTCTATCTCACCAACTAGGCTTCTAAGGTCAACATAGAGACTGTCTTTCTTCGGTGCATAGTAATATTCTATAATATAGTCAGGGTAAACTAGCATTGAATGAAAACAGAATATGCATTAACACTGTTTGATTAGTGTCCTATTTGTAAATTGAAAGGAAGAAAGGTGATATTGTCATAATAGTAGCAATCCCCAGAAGTATAAAACATCAAAGAATATTTCCATAAACATTAGTTACAGCAGCCTCTTTGAGGTTTGATTTCTTTAAAAAGCTCTGTAAAGTAGGGCACCACAGTAAACCTACTATCCATGCACATGAGTGGCTGTGTTTCTGTGAAAGGATCATTGCCTGAGAACATTAGTTGTCTTGCACTATGATCTTGACCCTCATGGAATAGCTGTGTGATCTTAGCTGCATTATTCTCACTTTTCTGATTTGTATATTGGTTAATAAAGCAGGTTTTTCTCACTCACATTCATATTCTGATGATGCATTGGGCGCCACAACTTCATTAAGATCACAGTCTTTATTGTTCATCACATTAGGAGGGTCACGAAATGCTCCCAGTCAGGAACATTTTCTCTTAACAATCTTGTGTTGTGAGAATACTAATTCCACTCACAGATGAGGATGTGGGATGAAGAAGGGTTAAGTCAGTTGACCAAGTTGGTAACTGTGGAGCTGAGATTCAATCTCTCGTTTCTCTGACCCTGTAATAAGGAGTTGAGTTGCATCATTGCCTCAGCAAATCTAGACATTTCTTTTTTTAATATATATTTGTATTGATTTCAGAGAGGAAGGGAGAGGGAGAGAGAGATAGAAACATCAATGATGAGAGAGAATCATTGATAGGCTGCTTCCTGCATGCCTCCGACTGGGGATAGAGCCCACAATGGGGTATGTTCCCTTGATTGGAATCAAACCTGGGACCCTGGGCACTGAGCAAACCGGCTAGAGCCAAACATTTCTTGATGAGTGATTGGGATGGGATAGGCTGGGGACTGATCTAGAGATTCCTTTGGCTTTGATGTCTCTTTGCATACTCAGTTCAAACCTGTCTTGAACTGTAGTGCAGCTGCAAGACACTGATTTTATTTCTTCATTGAGCAAAGTGGGTGTTTTTGTGTGTTTGTTTTTTGCATGAACTAAATAAAAGAATAGGATAAAAAGCCCCACATAACCATTTAACCACTATAACCATTTTGTTTACATATGTTGTAGAAAGAAATAGACTCCTTCCTTATGAATCCCCCTCTTGGCGAGGACAAGGTCACTGTTCCCTTGAGCCTTTATCTTGGCAAAAGCATGAGATGTCTGTGTTCAAAGAATGGCTGGGAGCCAAGGCCCTTGTCCTTGCAGGTGAGACCATCAAAGAGGCATGAGCTGATGCGTATGTGTAAACAGCTGCTCAGTCTATTGAATGTGCACATTCATTGGGAGGAGGGGATGTGCTGTTCTTCCTGGCAGGACGCAGGAGAACTGAACGTCTTGCGTACCCTGCACTGCCCGGCAATAGGGAGCCGATCTCCAGATCACCCCCGAGGAGCAACGATGTCTGCTCAGCCAAGGGGCATTGCATTCAAACACCTCCTGTGGCTTTTGCCCTCAGGAGATGCTGCCACAGAGCTGGAGCCTCAGAGAACACAAAGACAGGGAGGAGCAGCTAGAAAGACAGAGCAGCGGCAGCAGCTCTTCCCAGGGTTGGCCAAGGAAAACTGCAAGACCTGAAGAGAGAGGCCGGCATTCTAACTTGAAAGAGGCTGCAGCCTGAACCTCGAGCGTGCCCTGGGTTGGACTCAGAGCAGTTAGTTTGTTTCTTAGTGGAAGGACTGGCGATCTGACAGAGGTTTCTGTTTCTTTACCACTTGCTAACTTTGTAAACCCACCACGTGAGTGAAGGGTCATTCTCTCACTTCCTTCTGTTGGCTTCATGAATGCAGAGTTTATGGCTCCTATTATTGTAGTTAGATATTTGAGTGTAGTGACTGAACTACGTTCAACTCTTAGAGTTAACATTTTCTTGCACAGATAACCAAATATTTCCTGTGAAATAAGATCTTCCTGTAACTTGCATTTATCTGCACCTACTAATAACAGCCTAAGGCCATCACAACCAGAGGGACAACCAAATGCAGAGGGTGGGGGAAGGGGCGGGCAGAGGGGTGGTCACGGAAGCTGGGAGGTCCTTAGCCTCCACTGCGAGGTCATTAGCCTCCAGCCCTGGCCAGGCAGAGGCCACCTTGACTCTGGCAGGACTTGAGCCGGTCCTCTGCGTACCCGAGGTCCCGCTCCCTGTACCAAAACCCCGAGTCTCTGAGACACGGATGCAGAAATCGCCCATTGTCTATTCTCTCCTCCCCTGCACCCACCTCACCTCTCCGCTGCTCAGGAGGCTGAAGACATGGAAGCACATCCATCTGCCTTGGAAGACCCGTCTTGGAGGCGGTGTGTGTGCCCATAGCCCACCCTGCCCCTGGGCCTGCACCGCGAACAGGCCTGGGCCTGGGCCATGGACAACTTCCCTGCGCTGAGCCGCCCCGCCTGCGACCCCCCTCTGGTTCCCGGAGCAGAGCTGCGGGGCCCACAGGCGGCTGCGCCAGTCTGGCCCCTGGGATGGGGAGGTTCCCGGAGCTGAGAGGGACCAGGAACCCGGCCCAGACCCGCGCCTCCAGGACCCACAGTCACCTCAAGGGGAGGCCCACGCCTCCAGGACCCACAGCCACCTCAAGGGGAGGCCCAGGTGCCGGACCACACAGCCCTGTGGCTCCTGACCAGCCAGGAGGAGCCAGCCCCAGAGGGGATGGAGGGATGCGGGCTCCTGGTGCCGCGCTGAGCCCAAGGCACCCGCACCAGCGCGGAGTACCCAGGCTGCACCCCGGGAAGTGGACAGAAGGTGGCCAACCTGCTCCAGGAGCCCCCACCCCTGGGGAGCCCAAGCCTGCCCTGTAGGCAGCCCTGCTGCTTCTTTCTCTCCTGAGGGACGCATAGACTTTCTTGGGACAAATCCCTCCCTGAGTGCACTCAGTAACATGCTAAGGTACTGACTTGGCTTTTGCATCTACTTCTCATCTCTGTTCTCTTCTGGAACCCGTGGACCACGATCAAACCACGGATCTCTAAAAAAAAAAAAAAAAAAAAAAAAAAAAGAAAAAAAA
>NW_005369101.1:453399-475751 GCF_000412655.1 Myotis brandtii
GCTCCCTATACCAAAGCCCCCGAGTCTCTGAGACCCAGATTCAGAAATCGCCTGTTGTCCTCATCCTGCCCAGGGTGGGATGATTCTGTTCTAGGGTCCAGGGTCCCTCCCTCCTCCCTCATGTTCCTCACCTTGAGCCCTAGCAGGTCCTGTGATCCTCCCTCTGTTGACCCAAGGCTGGACTCCTCAGATCAGGGCTTCACTGCCCTGAGTCCTCTGCAGGAAGTCAGTGTACCTCACACCCAGTACCAAACCCAGCAATTCCAAAGCCTGATGGCAGGGCTGAGAAGGATTCCATAGGGTCCTGTAGCCCTGCCTGGGCCTCCTGTCCTCTATGAACCTGAGTCTGCAATCCTCAGACCAAGGGTCTGACTCCCCGAGTTCCCTGAGGAGGTGGGGCGGGGGGAGGTGCAGTTTTCAACATACAAACAGGAAGCCCAACTTCGGGAATTTAAATTCCTGCCTCATTCACCTTATATGTTAAACCCCAAATCTAGATACTATACCTACTATGATCACCCCCAAGATTTTAAACAAAGATAAGATAACCAGTTGAGCAACTCTATTCATTAAAGACAGCCTAAAGGCAATGATTTCAACCTTGAAAACAGAAAGCTGGGGAGAGCCACATGGACAGTGGAAAAAGGGGGGTGAGATGGAACATTTCTCTGGTAGTAGCCAAGAAGTGAATGGTTTTCAAGGTGCATAAGAGCAACCTGTACTAGGAAAGCAGGGTGATTCACATCTCCACAGAGACAGCCACATTACCTTGAAAAGATGTTAGGTAAATCTTATGAAAACTAGCTAATGGTGAAGGATGAGAAAGAACAATTCCACAGAGAAGCCACATTACCTTGAAAAGATGTTAGGTAAATCTTATGAAAACTAGCTAATGGTGAAGGATGAGAAAGAACAATGAACCACTGAAATGGGTGGCCTATGGAAACGTCTGGAGGAAGCATCATCTCCCTACCATGTGACCCGTCAGAATTGAACATGGGGTCAATAAGTTTGAGAAGGCTTAGGAGTGCTAAAGAAATGCCCCCTTTCTCTTACCAAAGCATGTTGGCCGCCTCACCCTCCCCATGGAAATGTGAGGGTGGTGCTGTATGATTTCTAAGTTTCTCTCCCAGAGCTACCATTAGCTGGAGGAGAGGCTTCCTGATTAATTAAAGCCTAGTGGGTGTGGCCCCTTATTGTCCTAGAGAAAAGCATATGTTCAGGAGGCCTGGGGTAGGACCCTGGGTAATTTTGACATGGTGAAGATGACCAGGAAACCACAAACTCCTAGCACAGTTATGTAACAACCAACCCCATTCACCAAAAGAAGGTAAAAGAGGAAGAAGCCCTGTTAACTCAGGTCTAGTGTCAAGGATGAAAGGACCACACCCAAACTTCTCCTCCTCCTCTTCAGTGGCATATCCTCAAGACTCCCTGGTCTTGCCTGGCAGATTCCATCCTCAACCCATACTTTTTCTCATGAAGATTTTTTTCCCTTTCATCCCAGCCATTTCCCCACAAACTAATGTCCTTCTGCACTCACTCTGTTGTCCTTCCAGGTACTAAAGACATCCATGGGGGTGAAAAGATGTCTTTAAGGGAGTTCAAGGAAAGGAGCCTTTCTAAAAATTCCTACCCCCTCAAGAAAACCTACGAAAGCTATAAAGCCAACAATATGTGGCCATCATCACAGGCCAAATGAGGAACTGAATAAAAATGATCCAAAACAATGTAGAAAAATTCACTACCTTAAGTGATAAGTTGGGCAGCCAGTAACTTCAGAGCAAGGCCAAAGACCTCAGAACTATCTATGAAGTCTCTGAGGTCTGGCCCCCAAGAAATGTTGACAGTGTGGAAGCCAAATTTTACACCTACAGGGTACACCAATAGTAATGATTAAAATAAAATTGATAAGTGGTTCACTTCCAGTCAGTGTAAGCTTTGCAGACAATTTTTATTAAATTTATTGGGATAACATCCTATATAATAAAAGGGTAATATGCAAATTGTCCCCTCGACTGGGAGTTCAACCAGGGTTCAACCAGGGGACAGGGCCAGCCTGCCAACCTCCCTCAGCCCCTCCCCCCAGCCGGCCCATCCCCGATTGGCTCTCCCCCCACCTCCGATCGAAGTGGGGCTGGCCAGCCAACCTCCCACATCCCCTCCCCTGGGCCAACCCTGCTTGGGGGGGGGGGCGGCCCATCCGTGCACGAATTCATGCACCGGGCCTCTAGTCTACATTATAAAAGACCAGGGGCCATCACATCCTAAATGAGCAGATCCCCCAAGGGGTCCCCGATTGGAGAGGGTGCAGGCTGGGCTGAGAGAAACTGCCTCCATGCGTGAATTTCATGCACCAGGCCTCTAGTATTATATAATTTACTTCAGCAATTTGATTAATCACTATTGCTCCTGGGACTATCCAAATATCCAAGCTCTATAAATATTAAATAATTGTGATAAAATAGTAAAACTCCTAATATAAAAATAGAACCAATACCTAATACTAATGAGCACTCAATATGTGTTCAGTACTCAGTTAACATTTATATTCATTTTTAACCTGTACATTTGAGATAAAATTATACTCCTATGAACTACACAGGGTTGTTGAAGAGATAGATGTGGCCATGCATGAAAGAGGGCTTTAACGTGTTAAATATTATTAAATAGTAACTGTTTTGTTTATCATCTTATCAACTATGTAAATAATTTTATCTCTCCAGCTCACTAAACCATGCATATCTGGCACCCCTATCTGTTCTACTTTTCTCAGGTACCCTACCACTATTTCTCTCCTTAATTTCTTAATTATCTAAATATATAAAAGGCTAAGTGACCATCTGATCAGTAGCTATGATGCACAATGACCACCAGGGGGCAGAAGCTCAACCCAGGAGCTGCTGAGCTGCGATGACTTGGCCGCAGCGGTTCCCGGTGACGCACCCCAGAACCCAGAGAGGAGGAGCACCCCACTGGCCACCTTCTAATTAATTTCCTTTCAGTGTGCATGCATCCATGCACCAGGGCACTAGTGATATCAATAACAGCAAAACAATAAGACCAATAATAATAGTTCATTCTTTCTATTGTAGAAGGCTTTCTGGTTTACAAAGCATCTATATATATATATAAACCGAAAAACCGAACGACTAAATGACCAGTTGACCAGTTGACTAGTTGCTATGATGCACACTGACCACCAGGGGGCAGGCACTCAATGCAGGAGCTGCCCCTAGGTGGTCAGTGCACTCCCACAGCAGGAGTGCCACTCAGCTGACTGACAAGCATCAGACGTAGGGCTCACGGCTGGTGAGTGCCACTACGGCAGCGTGAGCCTCTCCCAATAGGGACTGACTGGGCACGAGCCCACAGCAGTTGCAGCAGGGCTGGGATGAGCAGGAGCAGCAGGCAGGAGAGGCAGGTGGCATTGGACAGCTGATTTCCGCCCAATCCCTGCAGGCCACACCGAGGGACCCCACCAGTACATGAATCTGTGCACCGGGCCTCTAGTTTTATATATTTGTTCTAAAAATACCCTGTGAAAGGATGGATTAGTTCCCATATTTACCATTTTTCAGAAGAGGTAGTTGAGATTCAGACACATAGACTTTCCTAACTAATTCCAACGGAGAAGTGGAGCTGACACCCACAGTTGTGTCATTTCCCCATAGGAACCTGGGCTTCAGGCGTGTCCCTCTCCGTCACAGCCCTCTTGCCTAAATTCCCTGGGCTCTCCTCAGACTTCTCAAAGGAGGAGTGTCTGCAGTGCTGCCTGCTGCCCTGTGACCTGAGCTCCCTACAGTGGAAAGGAGACCTCCTATGCAGATCATCTCCCTCCCTGTTTCCTGTGGAGGGGATGGTTGCTCTCTCCACAGGAAATGCTCCTCTTCTGCTCATGTCCCTGGAGCGTTAGAAGATCCAGGTAGGTGTCTCCTCTCTCCTGAAGTATTTGCTAGCATCCCGTCCTTGGTCATGGAGCATTGCTCTCTGGGTGTCTCTCCTGTGCCCAGCACGCACTGCCCCTGCAGCAGGGCAGGGCTTTCCTTCCCCGCAGTCACAAGTCTTTCCCACTAGCAGGCTGGGGGATCCTTGGGAGCCAGACCACACCCGGGGGTATCTGAGAGTCCATGACCTACCTAGCACAGTAGGTGGCAAAGCTGCAGTCAGTTTTTGGATGAATGGATAGATTGATCAATTTTTCCATCCCACTGCCACTGTTAAAGGCAGAGTGTCGATCGCTGTTCTAAAGCAGCTGTGTGCTGAGAGAAGTTGAAGTGGCCAAAGCAGCTGCCTCTTTTTTGGAGTTTCCTTAATTGCTGTTTTTTTCCTGAACATTACCAGTTTAATGTGCTAGTTCTTTGTACATGTCTCCCGAACACATTTTCAAATGCGTGTGGAGCCTAATTCTGATTTCACTCACTTGTAAAGGCCAGCGTTGAGGTGTTGTAAAAGTCTCACCTCCATGAATCAGGGTGTTTCTTTGGGGTTCATTCCATGGGGTCATTAGTTACCTAATGTCATTTTCATTTTCTTCTTGGAATAAAAGGGAAAGCTCTGGAAGGACAATGACTATCTCCATTAGAGGAATGAGGGGTGAGAGGATTTGAAGTGCTCCCAGACTGATTAGCCATGGAAAATTAATGAACTTGGGTTTCAGACAGAAATTATGGGCTCTAATAATAAAAACTAGCTTGGGAACAACATTACACTGGGTTCTTTTATATGGCAGGCTCTTCTTCAGAAAGCTTACTACTAGTAAAATGCTCCCAGCAAGGGGTCTGGCACAAAGCTATTTCTATCTCATAAAATCCATATTGTCCACTTGTAGTCAACAAAATACATTTTATAATAAAACTTAATTGTGCCTGGTCCTAGGGCCCAGAAATCATGTGGATAATTAAGGCAAAAGACACAGAAATACAAATAATTGGCTGTAGTCAATAGTCCTAATGATCTCTCCCACCTGGATTTTTGGTTATACCTGCATTTATCAGAGCACTTTCCCAGGCTTATCAGCCATTATTTCTCAGTACTCCTTCCCTGACTCCACCCTGGAGAAATGTGCTGTAGAAAGATCACTGAGCCTCAATGCATATCAGCTAGGCTTCAAGTTGCCAATGACTCTTCCTGGTTGTGTGACCTGGGATTTTATGCCAGTGTTTCTGTTTCCTCATTTGTATAGTTGAATTAAAAAATAATATCGAGTATACAGATTGTTGGGAGAGTTAAATTATATTGAAAGGGACTGTATGCCAACATGACTAGCAGAGCTCCATGCTAACTCCCATTCCTCCTAAGAAAGCCTGAGAAACTAAAAAATTGTACAATTATTCTCTGCAAAAGCTAATGAATGGCCAAGTGTTTTACCTCTTACGAAGCCTGGTAATTACAACCTTTCTGAGCATCCCTCTGTATTGGAGAGCAGGGCGTTTCCCCAGACAGCTCTGGTTGAGAGCCAGGTGTGTGTCCAGAAAGCAACATGAGCTTTGGAGGCTGACAACTCAGCTACCCCTGAGGCTCACCTCCGAGAAGTGGAGGAACCCTGGGCACCCTGGTAGCTTTTGTGGGCTCCTACTTCTACCAGGAGACTGTAAGTTGGATTGCCTCATTTTCTCTGTGTTTCTATTGCACATGTTTGCACTGGATTAGTAAGGATGAATTTGAAGAGAGACAAAAAAAAAAAAGACTGGACAACTCAAATGATCATAAGAAGAACTTATATTTATCACAGGAGTGTTTGTTTCTCTCTGAAGCTGCAAATATCTTTCCCCTTGTGGAGAGTTAAAGCTCATATTGGCATCTAGCTATTTCCACTCTTATTCCCTTGTCTCCTATATACCAACAATTACATCTACATCTCCACCTCTACCTATGTCCACATCCATATCACCATCTTTCTTTCCATCAAAAATTAGGTGTGGAGACCTGGGTTTAGTTTATTTGTCTTATTGTTTTATTTCTAGAGTGTTTATACAGCCCATAATTCTTGTCCATGTCTTGTAATTCATGCTGCTCTTTGCCCTATAAACCTTGTTTATTCCTATTTCATCCTCTAAAGCTAGAACAAGTATAACCTCCTTCATGAATGATGGCCTTGATCTTTATTCATCAGGCTATTCTCTGAACACCTGCATCATGTATTATTGTGGTAGCAATGAACCCTAAATCTAGATGAACTGTCTAACATTAGATGAGGAACATTAAAATCATGCCATCTAGATCATCTGGGGCATGTGGTCTTTATACTTAAAAACTGTGATGCCAAATTTTCAATTAAATAGAGCTCCATATTTTTTTCTAAGAGTATAGTCTTCTCTTATAATTATCTTAGGGTCTCAAGGATAGGGACCCTAGTTGTTCCTTATGTATAGCCCTATAGCTGTATCTGAATCAGAGAAGCCTGAAAAATGGCCTAACCCTTCATGTTTTGAGCTGTTCTGTTGCTTTGGCCATTGGGTGACCAGTATGAGAACAGGAACTAACAATAGGGGGAAAAGTGAGATAACTATTGTTAACCAAGAGATGTGTGTGTGAGTGTGTGTGTGTGTGTGTGTGTGTGTGTGTGTGTGTGTCACGTAAACTCCACTTTACACTGGAACAAGCTGCTGCTCGCTGGAGGCCGTGACCCTCATCTATGTGCATTGCTTAGATTACTGGTCATGACCTCTCAGAAATGCCTCATCACCAGTACAGCTCTGTTCATTGTAAATAACATGCCCTTCTTTGAATATACTCTATGCTTTTTTGCCATTTAATATGCACATAATTCTTGCCTGGGACCGGGGGGGGGGTTCCCTCAGCCCAGCCTGCACCCTCTCCAATTGGGGACCCCTTAGCGGATGTCCAACCACGGGTTTAGGCCCAATCCCTGTGGGGCCTAAACCGGCAGTCGGACATCCCTCTCGCAATCTGGGACCACTGGCTTCTAACTGCTCACCTGCCTGCCTGCCTGATCACCCCTAACTGCCCTCTCCTGCGGGCCTGATCTTGCCCCCAAATGCCCTCCCCTGCTGACCTGATCACCCCTAACTGCTTCTGCCTCGGCCCCCACCACCATGGCTTTGTCCAAGTTGGACTTCTGGATGATGGCTGGTCACCCGGTCTAATTAGCATTTTACCCTTCTATTAGTATAGATAGATTATATAGGATAGGATTGCTTAAATGGGGGGAAAAGCCTTTTTCAGCAGGAGGAGATGCTCTTGGCAGATAAAAATACATAATCCCTATATCTGGACTGATAGCCAGCCATATGCACTATGCTGTCAAACCGGTCATTAAAAAATTGAACCACTTTCTTACACCTTACACCAAACAGCTGTTGCCCTTAAAACCCCTCCTCAGCCCCCACCTTAGGATCTGCCTTCACAATTCACCCAGATTAGGTTCTGATTGATCAATTTCTATGTCAGTCAGTGTCTCTGGGCCTATATCCAGGCCTGATCAGAGAGGTGGGGCTGATCAGCAGCCCTGGCAGAGGCCTGGAGAGAAAGAGAGAGAGGCAACGGCTGATCAACAGCTGCCACGGAGGCTGCGGATCAGACCCTTCCTTTCTCTTTGGGCCTGATCCGCAGCCCCCTTAGCAGTCAGTGCTGGGTTGCAGTGCCCGCAGCCATGGCAGTCAGTGCTGGGTCACCACAGCAACCCAGCACTGACTGAAGGACTGACTTCCGGTTGGCCGAGACTTCGGTCATTTTGGACGTTATGGACCCTCGGTTTTTATATATTAGGATTTTGTTCTTTAGGGATACCCTGTCTGAATTTCCTTAGGGATTTAGGCATAACACTCTCTGAGAGGGGTGACCCCTTTATAGGCTGGATAAGATGTCACTCCATGGATTATCCTGTCTCTCACTTTCTACTTAGCATGCCTCCTATTGTGTTGTGTTCTGTGCACATGCCCACCTCCTTAGCCAAAACACTGTTTCTTCAAGGGCTAGATGTCCTTTTCTATCCTCACATCCCACTGCCTACACCAGGCTCTGACTCAGCATAGATGTTCTTTCAGTGTTTTATGAGTGTGTCAATGGATAAATAAATAAACCTGCATATTACTCTTAAGATATTTCTTTTTGTATTTTATTTTTAAATATCCTCTCTACATTAATTTTAATCAGATTGCATTTGTATATAAATAAAAAAAGAGAGGGAATAAAAAGGCTCAATTTCTGTTGGTTCCACACAAGGTTTGGTGTAGAGATAATTCCAGTGAATTCTTTTGACCTTGACTGCTAATCTAATAAACTAAAACCATTCACTAGTTATAGTGATTTAATAGCATAGAACCAAATTACATGAATTAAATCCAATTCTAGGGAAATTTTTCATTCATTGAATACACACAAGACATTGCTTTTTTGGATGACTTAAGAGAATAAAGAATAGGATTAAAACCAGTCTCTGACTTTAAGGAGCTTACATTCTAGTAAGGAGACTATGGCATGTGTGGATATAAATCCTGTTGCAAATGTTGAAGCGGTGTCAAAGGTATAGCCATTGGGATAAAATTACATTGCCATTGAAGAAATGGTGGCCAGACTTGAACATATGGAGAAGTTGATGCTATTCTGTGTGAGAGCAATGACAGGATCATGGCAGCCAGGGTTCTGAGCCTGAAGACTAGCATTTTGCTGAAGTAAACAGCACATGGACAAAACTACTGGGTTATAAACCAGGAGGTAGGCCTAAGGGATACCTTACTAATACCTTCTCTACCCTGTTTGATCCATAGTTAAGGGCAATTCAATTTTGCTGGAATTCGTAAAATATTTCAGCAGTCAGCACATATTTTCTTAATGAAAAAGAATTGAAAACTATTAAATCAAAGAGGAAAGTTAGAGATTGTCCATAACAGATGAGGAAGCTGAAGGCAAACAGAGGAGAACAGGCCAAAGCCAGGAGTCTGTGATCATTTGGGTGCAACCCAGGTACTGGCAAGAACCTAAGTGTCCCAGAGTCCCACTTTCCTTCACCTCTCCCACAGGTCCTCTCCCAGGGGTAGCCCCTCCCACGGATCCCATTCCACTGGTCCCATCCCAGGGGTTCCATCACAGGGGTCCCCTCCCATGGGTCCCATCCCAGAGGTCTCCTCCCACAGGTCCCCTCCCAAAGGTCTTCTCCTGCACAGCAACAATCAACAAGAGGAGAGGGGCGAGCATATGCCAAGGTCTACTGATTCTTAAAAACATGTGCATCACGATTTTATATGAAACTATTATCAATACCTTGTTTTCATTCACGGAAAGAACTCACCGTCACTGCCCTAGAGGATCTTAATGGAGCAGTATTGACATGAGTTTTGATATGAAGCCCAATTCACCAATGTTAGCAGACTGTGATTTCAGGAATAAGTGTGTATGGCTTTCCAAGAGGCACCTCTCCTCCCTCAGCTGCCCTGCGTGCGGTTTCCCTGCTCTGCACTGTCTGTGCAACCGGGAACCTGTGCTCTGCTCCCAAACCAATCCTCGCATCAATCCCTAGGGTTGAAAGAAACCTACTTTTAAAAGCCTGAAAATGCTATCTGATCACCTTCCTGCATTTGAACAAAGAATCATTCCCATTTGAAAGATACTAAAGGTGATGATAGTTAAGGAAACCTGCCTCAACTGGGTCCAGCCCAGGAAAAGCAGTGGGGTGGTTGGCACTGTGAGGCTGCCTCTCTGGGGGCAGCCATCTGCCAGCTCCCCTGCACCTCCTGCGGAGAGCGGAGGTGGAACTGAGTGTCAAGTTCCAAGGTGGGGCACCGGCACAGGAGGAAGACTCCATGCCCTGAGGGCAGTGGTCTCTGAGAGCAGGAAGGAGACCCTGCTTCATAGTTACCCACTCCTGCATTGTCATTAGCACTTGTGGTGGCGGAGAACAGATAAGTCTATTTTTGAGAATTCAGTGCCCATAAATGTTATTAATTACAGGGAGGATTTGATGTTTTAAAGCATTAAGAGGGATTTTGAGCTTTGCATGTTTGATGCGTTTCTATAGTGGCTGTAAATAGTGCAGAACTGACAAACATTTCTCTTGCCAGTGTGTTGAATTGGCAACGTCTTGCCACTGAATGACAACTTTTGCTTTTAAAAGGGCTCTCGTGAGCAATACTTTGTTTTATATTCAGAACGGCTCATGTAAAGCAGACAGAGCAGAAGCCAGCATACCTACCAACAAAGAGAAGGGGAATCGAGGTGCAGAGAGAAGCAGGCAGGTATTTGAAGCCAGGAAGCTGGTGGCAGCTCTCTTGACACCCGAACAGGTGCACTTTCCACTGGAAACTGCACTTGAGGTTGGCTCCTACTTGCTAAATGTCTAGATGCCAAAGGTGCCAAATAATAGCTCAGCTGTGTTCCAACATGCACACACACAGCCCTCCTCTCCCGGCATTCCCTAAGAGAGGCAGGACACAGGAATATTGGACAATTTTCAAGTCAAATTTCATTTCCCTTAACGCTAAAGATTGTAATCCCTCCCCTTTCACCTAGGAATTCTCCTTCTAAAAATTTACTAAATAGGCAAAGAGAAATGTGCACAAAATTTGATGTTTATCTCAGAATGATGAAAACAAATACTTGAAAAGGGACTTCAACATTAGAAGAATACTTAAGTAATTTATATTATATGCATGTACTGGAATCTTATGAAGCTGTTAAAAGTTATACTTAGAATATGTCACGACATATACTTGTGACTTAACCTCAAATAAATCAAGAATAAATAAGAATAAAGTATATATCAAATTACTATTAGTAGGTATCCTGTATTATAGACTTACTAGAGGCCCGGTGCATGAATTCGTGCACGGGTGGGGTCCCTCTGGGTGGCCTGCAGGGATCGGGCCAAAACCCATAGTCCAAAGCTGCCTGCAGCTCCTACCTGCCACTCCCGCTCATCCTGGCCCCACTGTGCTTGCCACGGGCTTGCACCCAATCAGTCTCAATCGGGAGAGGTTCGCACTGCCACAGCAGTGCTCGCCAGTCATGAGCCCTGCATCTGGCACCCTCCCAAGGGGAGTGGCCTGTGGGATCGGGCTGAAACTGGCTCTCTGACATCCCCCAAGGTGTCCCGATTGCGAGAGGGTGCAGGCCTGGCTGAGGGACCCCACCGGTGCATGATCGGCTAGGGAGGGACTGCAGGAGGGCTCCAGAGCTTGTTCAGCCCATCTCGCTCAGTCCCGATCGGCTGGACCCCAGCAGCAAGCTAACCTACCTACCGGTCAGAGCATCTGCTGCCTGGTGGTCAGTGCACGTCATAGCGACTGGCTGATCAGTTGACTGTCTGCCCCCTGGTGGTCCGTGCACATCATAGCGAGCGGTTGAGCATCCTTAGCATAGCATTAGCATATTGCACTTTGATTGGTTGTTCGGTTGTTCTGCCATTTGGTCTATTTGCATATTACCCTTTTATTATATAGAATAATTTTTATTTCTCCTTATTTAAATAGTAAAACTATTTTTTAAGTTTTTATAAAAATGATAAACTCAGTTAATGTATTTATTCATTCCATGTGGTTCATTGAGCTCTGTCTATGTCCACTCTTGCCTTGGGGCTGCAATACCCCGGTCCCAGGCCTGTGGAGCTCTTATTTAGGGGCTAGAGAGAGGGGTGCTACAAAAGACAGAATAAACAATAAAAATACCAAATAAATAACATAGCATTTCGTTTTCTAACAAACACCCTATGCTGTGTCCTCTGTGGCAGGTGACACTAAGTAGTGAGAAGGTGACATAGGAAGGAGAAAAAGCATTGCACAGGATCCAGAGCCCAAGGATGAGGGCAGCTGCAATTTAAATGAGGTCCTCAGAGTGGGGCTCAGCATCAAACGGGTAGCATTGGAACAAAGGCATGAAGGAAATGAGAGCCTTGGACGAAACACAGCCATTTTTAAAATCTTGTGGCCAGGTTTGTTTTCAAAATTTTTCAAAAACTAGAAATGTAATTCAACTCATATAGTGATAGTAACTAACAACCTAGTAGTGTCTTAGGCAGTGCTCTTAATCAAACACATTTATACTTCCGCAGGGAAGGGAAGGAATGTTCCCGCAAAGTGTAATAAATAAAGAGTCTGTCTGCTCACATTAGTTCAGGTTAGCTTTCTTCATCAAACGAGCTAGGAGTAACATTTGTTTAACTTCAGATCTTTTTGGATTTCTGAAATGCAGATAAAGGTTGTAGAGCTGTAATACAAGTTTTAGTGAGGTCCTGCAATCTGAAATAACCTTCTCATGCATTGCCACGGAGAGAATCCATCACGCTCCAGATGTCTTCTGAGCAGGGATGGGCAAGAGTTCAGGTGTTTGCAGGTGGAGTAGGCTCTGTGCTGCTGGGCTGCTGGGCGTCCCTCACCGGGACCACTGGCTTAGGCTTCGCACTCCAGGAGGTTCCTGCTCTGCAAAGAGGCTTGGAGTAGCCACCCCTCAGTGTTCTTCCACTGTAAGGATATGTGAGTCCACAAAGCCATAAATATACTGCATAATCCTCCAATGGAGTTGAGAGCTGCTCCAACCGTTTACATGTGTGAACATGATGTTTGTACCTCTGAGAGATTTGACCAATATGAGTTGAAGGGACTTTAGAATGAAGACAGCTGCCTGCACTCCCACTGCTGCCCAGCCTCGCCCACCCAGGTCTTCCTGGTGAACTGTCCCATGGTGTCAAGGCTTCTAAGCTACTTTACTAAATTACTTTCTTTTTAACTAAATTACATTAGCAAACATACTTTCTAAAATGTCCAGGCCATTGCATGATTTGAAATATTCTCATTTAATTTTGGTTTATATATCCCTCAAGCTAATTCAGAAAATATTTTACCATGGAAATGTGAGCAGGGATTGGGTTGTTTTGTTCTGCTATATTCTCTGTTCCTTGAATGCCTATAAAAAGTGATATTTATACATAGTTACATATGTGTGCATATGTGTATACATAAATACACATAGTTCAGACTCATGTACATGGGATGAATTAATATTATCAACGGTTTTCCTTGAACATATTGAATTACTACAAAATTGAAAGCAAATGTGTCTCTAATTTTTTGTATCCCAGGTTAGTCACATATATTCCATGTTTCCTTGGACTTTTCAAGGTTGTGAGGGTTCCATTAAATTTGTTTTTATTTCAACCAGACCATGCAATCCCGTCCAGTCAGTCTGCTCATATCTTCCACTCTACCCTCACCATTCTTGCAGTCCTTACATCATTTGGGGGGTATTATAGAAAAAACTTAATTTTGATTAATGGGTAAGGAGAGAGTGTGACATTAAATTGTCATGCTTGTCATTACCAAGGAGAATTAGACGCAGGAAGGAGAGGAAATTAGAGTTTGCTACCCTGTGATCTGGGGTCATGTCTATCACAAAGGAAATGAGCCCAGAAGAAGATCTGCTTTATTCCCATGGCAGTGAATATAGAGGTTAATATCACAAAGAGGCGGGCTTTACGGTGGCATTATCTAGACTCAGAACTCTCTTTAAGATGTGTAACTAGGGCAGATAGCATGATTTTCTGCATTACCAGTCCTTGGCTAAGAATTTTTTCAAACAGAAGGAAAAAAACACACCAAAAAACAACAAACAAAAAACCTAGACCCTTTTTAAGAGCCATCGTCAGTTCTGATAGCAGACATGGAATGAGCAGTGAGGCTCTAAGAGAGAAGGAAGATGCCGCCAGGCTGCCAGCACTCCCTCTCCTACTGTGACCCTGATGGGAAAATAAAATGCCTAGAGCTTTAATGGCTCCAACAACACTGGGCATCTTACATCCGGCCAGGCCAACTGTGTGTCTTTTGCTGCATCTGTGAGCAGTGCAGGAGCAACTGCTTGCCCTTCCAGACCTATCCTGCCAACAATGAGAGGACCCTGACATTTGACTTTGGGGCAGGTGCTTATCCGGTTCCATAATCTGTCTGGGTAGTTGAAAATCTGAGCATCCAAAATTTGTGATATCTCTTTGTTATTACAGAAATCTTAGGAATGGTGGAATGAGGAAGAAAATCCTTAATCCTGTCTACTTTTTGAAAAGTATTATGGAAAGCAAAGGACTTAACCCTCAATCAAAATATCTTTTTTTTTTCCTACAAAGGCCTGTAAAATTTATTTCTGATAAAAACTTAACATTGTATGTTTTCTGTTTTATCAAAACATTTACATATGTTTGGCATCTCCTTACAGTTGTCAGTGTGTTAGAAGAGGAAGACTGAGATGCCGGGACACATAGTTCTCAGCACACCCAAGATGGGAGTACCTCATCTTCCATAGCTTAATTTTATGCACTTATTTACTCACTCACCCAATGAAGGTTACAGCTACAAGTCAGGGTCTCTGCTAGTAATTTATCAATTGGGATAAATTAATGGAAGCAAACAATCTAGAGACATTGGATAATAGCTTTTGGGTAGTTGTTACTAAGAACCCTTTTCCCACCTTCTGAAAGACTATCATTTTTTGACATAGGGAAGTTTATTCAGGCCTTTTTAATGCCTATTTAACACTTGCTAATGCCCAGGTACTAAGTTCTGTGTTGGAGATACATACATAAGAGCAGCACACAAGGAGTTCTATGTAGAGGACCAACATGGTCTAGGATGTGATATCCAAGCCAAGACTTCTGGGTGGGCAGAGAAAGGACATTTCCAGGAAGTAGGGAGAGCACATGTCAAAATGCCAGGGGAGAGAGAGCCTGCCATTGAGATAAATCTGGGCTAATGGATCACTGAATATAGAATATATACTAGAGGCCTGTTGCACGAAGAGATAAGTGCAATAGGCCTTCCCTTCCCTTGGCTGGGCTCTGGCCAGAGGGCCCCCCCCCCCCCCATCCCAGCCGTCAGGCTTCGCTGCTACGCTGATCCCGGGGCCGTGAGGCCTCGAGAATCTGCTGATCCCGGGGGCGTGAGGTGGTTAATTTGCATATCACCCTGATTAGCCAATGGGAAGTGTAGTGAAGGTATGGTCAATTACCCTTTTGTCTTTTATTAGATAGGATGGGGAAGAGGTCCATGATACTGTGTGAATTGGTGAACTTGCAATGGAATTCCTGTGGTTGGTGTCAGTAATTTGGGCTGTAACCTAAGAGCAATGCCAAGGCCTGGAGGGCTTCTATACAGAGGAGTGACAGACACATACCCACTCTCCCACATCCCCTGGGCATACCTTGCTGGGCCTGCTCACCACAGTGACTGCCCCTTCTCTAGCCAAGCTTCTGAGCCTCCTTTCAGGACTTGACCATTGCTGCTGACCTTGCCCAGAGTTGGAAGTGTGATGAACCAGGCTTAGAAATCAGCTCTGTCAATTACTAACTGTGTGATTTAGACATTGTGGTGCTAAGATATTCTTCCTTAGTCAGACCTCTTAATGGGATCCTATATAAGTCTATGTTTTACTACTTTAAAGATGTTCTCCTTTGTCATCATATGAATTTCAATTAAATATATTAACTCACTGGCCTTAGTCCCTAAGTGGATTGCCAAAATAGGATGGATTCATGAATATATATATATAATTTCCAGACTGCTATGTCTGAGCGATAACACAGGACTTAGCTTTATCAGGTTGCCTCATGTGCCCTTGTCACCTCATCCTAAATAGTCCCTATCAGGTTGCCTCAGACCCAGGAGTCAACAACAGCTTCTGTTAGTTTAGTCTGTGTGTACACTGCATGTGTACGTGTGTCCTCAGTCGTATAGCAAAGTGATGTATTGATCATCTGGTGAAAACCAGACACTGTTAAGGAAATTAAAACTTTTTCAAAAGTGGTGGGTTGATAAGTGGAACAAGGGAAATACATTAGTGGGCATCCACTAAAACACAATGACAAGTGCTTTCCATGTGGTGACTCATTAAACTAAACTTGACCAAAACTCTTGAATTAGATCATGGCCAATAAATTTTATAGCTAAGGAAGTGAAGCCAGAGGGAGGCAGAAGACCTGCTGTGTGTGCTCTAGCTCATCCATCCCAAGGCACACACAGGAGAGCCGTGCAGACACTTGTCGATGGTCCCAGCTTTGCTCCTGGTGTTTCCCAGCAAAGTGTCACAATAAAAGTGAGTGATGATCTAGCTATTATTTACGGAATGCATACCCTGTGCTAGGCATTGTGCTAAGTACATTATATCCATTATCTCATTGCTCTCTTCCATAAATTTGTGTGGTAAGATTTACCATTATCCAGATTTTGCAGATGAAAAATTTGAGCCTCTGGAAGGGGAAGCAAATAGCCAAGAGCTCAGATTTAATAAACAGTAGACCTGGGATCACAGATCTGACTCTTGCCAATGTCTTTGCTATTAACCCTTCCACTTATGTGCAATAATATAACCGTTATATGTGTCTTATGAAAGTAGAGTTGATGAGTCATTGCTATTTGAGATTGCTTAATGAGGACTGCAGTTTTGGTTGAGGGAGAGCAGCAGACAGCAGATGTGGGACTAGTTGCTGGAGAGAGTCCAGAAAGGTGGGGAGAGAAATGGAGGGCATTCCAAATAAGGAGACATCACAAGCAAGTCAGCGTTTCGGAGAGGAGCATGACAGATCTGAGAGAGCATGAAGAGGACAGACAAGCTGGAATCTAAACTTTAATTTTGAAGAAAATAGCTGGTAATCTTCTCTTATTATAACATACACCCCTCTGCTTGGTAATCATATTTCTCCTCTAGAGAGTTGTAACTCAGAGACTGACAAATGAAAATCATCCTCATTCATCAACTCTGGTTGCTATGGAAACAATTGGTGAGGTTCCATACAGCATCCTGGAACCAAGGTCATCTAGACCATCCCTGAGGTAAGTTTTGCTTAGAATTGTCCAGGAGGAATTAACCAACGTAAAGCAGCCCTTTGACTAAAGCTGACCATAGATTTATAAAAATTTAAACCTTCATAACATAAGTACATAATTTAAATAATTCATATTACCCATTGATTTTCTGAAGAAAGGAGAAAAGAGAATGGCCTTGATCAAAAAACAGGAAAAATAGAAAACTAGAAAAATACAGAGATAAAATGTGGGGAGGTCATGTACAATAATGCTGCTTGATGAGTATTTACAATAAATGCTGCTTGATGAGTATTTACAATGATAATCTCTATCATTTAGAGAGGACAGAGAATCCTGGGTCAGAGTTGAGCTTCTGGCTGCAAACCATGCTCATTTACCTGCCTGAGAACTGAGTGCAATGGGGCAGATGCCTGACTTTCCAACCTTCAATTTTACCATATTTGGGATATGGTCCCCTTACTTACAAATTGTGCTCACTTGTTGCCTTTCCTTGCTAGAGAGCCAAGCCCCCAAGCCTGGATGTGCCCAGTTATTTTCTATCTGCTTAGTTTGGAATTCTTCAGGGCCAACCCTAAGACAAGCATTCAGCTGCAAGGAGTTTTGGAGATAAAGAGAACAGTGTAGGGGGCCAGGATGAGGGCAAAGAGGCCTCCTGTGGAAAGAAACAGTCTTCAGATGAAGAAAAACAGGTGCTGCTCTGGGAAGTCTGGTGTGTTGAAGTGTTAGGAATGAGGACATAGGGGTGGACACCACCAGCATCTGCTATAGTCTCCCTAGATCAGAGTATCGGCCTTACCTGTTGGCTCCATAATTATCTGTCAAGTGAATGACAGGAGAAACGCACCCTCCAGGCCTGTGCTGCTTTTCGTGTTGCACATTCGGACCATATGGGGGGCTTCTAAATAACCTGATGTCCAGGCTCCACTGTGGACCAATTAAATCAAATTCTCTGGGGTGGGGCTCGAGTATTCAAGTTTTTAATAGCCAGGCCTGAGAGCAACTGCTCTTGTTCAACTAATGAGTAAATTCTTTCCACAAAATCCTGGACAGATGGTCACATAAGCCTCTTTTTGAAATAGTTCATGGAGAGGGACTTTGCTATTCTCAGAAGCAAACCATTTCCTTTTTTGACAGCACTAATTGTTCCAATCTTTTCCCCCTTATATTGAGCCAAAACTTGCCTCTGTACCTTCCATCAGTCATCCTAGCTTTGCACTTTGGAACAATATAGAATGAGTCTATTGCATTTTCTACGTGACTACTCTACAGATATTCACAGGAGAGGTGGTAATGCCCTTTTTATACTCTAAATACTCTTAGCTCTTTCAACATCTGCTATTCAACCTCCTCTAACCATATTTAAGTTTGTCAATAGCACTTTTATTCTGTGGAATCCTCAATAGAACCCACAATCTACATCTGCACATGGAAATGGAAAGAGAACCATATGTTAAATAAAGTGTGTGTGTGTGTGTGTGTGTGTGTGTGTGTGTGTGTGTATAAAATGTTATTAGTAATGGGCACACACACTTACAGTATATCCAATTTAATTAGCTTATTAGGAAAAGTTGAATTTTTCCTCTTTCTTTTCCATTTGCCTTTCTGACTATATTTATTTTTCTCTCTTGGTGGATTTGTTTGAACCCCTCAATCCTTGATTGCTTATCAGGGTAATGCAGATATATTTTTAGCATGCATCATGTGGAGGGGGTAGGGGATGGTTCCATGGAGGTTTGTCACCGGTCTTTGTAACGAGTACTGAGCCCAGGATTCATGAAGTCAAAAACAAAGCAGTAAACTGCTGTGGTTCTGCAGCGAAACTAATTCTTCACTCAGTGACTAAGTCTTCTGCAAGTTTGGAGGGAAAGCAGCTGCATCCATTCTGGACCAATGCAACAGAACAAGCCTTTTCTACACTAGAGACAGTAAGCATGCCAGCTGCCCCCACCCGTACACAGAGCAGGGCTCAGCTGGCTCTGGGAAGTGCTTCTGGAAGAAGATTTGGGGAGAAGGTAGCTTTATGCCATTTCATGTAATGTAATCTCAGAAAACTCTGACAAATGAAATTGACAGATACTTGCAATCAATAATCTTGATCTGGAAATAGAATTAAGACTATAAGACTCTCATGGTCACGTCTGAAAGCCTATAAGGCAAGCATATCAAACTCAAAGGCTAACATGGGCCAAATAAATGAGGCATGCGGCCCCAAGTTTGACATGCTTGCATAAAGAGATTGCTATTCTGGCAAGGCCCAGGGCAGGATAGTAGGAGAACAGTAGAGATGGCTTGAGGAGAAGAGAGAGCCTTGAATCAGAGATTCACCACTGATCCTCAGAATGACCCTCTGAGTGTGATCTTGGCTTCCTGAGCCTGGTTTCATGCATCTGTGAAGGGAAGGAGAAGAAGCAAATCATGCCCATGCCAACCTTAGCTCAACAGCTGCTGCAGAAATGGCCTGCACTAACACCGGTGCCAGGCCAGAGTCCGGGCCCTTGAGGTGAGCATTCTGCCTAATTGCTAAGAGTTAGGTCTGTGTCAAACCCTACCTGCCTCATGGACCCAGTACTGTGATCCAGGGAAGTCCCTTGCCATCTCTCTGCCTCAGCTTCCTCTTTTGTAAAGTGTGTTATTGAAAACTGCATGATCCGATGTGTATGCACAGCCCATGGCACAGAGCCTGGCACATTGTGAGCACACAGAGGACGTAGCTTATTTAAGAATTCATCCATCACAGTTTCCCATCAGACCCGAAACCTTTGCAGATCAGTTTGTTCAGAGTAAAATAGAGGAGGGGCACTAGAGCCATGGAAGGCCCTGGTTCTTGTATGTGGTGATTCTGTTTATTGCGGCATTGAACAGCTGCACTGCAGACCTGGTTGCCTGGCTCCCTCACAGCTGCTCTTCTGAAGAGCAGGGCCTGCGCATTAACTTTCCAGTGCCTGGACCTTCGATTGGACTCAGTAAATGTTGTGAATGAATGAATGAAACACTGCATTTAAAAATTCATTCACACCTGCCCCTGTGCCATTGGGATTTGACCCCTTTATTGCTCTGTGTAGAGGAAGCTGAGTTGGGTCTTCGAGTCAGGAAAGCAAGAGGCAAATTCTGACTCTTGTTTCCTGTTTTTCTACCTTATTTTTCTTCTCAGTGATTCTATCTTTATGGTCCCTTTACTGAAGTTTCCCCACTCACTTCCTCTTTATCTTGTTATACTGCAGATAAAATTCTAATCTATTACAATTCCTCTTAGAAGAAAAAAGGGGATAAATACCAAAGGTAGAAATAAAATACCAATTTTTATGATTTCAAGCAAATTTATGTAAATTCTCTCATTATTCATTTGATAAATGAGATTTATAGGAGGTGACATTAATAACTGTCCAAAAATCCCTTTTATCCATTCTTCCTTCCTGCCTAAACTCCAGCTTGGTTCAAGCATTTACCTCTTCTGCTCAGCTGTGTGCTGCTGGGGAGACAGACTCCTCTTAACTCCTAGCCCTGAAGTCTCAGGCAATCATGGAGGACTGACACCTCTGCCAGGAACTCTCTCTGGCAGGCCTATGCGACAGAATTCTAGTAAAGCAAAAGATTTATTTGCCCTAAAAGAAGGTTCTTGGGAAGAAACAACTGATTTTTCTTTCATTAGATATTGTCAGAACTGTGTTAGTTTGGGCAATTTGAAAATAAAAATGACATGCTGAAGATGGGTAAGGAAAATACAGAAAGAACATGGTCTGGTTAACATCATTGGTCCACTGAGTTAAGCAGTCCAGGAGCCACTACCCCTTTTCTTGGTCATAAGGTGACGGATTTCCCTATGATTTAAACCAGTCAATTTGGCTTTTTCTGTTCCTGACAACCCAAAACATCCCACTTAGAGCACTATGCCTGCCATTAAGCAACTAAGGACTTGGTGAGATATTATTTACATCTGGATGCCAGGCATGCTAACCTGTTCAAAAATGTTGATGCCTTTGTGACAGTTCCCCCCTACCCTGCTATAAAAGGACCTTTCACCTATTTCTAGCTTACTTCATAGTCATGTGCCTGTTTCAGATTTAGGTTGCTGGGATTTTAGCCATCAAATAGCCAAATGTAATTCATCTTAAAACAGCAGCCCTGCAGGGTAGGCATTCGCTGTTACTTTCTGTTGTTAGGTTGAACCTGAATAGCCCCTTACAGGTGTAGAGCAGGTGCACTGGAGTGTGTGCCAGTGGCCAGTAGCTACTTGCACGTTGGTGACTGAAACAGTGAGCTGTCTTCAGTGGTCAGGGGTCCTTACAGTTCACCTCCCCAGTCTCCTAACATGAGCTCACTCTGTGCCTGACAAAGCTGGGAGAAAGGGCATGGGCATGGCTTTAGGAGATAAATTTCTCAGGTTCCAACACTTGCTCTCCAGTCAGGTCCCCTACCAGGAACAATTGTCTTTAATGCTGAAGCATTTCTGACAATGTGTGTCTCTTGGCATAAAAAACTCAAGGGTAAAAATGTCAAATAGTGTTGGTCAGCTGATTTTTACACTCAGATAAAAAATGATTTGGGTGGTAACTCACTTTATGAGTTGGAATTTTGTAACTGTTCTTAATTGGCATCCACAAACGTTCTCTAGAGTGTCACAGTGAGCATGCTCCACAGGCCAGATGGCCCCTGTCACAACACTCAGCTCTGCCTTTACAGCAGGAAAGCCAAAGACTATATGTAAATGAACAGAAAGTGAATGTGTTCCAGTAACATTCTATTTACAAAAAGTATGTGGCCTGTGATCATAGTTTAGCAAACCCTCTAATTAACACTGAAAAGATCGGTTTGAACACTGTGTCTCAATTTTGTCACTAGCACACAGGAAGGCCAAGATGAAGTCATTTAACTTCCCTGGGCCTCAATTTCCTCATCTGGCAACTGAAATCCCTGGACGAAGGGATCTCCGTGTTCTTCTACAAGAAATACATGGCATTCTGTGATTCCAGTGTGGCAGTGCAAAGATATAGATAAGAACTAAGCAGGTAGGATAAGAAGGCTATGGTCTTCTTTTGAAAGCAAACACATCTGAACAGACAGTATATCCACCTGTATAAAAGAAACAAGGGTCCTAGGGAAACCACAAGAATAAAAGTGGTTCATCCAGGTTTTGAAGAACTTGAAAGATATTTATCTTGAGGGATGGATGCATTTGAAGGAGAAAGATAAGAGAGATTAAGGGATCCAACATGGTGGCTGACAGAACTACAGGGAGGGAGAGAGTGTGACAAAGTAAAGAAGTGAGAGGGGCATGTGTGGATTTGTGTGGCATGTGTGTGGGTGAGTGTGGGATAGATAAATATCTCAGGAGTCCCAGGGACTGGCAGATCATGTTCTCCTAGATGCGAAGTCCCTGCTACTGCCGCTGGCACCCCCAGGACGGCTCAGCTTTGGCACGGAACCCACGACATCTTGTAGAGGGGAGCAATGGAGACCAGGAGTGCTGACAGACTAACATCCAGACCGACCTCAGACAGCACTCCTAGACCTGTGTAGGTAGCCCCTTATCAGCATAACCTGAGTGGAACCACCACCGTACTCGGGCAGTGAGCAGCACAGCACCGAGATGTG
>NW_005369101.1:478602-486169 GCF_000412655.1 Myotis brandtii
GGTTAATTTGCATATCACCCTGATTAGCCAATGGGAAGTGTAGTGAAGGTATGGTCAATTACCCTTTTGTCTTTTATTAGATAGGATGGGGAAGAGGTCCATGATACTGTGTGAATTGGTGAACTTGCAATGGAATTCCTGTGGTTGGTGTCAGTAATTTGGGCTGTAACCTAAGAGCAATGCCAAGGCCTGGAGGGCTTCTATACAGAGGAGTGACAGACACATACCCACTCTCCCACATCCCCTGGGCATACCTTGCTGGGCCTGCTCACCACAGTGACTGCCCCTTCTCTAACCAAGCTTCTGAGCCTCCTTTCAGGACTTGACCATTGCTGCTGACCTTGCCCAGAGTTGGAAGTGTGATGAACCAGGCTTAGAAATCAGCTCTGTCAATTACTAACTGTGTGATTTAGACAGTGTGGTGCTAAGATATTCTTCCTTTGTCAGACCTCTTAATGGGATCCTATATAAGTCTATGTTTTACTACTTTAAAGATGTTCTCCTTTGTCATCATATGAATTTCAATTAAATATATTAACTCACTGGCCTTAGTCCCTAAGTGGATTGCCAAAATAGGATGGATTCATGAATATATATATATAATTTCCAGACTGCTATGTCTGAGCGATAACACAGGACTTAGCTTTATCAGGTTGCCTCATGTGCCCTTGTCACCTCATCCTAAATAGTCCCTATCAGGTTGCCTCAGACCCAGGAGTCAACAACAGCTTCTGTTAGTTTAGTCTGTGTGTACACTGCATGTGTACGTGTGTCCTCAGTCGTATAGCAAAGTGATGTATTGATCATCTGGTGAAAACCAGACACTGTTAAGGAAATTAAAACTTTTTCAAAAGTGGTGGGTTGATAAGTGGAACAAGGGAAATACATTAGTGGGCATCCACTAAAACACAATGACAAGTGCTTTCCATGTGGTGACTCATTAAACTAAACTTGACCAAAACTCTTGAATTAGATCATGGCCAATAAATTTTATAGCTAAGGAAGTGAAGCCAGAGGGAGGCAGAAGACCTGCTGTGTGTGCTCTAGCTCATCCATCCCAAGGCACACACAGGAGAGCCGTGCAGACACTTGTCGATGGTCCAAGCTTTGCTCCTCCTGTTTCCCAGCAAAGTGTCACAATAAAAGTGAGTGATGATCTAGCTATTATTTACGGAATGCATACCCTGTGCTAGGCATTGTGCTAAGTACATTATATCCATTATCTCATTGCTCTCTTCCATAAATTTGTGTGGTAAGATTTACCATTATCCAGATTTTGCAGATGAAAAATTTGAGCCTCTGGAAGGGGAAGCAAATAGCCAAGAGCTCAGATTTAATAAACAGTAGACCTGGGATCACAGATCTGACTCTTGCCAATGTCTTTGCTATTAACCCTTCCACTTATGTGCAATAATATAACCGTTATATGTGTCTTATGAAAGTAGAGTTGATGAGTCATTGCTATTTGAGATTGCTTAATGAGGACTGCAGTTTTGGTGGAGGGAGAGCAGCAGACAGCAGATGTGGGACTAGTTGCTGGAGAGAGTCCAGAAAGGTGGGGAGAGAAATGGAGGGCATTCCAAATAAGGAGACATCACAAGCAAGTCAGCGTTTCGGAGAGGAGCATGACAGATCTGAGAGAGCATGAAGAGGACAGACAAGCTGGAATCTAAACTTTAATTTTGAAGAAAATAGCTGGTAATCTTCTCTTATTATAACATACACCCCTCTGCTTGGTAATCATATTTCTCCTCTAGAGAGTTGTAACTCAGAGACTGACAAATGAAAATCATCCTCATTCATCAACTCTGGTTGCTATGGAAACAATTGGTGAGGTTCCATACAGCATCCTGGAACCAAGGTCATCTAGACCATCCCTGAGGTAAGTTTTGCTTAGAATTGTCCAGGAGGAATTAACCAACGTAAAGCAGCCCTTTGACTAAAGCTGACCATAGATTTATAAAAATTTAAACCTTCATAACATAAGTACATAATTTAAATAATTCATATTACCCATTGATTTTCTGAAGAAAGGAGAAAAGAGAATGGCCTTGATCAAAAAACAGGAAAAATAGAAAACTAGAAAAATACAGAGATAAAATGTGGGGAGGTCATGTACAATAATGCTGCTTGATGAGTATTTACAATAAATGCTGCTTGATGAGTATTTACAATGATAATCTCTATCATTTAGAGAGGACAGAGAATCCTGGGTCAGAGTTGAGCTTCTGGCTGCAAACCATGCTCATTTACCTGCCTGAGAACTGAGTGCAATGGGGCAGATGCCTGACTTTCCAACCTTCAATTTTACCATATTTGGGATATGGTCCCCTTACTTACAAATTGTGCTCACTTGTTGCCTTTCCTTGCTAGAGAGCCAAGCCCCCAAGCCTGGATGTGCCCAGTTATTTTCTATCTGCTTAGTTTGGAATTCTTCAGGGCCAACCCTAAGACAAGCATTCAGCTGCAAGGAGTTTTGGAGATAAAGAGAACAGTGTAGGGGGCCAGGATGAGGGCAAAGAGGCCTCCTGTGGAAAGAAACAGTCTTCAGATGAAGAAAAACAGGTGCTGCTCTGGGAAGTCTGGTGTGTTGAAGTGTTAGGAATGAGGACATAGGGGTGGACACCACCAGCATCTGCTATAGTCTCCCTAGATCAGAGTATCGGCCTTACCTGTTGGCTCCATAATTATCTGTCAAGTGAATGACAGGAGAAACGCACCCTCCAGGCCTGTGCTGCTTTTCGTGTTGCACATTCGGACCATATGGGGGGCTTCTAAATAACCTGATGTCCAGGCTCCACTGTGGACCAATTAAATCAAATTCTCTGGGGTGGGGCTCGAGTATTCAAGTTTTTAATAGCCAGGCCTGAGAGCAACTGCTCTTGTTCAACTAATGAGTAAATTCTTTCCACAAAATCCTGGACAGATGGTCACATAAGCCTCTTTTTGAAATAGTTCATGGAGAGGGACTTTGCTATTCTCAGAAGCAAACCATTTCCTTTTTTGACAGCACTAATTGTTCCAATCTTTTCCCCCTTATATTGAGCCAAAACTTGCCTCTGTACCTTCCATCAGTCATCCTAGCTTTGCACTTTGGAACAATATAGAATGAGTCTATTGCATTTTCTACGTGACTACTCTACAGATATTCACAGGAGAGGTGGTAATGCCCTTTTTATACTCTAAATACTCTTAGCTCTTTCAACATCTGCTATTCAACCTCCTCTAACCATATTTAAGTTTGTCAATAGCACTTTTATTCTGTGGAATCCTCAATAGAACCCACAATCTACATCTGCACATGGAAATGGAAAGAGAACCATATGTTAAATAAAGTGTGTGTGTGTGTGTGTGTGTGTGTGTGTGTGTGTGTGTGTATAAAATGTTATTAGTAATGGGCACACACACTTACAGTATATCCAATTTAATTAGCTTATTAGGAAAAGTTGAATTTTTCCTCTTTCTTTTCCATTTGCCTTTCTGACTATATTTATTTTTCTCTCTTGGTGGATTTGTTTGAACCCCTCAATCCTTGATTGCTTATCAGGGTAATGCAGATATATTTTTAGCATGCATCATGTGGAGGGGGTAGGGGATGGTTCCATGGAGGTTTGTCACCGGTCTTTGTAACGAGTACTGAGCCCAGGATTCATGAAGTCAAAAACAAAGCAGTAAACTGCTGTGGTTCTGCAGCGAAACTAATTCTTCACTCAGTGACTAAGTCTTCTGCAAGTTTGGAGGGAAAGCAGCTGCATCCATTCTGGACCAATGCAACAGAACAAGCCTTTTCTACACTAGAGACAGTAAGCATGCCAGCTGCCCCCACCCGTACACAGAGCAGGGCTCAGCTGGCTCTGGGAAGTGCTTCTGGAAGAAGATTTGGGGAGAAGGTAGCTTTATGCCATTTCATGTAATGTAATCTCAGAAAACTCTGACAAATGAAATTGACAGATATTTGCAATCAATAATCTTGATCTGGAAATAGAATTAAGACTATAAGACTCTCATGGTCACGTCTGAAAGCCTATAAGGCAAGCATATCAAACTCAAAGGCTAACATGGGCCAAATAAATGAGGCATGCGGCCCCAAGTTTGACATGCTTGCATAAAGAGATTGCTATTCTGGCAAGGCCCAGGGCAGGATAGTAGGAGAACAGTAGAGATGGCTTGAGGAGAAGAGAGAGCCTTGAATCAGAGATTCACCACTGATCCTCAGAATGACCCTCTGAGTGTGATCTTGGCTTCCTGAGCCTGGTTTCATGCATCTGTGAAGGGAAGGAGAAGAAGCAAATCATGCCCATGCCAACCTTAGCTCAACAGCTGCTGCAGAAATGGCCTGCACTAACACCGGTGCCAGGCCAGAGTCCGGGCCCTTGAGGTGAGCATTCTGCCTAATTGCTAAGAGTTAGGTCTGTGTCAAACCCTACCTGCCTCATGGACCCAGTACTGTGATCCAGGGAAGTCCCTTGCCATCTCTCTGCCTCAGCTTCCTCTTTTGTAAAGTGTGTTATTGAAAACTGCATGATCCGATGTGTATGCACAGCCCATGGCACAGAGCCTGGCACATTGTGAGCACACAGAGGACGTAGCTTATTTAAGAATTCATCCATCACAGTTTCCCATCAGACCCGAAACCTTTGCAGATCAGTTTGTTCAGAGTAAAATAGAGGAGGGGCACTAGAGCCATGGAAGGCCCTGGTTCTTGTATGTGGTGATTCTGTTTATTGCGGCATTGAACAGCTGCACTGCAGACCTGGTTGCCTGGCTCCCTCACAGCTGCTCTTCTGAAGAGCAGGGCCTGCGCATTAACTTTCCAGTGCCTGGACCTTCGATTGGACTCAGTAAATGTTGTGAATGAATGAATGAAACACTGAATTTAAAAATTCATCCACACCTGCCCCTGTGCCATTGGGATTTGACCCCTTTATTGCTCTGTGTAGAGGAAGCTGAGTTGGGTCTTCGAGTTAGGAAAGCAAGAGGCAAATTCTGACTCTTGTTTCCTGTTTTTCTACCTTATTTTTCTTCTCAGTGATTCTATCTTTATGGTTCCTTTACTGAAGTTTCCCCACTCACTTCCTCTTTATCTTGTTATACTGCAGATAAAATTCTAATCTATTACAATTCCTCTTAGAAGAAAAAAGGGGATAAATACCAAAGGTAGAAATAAAATACCAATTTTTATGATTTCAAGCAAATTTATGTAAATTCTCTCATTATTCATTTGATAAATGAGATTTATAGGAGGTGACATTAATAACTGTCCAAAAATCCCTTTTATCCATTCTTCCTTCCTGCCTAAACTCCAGCTTGGTTCAAGCATTTACCTCTTCTGCTCAGCTGTGTGCTGCTGGGGAGACAGACTCCTCTTAACTCCTAGCCCTGAAGTCTCAGGCAATCATGGAGGACTGACACCTCTGCCAGGAACTCTCTCTGGCAGGCCTATGCGACAGAATTCTAGTAAAGCAAAAGATTTATTTGCCCTAAAAGAAGGTTCTTGGGAAGAAACAACTGATTTTTCTTTCATTAGATATTGTCAGAACTGTGTTAGTTTGGGCAATTTGAAAATAAAAATGACATGCTGAAGATGGGTAAGGAAAATACAGAAAGAACATGGTCTGGTTAACATCATTGGTCCACTGAGTTAAGCAGTCCAGGAGCCACTACCCCTTTTCTTGGTCATAAGGTGACGGATTTCCCTATGATTTAAACCAGTCAATTTGGCTTTTTCTGTTCCTGACAACCCAAAACATCCCACTTAGAGCACTATGCCTGCCATTAAGCAACTAAGGACTTGGTGAGATATTATTTACATCTGGATGCCAGGCATGCTAACCTGTTCAAAAATGTTGATGCCTTTGTGACAGTTCCCCCCTACCCTGCTATAAAAGGACCTTTCACCTATTTCTAGCTTACTTCATAGTCATGTGCCTGTTTCAGATTTAGGTTGCTGGGATTTTAGCCATCAAATAGCCAAATGTAATTCATCTTAAAACAGCAGCCCTGCAGGGTAGGCATTCGCTGTTACTTTCTGTTGTTAGGTTGAACCTGAATAGCCCCTTACAGGTGTAGAGCAGGTGCACTGGAGTGTGTGCCAGTGGCCAGTAGCTACTTGCACGTTGGTGACTGAAACAGTGAGCTGTCTTCAGTGGTCAGGGGTTCTTACAGTTCACCTCCCAAGTCTCCTAACATGAGCTCACTCTGTGCCTGACAAAGCTGGGAGAAAGGGCATGGGCATGGCTTTAGGAGATAAATTTCTCAGGTTCCAACACTTGCTCTCCAGTCAGGTCCCCTACCAGGAACAATTGTCTTTAATGCTGAAGCATTTCTGACAATGTGTGTCTCTTGGCATAAAAAACTCAAGGGTAAAAATGTCAAATAGTGTTGGTCAGCTGATTTTTACACTCAGATAAAAAATGATTTGGGTGGTAACTCACTTTATGAGTTGGAATTTTGTAACTGTTCTTAATTGGCATCCACAAACGTTCTCTAGAGTGTCACAGTGAGCATGCTCCACAGGCCATATGGCCCCTGTCACAACACTCAGCTCTGCCTTTACAGCAGGAAAGCCAAAGACTATATGTAAATGAACAGAAAGTGAATGTGTTCCAGTAACATTCTATTTACAAAAAGTATGTGGCCTGTGATCATAGTTTAGCAAACCCTCTAATTAACACTGAAAAGATCGGTTTGAACACTGTGTCTCAATTTTGTCACTAGCACACAGGAAGGCCAAGATGAAGTCATTTAACTTCCCTGGGCCTCAATTTCCTCATCTGGCAACTGAAATCCCTGGACGAAGGGATCTCCGTGTTCTTCTACAAGAAATACATGGCATTCTGTGATTCCAGTGTGGCAGTGCAAAGATATAGATAAGAACTAAGCAGGTAGGATAAGAAGGCTATGGTCTTCTTTTGAAAGCAAACACATCTGAACAGACAGTATATCCACCTGTATAAAAGAAACAAGGGTCCTAGGGAAACCACAAGAATAAAAGTGGTTCATCCAGGTTTTGAAGAACTTGAAAGATATTTATCTTGAGGGATGGATGCATTTGAAGGAGAAAGATAAGAGAGATTAAGGGATCCAACATGGTGGCTGACAGAACTACAGGGAGGGAGAGAGTGTGACAAAGTAAAGAAGTGAGAGGGGCATGTGTGGATTTGTGTGGCATGTGTGTGGGTGAGTGTGGGATAGATAAATATCTCAGGAGTCCCAGGGACTGGCAGATCATGTTCTCCTAGATGCGAAGTCCCTGCTACTGCCGCTGGCACCCCCAGGACGGCTCAGCTTTGGCACGGAACCCACGACATCTTGTAGAGGGGAGCAATGGAGACCAGGAGTGCTGACAGACTAACATCCAGACCGACCTCAGACAGCACTCCTAGACCTGTGTAGGTAGCCCCTTATCAGCATAACCTGAGTGGAACCACCACCGTACTCGGGCAGTGAGCAGCACAGCACCGAGATGTGGGTCCAAGACATCTGCAGTGAAAGTGCACTAGACAGACCTCCTGAGCTGTGCCTCCTAGCCAGAGCCCAAACCATGCATCCTAAGATCCTGTGCTTC
>NW_005369101.1:487300-492056 GCF_000412655.1 Myotis brandtii
GCCAACCCTATGAAACAGATAACTGAGGGACCAGAACTGTGGAAGAAGCGGGTACAACTCAGAGCAGAGATAATAAAGGTGTGAAAATCAAGGCAGACCCACCCCTGGGGCTAGCTAGTCCAAGACCATTGGACTTCTAGGGGCTTCAATCCATTGGACCTCAGGGCCAGAAAGAGACAGAAAAAAATGGGGAGACAAAGAAACATCAACCAAAGGAAAGAAAAGGAGGAATCACCAGAAAAGGAACTAAATGAAATGGAGGCATGAAGGATGTCAGGAAAAATTCAAGAGTAGGGTCATAAAGTTCATAAACCAGATGGATGAGAAAATCAACAAATTATGTAAGAATCAAGAGGAAATAAAAACTGATACAGCTACAATAAAAACACACACACACATGATGGGAGGTTTCAACAGTAGACTAGAAGAAGCAGAGAACTGAATTAGTGAGTTAGAAGATAGGGGAGAAAAACACATCCAATGTGAACAGCAATTGGAAAAAAAATAAAGCAGGAGAGCCTAAGAGAGCTTTGGGACAACATGAAATGAAGTATCATACATATAATAGGGGTGCCAGAAGGACAAGAAGAGGAGAAAGGATTACAAAACCTATTTGAAGAAATAATGACAGAAAACTTCTCTGATTTGGGGAAGAAAAAATATCACATAAGCACAGAGAGGCCCAAACAAGATGAACCCCAAAAGACCTACACCAAGATGTGTCATGATTACAATGGCAAATGTTAATGAGAAAGAGAGAATCTTAAAGGCTGCAAGAGAGAGTCAGAGAGTGACCCACAAAACATTCCCAGTAGATTATCAAATGATTTGTCAACAGAAATATATCAGGCCAGAAGGAAATGGAATAAAGTATACAAAGTGAGGCAAAGCAAGTGGTCGTTGTGCTGTGAGCAAAAGTCACAGGTACCCCACTCCACGCTCCATCCCTGATCCCAATATAGAACCACAGCCTTGCACATGCTACATCCCCTGCAAACACAGAGCCCTTGCCTGGTGAGTGCCCTGCCCCAGAACAGACAGAGAACACTCTGCCATGAGCACAGACAGAGCCTTTGGCTGGTGCACACCCTGCCCAAAGAAGAAAAATGGCCACAAACAAGTACCTATTAATAATAACTGTAAATGTAAATGGATAAAATGCTCCAATCTAAAGAGATCGAGTGGCTGAATGGATAAGAAAACAAGACCCACACATATGCTGTCTACAAGAGACCCACCTCAGAACAAAGGACTCACACAGACTGAAAGTGAAGGAATGGAAAAATATTTTCCAGGCAAATGGAAATGAAAAAAAATAAATCTGGGGTAGCAATACTTATATCTGACAAAATAGAAGAACCTTTGGTCTGTGCATGCTCTGCACCCAGCACAGACAGAGCTGTCACCCAGAGGTCACCTTACCCCCAGCCCAGGTTAGAACTGCTGGTGTGATATGGTGTGCCCAGCCACAGGGCACACGGCCATGCTGTAAGTGCACTGCCAGAGGGACCTATGGCACTATCCTGCCTGAGGGGTTGTGGCGGCACAGTGAATTGCATGCCAGAAGGCTCTGGGCTCTCACAGAAAGTCATACACCTAAGGAACTGTGCACCCACCCCTGCCAACCCTATGAAACAGATAACTGAGGGACCAGAACTGTGGAAGAAGCGGGTACAACTCAGAGCAGAGATAATAAAGGTGTGAAAATCAAGGCAGACCCACCCCTGGGGCTAGCTAGTCCAAGACCATTGGACTTCTAGGGGCTTCAATCCATTGGACCTCAGGGCCAGAAAGAGACAGAAAAAAATGGGGAGACAAAGAAACATCAACCAAAGGAAAGAAAAGGAGGAATCACCAGAAAAGGAACTAAATGAAATGGAGGCATGAAGGATGTCAGGAAAAATTCAGAGTAAGGGTCATAAAGTTCATAAACCAGATGGATGAGAAAATCAACAAATTATGTAAGAATCAAGAGGAAACTGAAGGCCATAACAAGAGATAAGGAAGGCCATTTTATAATACTAAAGGGATCCATACAAGAGGATATAACCCTGGTAAACATACATGCACCCAATGCGGGAGCTCCCAAATACAAAAACAAACAAACAACAACAACAAAAAAAACAAACAAAAACTTCTGGAAGATATCAAGGGAGAGACCAAAAGTAATACAATTGTAGTAGGGGACTTTAATAACCCATTGACATCACTGGATAAATCCTATAGGAAAAAATCAGCAAAGAAACAGCAATCCTAAATGACTCACTAGATCAGATGGATTTAATCAACATCTTCAGAACATTTCACCCCAAAGCTGGAGAATATACATTCTTCTCAAGTTCAAATGGGCATTCTGAAAGATAGACCACATATTGGGACATAGGCAAAGTCTCTTCAAGTTCAAAAAGATTGAAATCATATCAAGCATTTTCTCAGATTACAATGGCATAATATTAGAAATCAACTACAATAAAAAACAATAAAAAATTCAAACACTTGGAGGCTAAATAGCATTTCATTAAACAATGATTGGGTTACCAAAGAGATCAAAGAAGAAATAAAAACATTCTGGAAACAAATGACAATGCACACACAACAATCCAAAATCTATGGGACACAGTGAATACAGTCCTGAGAGGGAAGTTCATAGCTCTACAGGCCTACCTCAAAAAACAGGAAAAAACAGTAATAAATTATTTAACTCTACAACTTAAAAAATTATAAAGACAGCAACAAGAAAAGCTCTGAGTGAGCAGAAGGAAGTAAATAACAAAAACCAGAGCAGAAATAAATGACATAGAGACCAAAAAAAAAAAAAAATACAAAAGAGCAATGAAACCAAGAGCTGTTTCTTTGAAAGGATCAGCAATATTGATGAACTTATAGTCAGGCTCACCAAGAAGCAAAGAGAGAGGCCCCAAATAAACAAAATCAGAAATGAAAGGGGTGAAATAACAACAGATCCCACAGAAATACAAAGGATTGTAAAAAAAATACTATGAACAGATCTATTACAACAAACTGGTCAACCTAGAAGAAATGGACATATTCCTAGAAAAATACGACCTTTCAAAACTTAATCAGGAAAATAAAAAAAAAATCTGAATAGGCTGATAACTATGAAGGAAATTGAAGCAATAAAAAAAAAAAAAAAAACAAGCCCTGGGCCAGATGACTTCACAGGGGAGTTTTACCAAACATTCAACGAAATATAACCTATCCTCCTCAGACTATTTCAAACAATTCAAGAGGAAGGAACACTTTCAAGCTCTTTCTATGAAGCCAGCATTTCCCTAATCCCCAAACCAGATAAAGACACTACCACCAATATCCCTGATGAACATAGATGCTAAAATCCTCAATAAAATTCTGGCAAATTGAATCCAGCATTACATTAGAAAGATCATACACCAGGACAAAGTGGGACTTATTCTGGGGATGCAAAGCTGGTACAATATCCACAAATCATTAAATGTGATAAATCACAGAAACAAATTGAGAGATAAAAATCACATAGTCATATCAATTGATGCAGAAAAAGCATTTGAAAAAATCCAACACTTTTTTTAAATCCTCACCTGAGAATATTTTTCCATTGATCTTTAGAGTGAGTAGAAGAGAGAGGGAAAGACAGAGAGAAATATCTAATGTGATAGAAACACATTGATCAGTTGTCCCCTGCAGGAGCCCTGACCAGGGCCCAGGCCAGGGAGGAGCCTGCAACCCAGGTTTGTGCCCTTGACCAGAATTGAACTGGAGACCCTTCTGTCCATAGGCTGACGCTCTATTCAATGAGCCAAGCCGGCCAGGCCAACACCCTTTCTTGATAAAAACTCTCAGCAAAGTGGGAATAGAGGGATCATAACATAACATAATAAAAACCTTATATGACAACTTTATTCCAACATCATACTCAATGGGCAAAACCTAAAACCATTTTTCCTAAGAACAGGAACAAGACAGGGATAACCACTCTCACCACTCCTGTTTGAGATAGTACTGGAAGTGCTAGGTGTAGTGATCAGATAATAATAAGAAAAAAAGGCATCCAAATTGGAAAAGAAGTAAAACTATCATTATTCGCAGATTACATGATATTATACAAAGAAAACCCTAAAGACTCCATCAAAAAACTATAAAATTCAATAAATGAATTTGGCAATGTAGCAGGATACAAAACTAACATCCAGAAATCTATAGCTTTTTTATACACCAATAATGAAGTCACAGAAAGAGCAACAACAAAAACAATCCCATTTACCATTGCACCAAAAAAATTAAGGTGCTTAGGAATAAAGTTAACTAAGGAGGTAGAAGTCCTGTATTTGGAAAACTACAGGACATTGAAAAAAGACATAGAGGAAGACATAAACAAATGGAAGAATATACCATGTTCATGAATTGGTAGAATCAACATCATTAAAATGTCCATACTAACCAAAGCAATCTACAGATTCAATACAATCCCCATTAAAATACCAATGGCATATTTCAAAGACCTAGAACAAACTCTTCAAAAGTTCATATGAAATAAAAAAGGACCCCGGATAGCCATAGCAATCCTGAGAAAAAAGAACAAAGTTGGAGGGATCACAATACCAGATTTCAATCTATATTACAAAGCCACTGTTCTCAAAACTGCCTGGTACTGGCACAGGAACAGATATATAGACCAATGGAACAGTACAGAGAACCCAGAAATTGACTCAAACCATTATGCTCAATTAATATTTGACAAAGGAGGCAAGAACATACA
>NW_005369101.1:492120-504710 GCF_000412655.1 Myotis brandtii
AAATTAAACTAGACCACCAACTTACACCATATACAAAAATAAACTCAAAATGGATAAAGGACTTAACTGTAAGACTGGAAACCATAAAAGTCTTAGAAAAATCCATAGGCAACAAAATGTCAGGCATAAATTGTAGCAATAACTTTACCAATTCAGCTCCTAGGACAATGGAAACTAAGGGAAAAAAATGGGACTGCATCAAAATAAAAAGCTTCTGCATAGCAACAGAAACCATCAACAAAACAAGAAAGCCCACTTCATGGGAGAACATATTTGCCCATGTTATATTCAATAAGGGCCTAATCTTCAAAATTTATAGGGAACTTATACATCTTAACAAAGGAAAGATAAACAATCCAATCAAAATATGGCAAAGGACTTAAATAGACACTTTTTGAAATGGACATACAGAAGGTCAGGAGACTTATGAAAACATGCTCAAAGTCACTAAACATCCAAGAGATGAAAATCAAAACGACAATGTGATACCATCTCACACCTGTCACAGTAGCTATCATCAACAAATTGACAAAAGACAAGTGCTGGAGAGGATGTGGAGAAAAAGGAACCCTCGTGCACCGCTGGTGGGAATGCAGACTGGTGCAGCTACTGTGGAAAACAGTATGGAGTTTCCTCAAAAAATTAAAAATGAAACTCCCATTTGATCCAGTAACCCCATTTCTAGGAATATATCTCAGGAAATCAGACACCAATCAGATAGGACATATGCACCCTTATGTTCATACCAGCATAATTTATAACAGCTAAGATTCAGAAACAGCCTAAATGCCCATCAGCAGATGAGTGGATTAAAAACCTGTGGTACATCTGTACAATGGAATACTATGCTGCTATAATAATAATGAAAAAAAGAACTCTTACCATTTGCAACAGCATGGATGGACATGGAGAGCATTATACTAAGCAAAATAAGCCAGTCAGAGAAAGATAAATATCACATGATCTCACTCCTTTGCGGAATTTAATATATAACATAAACTGATGAACAAAAATAGAGCCAGAGGCATAGAAGCATTGAACAGACCATCCAACTTCAGAAACTTCAGAGGGAAGGCAGGGTAGGGTGGCGTGGGTAAGAGATCAACCAAAGGATTTGTACACATGCATATAAGCATAACCAATGGATGCAGACACTAGAGGGGTGAGGACATGTGCTAGGGGTAGGGGTGGCTGGGGAGAGGTTAATTGGGAAAAATGGAGACATACGCAATACTATATGTAATACTTTAAACAATAAAAAATTAAAACACACACACACACACAAACACACACCAAAGGGGGTGGGGAGGAGACTATAAGTTATTTAAACCTCAACAAACATTATACAATATTCTCATTCTTCACAGATGTTGTCTATTCTTAAAAATAGCCCATGAAGTAGATATTAGAATTCCTTTTTGAAGAAGCAGTTAAGAAATTATCTTAAGATCACACACCAAGTAAATGACAGAGCTTTAAATTAACGTCTACTACTTCCCAAAGCCATTCTGTTTTAACCAAGTTTGGGTCTCCTAAGCTAATTAAGAAAAAGACTGCTATTCCCACCATGGGAATGAAAGAAACACCAAGCTACCGTGGGAAAAACTTGTCAATATTAGGGTCCCTCTCATACCCCAACAATAAACTCTTCAATGGAAGATATCACATATCCCAGTCCTCTTCTCCCAGTGTTTGCTGCCTTTGCCAATTTTTTTTGTTAGGTTGAGGCAATTGACCATGGTACATAAGTAACAGACTATAAACACTGAGCATGCAGGTGTAGAGAATAGTGGCATAATCAATTAAAACTTACAACAGAGTTAATTTGACATACACCTAATGATATACATAATTGAATTTTGAAGCATAGTAATTAGATATAAATGGCAAGCTATTGACATAAATGACTGAAATTATTATTGCCTATGCACAAGCAGGCCATGTGTTGAATTTTACATTTCTCATTTTGTTGGTTCCTGGGGATTTATAAATTATCCAATTTGTTGACAGATTTTATAACTGGAGAATGCAAGGTTTGGGAAGTTTGTGGCCAAAAGGTTATTTCTATTATTTTATTTGTTTGCTATATTTTTTTATACTATAACTTACCAGTTTCAGAAATAACTATATACAGTGCAATAGGGAAATATTCATACAATGATAAAGAAAACAGCAGGATCAGAAGAAATATGAGATCAATGAGAAAATGATGTTTAGAATATAAAAGATGCTAAAAGTTTTCTGTGTCTCTTAGAGCAATGGTGAGATGATAATCACTTTTGTGAACTGAGCCCATAGTACATCAATTTATTTTGAATTATTTTAACAACCCCCTCGTGCACCGCTGGTGGGAATGCAGACTGGTGCAGCTACTGTGGAAAACAGTATGGAGTTTCCTCAAAAAATTAAAAATGAAACTCCCATTTGATCCAGTAACCCCATTTCTAGGAATATATCTCAGGAAATCAGACACCAATCAGATAGGACATATGCACCCTTATGTTCATACCAGCATAATTTATAACAGCTAAGATTCAGAAACAGCCTAAATGCCCATCAGCAGATGAGTGGATTAAAAACCTCTGGTACATCTGTACAATGGAATACTATGCTGCTATAATAATAATGAAAAAAAGAACTCTTACCATTTGCAACAGCATGGATGGACATGGAGAGCATTATACTAAGCAAAATAAGCCAGTCAGAGAAAGATAAATATCACATGATCTCACTCCTTTGCGGAATTTAATATATAACATAAACTGATGAACAAAAATAGAGCCAGAGGCATAGAAGCATTGAACAGACCATCCAACTTCAGAAACTTCAGAGGGAAGGCAGGGTAGGGTGGCGTGGGTAAGAGATCAACCAAAGGATTTGTACACATGCATATAAGCATAACCAATGGATGCAGACACTAGGGGGTTGAGGACATGTGCTAGGGGTAGGAGTGGCTGGGGAGAGGTTAATTGGGAAAAATGGAGACATACGCAATACTATATGTAATACTTTAAACAATAAAAAATTAAAACACACACACACACACAAACACACACCAAAGGGGGTGGGGAGGAGAATATAAGTTATTTAAACCTCAACAAACATTATACAATATTCTCATTCTTCACAGATGTTGCCTATTCTTAAAAATAGCCCATGAAGTAGATATTAGAATTCCTTTTTGAAGAAGCAGTTAAGAAATTATCTTAAGATCACACACCAAGTAAATGACAGAGCTTTAAATTAACGTCTACTACTTCCCAAAGCCATTCTGTTTTAACCAAGTTTGGGTCTCCTAAGCTAATTAAGAAAAAGACTGCTATTCCCACCATGGGAATGAAAGAAACACCAAGCTACCGTGGGAAAAACTTGTCAATATTAGGGTCCCTCTCATACCCCAACAATAAACTCTTCAATGGAAGATATCACATATCCCAGTCCTCTTCTCCCAGTGTTTGCTGCCTTTGCCAATTTTTTTTGTTAGGTTGAGGCAATTGACCATGGTACATAAGTAACAGACTATAAACACTGAGCATGCAGGTGTAGAGAATAGTGGCATAATCAATTAAAACTTACAACAGAGTTAATTTGACATACACCTAATGATATACATAATTGAATTTTGAAGCATAGTAATTAGATATAAATGGCAAGCTATTGACATAAATGACTGAAATTATTATTGCCTATGCACAAGCAGGCCATGTGTTGAATTTTACATTTCTCATTTTGTTGGTTCCTGGGGATTTATAAATTATCCAATTTGTTGACAGATTTTATAACTGGAGAATGCAAGGTTTGGGAAGTTTGTGGCCAAAAGGTTATTTCTATTATTTTATTTGTTTGCTATATTTTTTTATACTATAACTTACCAGTTTCAGAAATAACTATATACAGTGCAATAGGGAAATATTCATACAATGATAAAGAAAACAGCAGGATCAGAAGAAATATGAGATCAATGAGAAAATGATGTTTAGAATATAAAAGATGCTAAAAGTTTTCTGTGTCTCTTAGAGCAATGGTGAGATGATAATCACTTTTGTGAACTGAGCCCATAGTACATCAATTTATTTTGAATTATTTTAACAACCCTACAAAGTACACAATCTAATTCTCATTATACACATATGTCAGAGAGGCACCAATATGTTTACTACGTCCATTGAACTAGAAAATGAATAGAGCTGAGATTAAAATTCAGTCTGCATACTTCTAATCATAGTCTCCTATGCTGGGTAGGAGAGGGCTTGAGGTGAGATAGATGAGGGTGATGATGGGCTGGGATTTAGAAGAAAGAAACTCTACATTCTGGCATCTAGAATAGTGAGGCAGACAGAAGTTAGAAACCTAGCACGGCCCTGGCACACATGTGCACTAAGAGGAACCACAGGAGAAAACCCCTGGAGACCATTAGCACTTAGCAAGCACTCAGTATCTCTTTAATGATTTATTGACAAGAGTAGATGTCAATAAATTCAAAAAAGTTTTAGTCATGTGAATGCCAATACACTGGCATTGTCATCTGTTCATTTTCCTTTTGATATTTTCTTTACTTAAAAGAGACTTCTATGCTTAAAAGAAGAAAAAAAAAACACATCTCTTGAAAGGTGTGCTCATCTCAAATTCAGAAACAACAACAAAAACAAATGGTCACTGCCCTAGGTCAAAAGAGCTAATAATCTACTGGCCTATGCCCACCCTCAACTTAAAATATAAAATGAATTAAACAAATAGTAATAATTAAATTTGGGAAATCTTTTGAAAATTTATCTAATAGATTTAACAGATGATTGTGGGTGATTGGAGATTGCCTCATGGTGAGATGATATTTGGAACACATCCTTAATTATGTCTTAAGATTTCAAGAATAGAAAAGAAAGCACACAACAAAGTGTACAAAGAGAACTGATTTAAAAATATAACAGATAATACTTTATAGGCATTATTTCATTGTGTCTTTAGAATAAAATTATGAGGTGGATCCATCATCTGCATTTGGGGAAAAGTAAACCTAGACTGAGAGAGGGGAAGTGACTCCCAGATACTGCCCTGGTGAAGGTGCCGGTGGGCTTCCCCCACACAGACCAGTGGGGCTGGTTCAGCGCGGGATAGTTCCCCTCAGTGTTCCATGGGAGGCAGAGAAGACCTCATCAGTGCTTTGGGGATGCTGGCACTGTTATCAAAATTGAAGAAACACGATTCTTTGTCTTTATCCACCCTATCCTCATCCATAGTTTGAAATAAAGAGTAAGATAATATTTACTAGAATTTCATGTAAAAATTTTAATAAAGAAAAAGGCTAATTGTTTTCATTTTGGAAACTAAGGAATTATTTAGTTACTGTATGACTGACTATATGACCAAGTAACTATAATAATCATAATAGCAATAAATATATCAGGATATATTTCAGAGCATGTTTCCTATGCATCTCCTCACATTCCTAAATATCACTAAACAGGAAGAAACTCCAAATATGAGCAGAGTGCTTTAACACCAACATTTCTCTAAAATAAATATTAGCCTTCAAAGTTGGAATAAAAGGGAGTACCTCGAGTTGCTAGGAACATTATACCTGCAAAATATTACTTAACTGGCAATTTTCAACTGCTCCTATGACCATTATTAATTTAGAATTATTGGATTTAAAAACTGGAAACAGAGCAAAAACTTATTCGGTCTCATCCATCCTTTCATTTCAGAAATGGGGAGAGTGGAGCCCAGACATGAGGGCCAGAGGAAATGAAGGCAGAGCCCATAACCCTGACCACTATGTTTGCTGTGGTGACAACACCCCCCTCACATCCCTGGTTACCAGGGGCAATGGCATGCTTCCTGCCAACCTAGGAAGCATGCTATGGCAGTAGTGGCTTCGTTTACATCTTTCTTGTCATAAGAAGCCCTCAGAAGGAAGCCACCTTATCTGTTTATCCAGAGGGTTTTCATTTACTGCAAAGGTGAAGAGGGGTTAGCGTGCCTGGAGGAGTCAGACTCGGGGTCCTGAACCTGATCATCATGAAGACACTTCAGGACGGAAATGCTAACTGTCAGGGGCCATCCTTCTACATGAAATTAAACAAGCTCTGTTCCCCTCTCTCCTCGAGGTCACTAAAAGCAACATTGACTTTGTGTGAAGCTCGCATTCTGAGAGCAATGTGCTCCCCTCCCTTACACCTGCACCGCAGGAAGCCATGACTCCTCTGACAGCTTGCAAGGCCACTAGCCTCCCCCTCCTCATCTTCATAGCTCCCCTCCATCTGCTATATATTTCTAAGTTAAGAAAAGGAGAAAAGAAAATAACATTTGCTTGTCTTTCATGAAGAACAAATCCCCTCTGTCATTGGCTCTGCCTGCATTTTTAAAGAATTAAAATCTCCCCTAACATTCACAGCTTATGTTTTTCTCTGCTCCAAGGTTTATCACTCTGTTCTTACCTTTATTCACTTAGCTGGAATCTAACCAGACATCCCTTTTCCTACATCTGTATTACCCATAGTACTTCTTTTTAGTGGATTTCAAAATACAAGTGTTCTCCTGTGTTTGGCTGTGAAAACATTAAAATGCATGCCAAATATGAGAGAATATACCTGCATCCTTCAAGTCACTCAGCCTTCATGCAAAAAAGGTATATTCAATTCACACTGATTCAGATACTGTTCTAAGTGCTCAGACACAGCTGCAAAAGTGGCGACACCCTGCACTCCTGGAACTTACATTACAGGGAGGGGTACACATAGGCTTATATGGTGATACTAGTATAAGATAATTTCAGGGAACTCTAAGAAATAAAATGAGAAATAAATCCCAGTTAGCTCAGGGACTGGACTCTATTTTAGATCATGTTTTTAAACAATGTCAGTCTGAGGAAATAATACTTGAGCAAATACCTAAATAAATAAGGGAGGAAAAGAATTCTCAGTGAAAAGGGCAGTCATGGGACCAAGAGACCTTTGGTTTTCTGGAGGAACAGCAAGGACACTGAGGTGATCATGCTAGCATTGGCATAGGTAGTTAGCTAGTTATTAATAAAGGAAGGGAGCAAAGGGAATCAGACATTCAGCATAATGAACTAGGAAGCTGAATAGGATATTAAGCCTAATCTACCAGGGACCTGAATAGGACATTAAGCTTGGTTCATTAGGAAGTACAGTATTCATAGACTCCCTGGTGATCTCAGCATCCTCCGGGTCTCTGACTTAATCCTGGGGCAATCCTCCCGCAATACTTAGGGAAAAGGGTCTCCCTGGGGAACTGCCAGCCTGCTAGGGGCTTGTGGGGGGCAGTAGGAGGGAAAATCCCTTTGCTAGTCTCAGAAGCAGTAGAAACCAGGACTCAGCAGAACTGTGGGACATGTGGGAGCCAAGATGGCATGGAAAGGGTGGAGCCTGGCCTGGGAAAGTTATCAGATACGATGAGGGCCTGGACCTGGAAGGGTTAGGAAATATATTGTTTAGGGAAAGGACAGAGCACAAGTCCGGAAAAATCACAAAGTAGATTGGGTAATCTGAAAGAGGGCTCTTGTTCCTGAAAACCAAGAAAATATAGGGAGGATTATCAAGAATCTCCGGGCAGTGGCTACTAGAGTCTGCCCGCCCTATACATCCCCGAGGGTGTATTATTTCCGTTCACCCCAATAAATCTTCCCAGTACCTTTAAACTTCTCCCACATGTACCCTTTGAAATTTCTTTCTTGGGATACCACAAAAGAAGCCATTTTCACCACAACAAACAGACCAGGGCTTGAATCTCAATTTAACAAATCATAGGGTATTCTTTCATGTTCCAGGTGTGCACTCTGAGGCTCCCCCAACCCCCATCTCTGAAAGATGTATAGAATAATATCCATCTCACATGGTGGATTTGAGAATTAAAGGCAAGTGGAAGCACCTAAGATATACTAGTAGTGGATGCGGCTTAGTAGCTGCATGATTTTGGACTACTTCCCTCATCAGTCATTGCCACGGTTTCTTCTATAAAATGGAAATGCCTGAAAGGTGTGTGAAGACAGAATAAGACGATAGACCAGTAGGTTTTACCAGAATGGCTGGTATACAGTTCTTGCTACAAACATATGAGTTGATATCATATTTATCATCAGCAGCACCTTTCTTTCAGCTCCCCGACTGCATACACAGAAGCAAGCATTCACATTGAAGATCTGGTTTATGAATGGCCTTAGATACACAGCCCAATGAATATCTGCAATCTTCCATCTCTGCCTTTTTATTACTAAAACCTTCAGGGGTGGCGAGTGAGGTCAATGACATTAGACAGAACCTGTAGTGACCTTTATCTGCCCTGTCACTAGCTACCTGCTCATGCACCAGTGCCTTTCACTCTCAGTACCATCACACCCATTGGTATCTTCTGTTAATTTATCCCATACACATTCAAAGGCCCATTCTTTTATGGCACCAGACACTACAAAAGATACAAAACAAACAAAATTAAAATCAAGAGTATTTAACATTTACATTGGAAACATAGACAGCACAGATCAGAAGTTCCAAACTGATAGCCCATGGATAGTTCTTGGGTGGTCTATGTGTGAAAAATAAATAGATAATATTATCTACACTAATAAAAGAGAAACATGCATATTGGTGTCACTCCACTATGCCCACCAGCCAATCAGAGTGACTATGCAAATTAATCCAACAAAAATGGCAGTTAATTTGCATATGCAGGCGCAGAGCGCAGGCTGAAGGCTCCGGCCAGAGTGAAGACTGAAGACTGAAGACTGAAGACTGAAGCCGGAGGAAAACCAGTCCCGGCAGCCAGGGGAAGGAAGGCCTATTGCGCGAATCTTTGTGCAATGGGCTTCTAGTCTATACATATAAAAGGCTAACATGAAAAATGTCCCCTCGGGAGTTTGACCAGGAAACCCAGAGTTCAGTTGCTTTCTATGACATTCGCTGACCACCAGGGGTGGTGTGGAATGAAGGAAGGCCCAAATCAACCCTGACCTCGGGTCAGGCCTAGGGACCCTACCCATGCATGAATTTCATGAAAAGTCCTAGATTATTAATGTTGCCTATTAAAATATGAATATTTTATCACAATTATAGGGAGCAGTATAGCAACTGACTCTCCATGAAGCACATACCATTCATTTCGACTCAAGCCGTCTCCTCTCACCTGCATGTCGCTTTCACACCCAGGCTGCTCATTCATCCATATCTCCTACTGTGTATCCAGAGATTTATGTGTGAAACCTTGGTTGATGGCAAGAAGGAATATGGTCTAGTCATGGAGGCCCTCAAAATATCCAGACAACAGAATTCATTGCTCTGGTTGAAACATGAATGCTAATAATCTAAACAAAAAGTCTCAAAACAGCCAGTGTTTGAGCTGTGATTTGCCTACTTTGCTTCATCATTTACCGCTCATGTGGCTTCACATCTGTGAGTCTGTAAACAGGACATGGACTGAATTACACAGACTGTTCTTTTGTTTAAAACTGATGTGCCATAATTCTGATTAAAACATATTTAGAAATGTATAAAGGTATTTATATACAGTTCTCATTTGAATCAGTAAGAACCTAAATCACATTTACTAATCTAAAGCCTAGAGCCAGTTATGCTTACTTACCTCAGGATGTGAGCACAGGGGCCCAGCTCTGAAGAACTGGACATGGCTACCCCCAGGCTCCATCAGGGCTGAAGCAAGCTGACCAGCTGAAACTGGTGAGAATCCAAGCTTTGCCTGGTAGACCTCTTAGCTAGGTGTCGCCAGTTGTCTCTTTTACCTTGATCTCTTATTGGATCCCCCTTTTACTTATTCCAAACAGTGGTGGCAGCTCTACTATTGCGTTAGGGACCCAAGCTAATCAACAGAGGCTGCCATGGAAATTACTTTTCAAGTTCTAATCCCTGGAATTCCTTTCCATGCAGTGTTGGCTACCAGAAAAAGTAAATGAGGCAACTGGATTTACAATTAGAATATTTACATTGACAAAAATTTCATCCCTAGGAGAGATGAGGGGTCTATAGAATTCAAGTGGTTCCCAAACTAGAGACTCAGCCCACTCCCTTTGTCCTGCCACACAATGCCTCAATTTTCTCTTCAAACCTTCCCAAAATGAATGGGAGGTCAAGAACTGCTCAGTACTGTTTCCTGCTCCCGTGTGACTTGTCTCACTTGAGCATCCTTGCGTGTGGAGACAGTAACTCTGTAATCCAGGGAGCAGGACCATGGTTCCTGGGAAGTTCAATGCTGTGAACAGACTCTTTTTAATCACTTTGACTCTTGCATTTATGAAGGGAAACACTCTTCACTCTTCTCCTTATATCATCTTTTTGTCACACTATCCTCCCTAAATTCTCCAACTTAACACGTTCTAATTTGTGAGTTATGCCTCATATCTCTTTCTCTTTCAAAATAAAATATTTCTAATAAAACTCAGAAATACCCTTTGAGTTTTTTCTCCACCAAAAAACTTCACTTTCAAGTGTTCTACAGTTTATAGAAACCATACCTTTTTTTTTTATTGTTGCTTCTGCTCTTCAAAAAAAATGAAGAGATTAAAACTTTCTTTCAGACTACAGATTCCATTTTTACTTGTCAATTTCAACTCTACTTACCACTTAAAGTTATCAAGTTAAAACAAAATATATTTTTAAACACCTCTCACTTTTCTCAACACTTTATACAAATTCCTGGGGGGAGGGGAATGAATGGAAAAAAAATAAACAAAACACCCTCTCTGGTTTGGCTCGGTGGATAGAGCATCGGCCTGCAGACCAAAGGGTCCTGGGTTCAATTCCGATCAAGGGCACATATCTCAGTTGCAGGCTCCTCCCTGGCCCAGGCCCTGGTCAGGGCTTGTGCAGGAGACAACCAATCGATGTGTTTCTCTCACATTAATGTTTCTCTCTGTCTTTCCCTCTCTCTTCCACTCTCCCTAAAAAAAAATTAATGCAAAAATATCCTCAGGTGAGGATTAACCAAAAACAAACAAACAAATAAAAACAAAAGCAAAACAAAACAAAAACAACAACAACAACAAAGAAAACATTTCTCACTTTTTTTTTTAAAGCATGAATCCAAGGTAGCAAGCGGGTTTAAGTAGAGAAGCAGATTTGATTCATGTAGCCTAAGATTCTGAGAACAGTCCCAGCCACTGAGATCAGGCAGCTCCGGCCCCCTGGGAGCAGGCTGCACAGGGTCCAGGACTGGGTCCAGGAGAGCTGAGCGGCTTCCCTGCAGGGTCCAGGTTCTCAGGGCAGGACCAGGCCAGATGTCAAGGTCCAGAAAGGTCGTGCACAAGGAACTGCCTTTCCTTCTGTTTGCTAATAGTTTACCCATTGGATTTGTTGGAGAAAGAAAAGGAAAATCCCTAGCGGTGCAGGCTGAAGTAGGGAGTGAACACCCCTGAAGAGCAGGGAGGACGAAAGGGAGAAAACAAGGGAGATGGGAGGAAATGTCCAATGCTGGGAGGAAGGGAGGAGCCAGGTCCAGGAAGGAGGAGGAAGGGAGAAACCTCCTCATTCTCCTCGGCCTCCCTGGGTGTTGCCCGGGGAAGACCGGTGCCTTGCTGTGCAGAACTGTACCCACGTCTACAGCAGATGTGTGAGGGTAACAAGGGGCTGCGCATGAAACATGTCCCTCATGATCTAACAGGGTAAGGGCTGTCTTCACCTCTCCCTGCCGGAGAGTCTCACTGTGAATTATGAATCACCTCAGGGAGCAGAAAGCAGGGCTGTGTGTTGAAGGTCACAATGTGGTATAGATGAGACACTGATCAGTTTGTACAAGTCTATCAGGAGGGTGAGCAGGACAGAAAAGTGTGGCCTGGGGCTCTTGGAGAGCTGAGGGGAAGCTCCAGACAGAGCTAAGACAGGTCCTGCTTCCAGGATTTTGTTAGTGTAGCTTCTGTTTGTTTTGTAGCAGTTGTGACAGACATAAGCCTATTCTTCCTGCACATAAATCATTCGATTTATTGGGCAGAAAGTCATTTTTATATTCAATTTTCAAATAAGTGTTGAGAGAGAACTTGGAGCAAATCTTCCCTGAGGTGGTTGGAAGGAAAGGGTAAGTGAGAAAATGTTCTCTTGATCTTTAAAAATATCTGCAAGAATGTGACTTGGGATTAGGCTTGGCCTGAACAGAGAGAAGCACAAAAAAGAAAGAAGCAGCCAGAACTGCTTAGCATTGTCTGCATTGTGGGGACATCAACACGGATCCCCAGCTGCCTCCAATCCTCTGTAGGGAAAGATGGAGTATAAATAAGTACAAATGGCAGTGCTCAGCATCATTAGTGTGTAGTTATGCCTATTCTTCACCAAAACCAAGCTCAACACCTCTATATAATTGGTGATACAAGCCCTCCCCTGCTTTGAAGTTGATGCAGACTTAAAAAGATTACTTCACAGGACCTTTCACACCACCCGGATAGCAGGCCTAACAACCCACACTACTCATATGGGTATAAGGCCCCCTTTGGAATCCATAGGTTCACTTTTCTGTACTCAGCACTATTACCTTCGCTTCTTTCTTCCTGGTTCTTTCTGCTGTTGGATTGACATTCAAATGTTCTTTCCCACCAGACTGTAAGCCTCCAAGGGCATAGGCTGGACAGTACT
>NW_005369101.1:509427-520301 GCF_000412655.1 Myotis brandtii
CTGGTTTGGCTCGGTGGATAGAGCATCGGCCTGCAGACCAAAGGGTCCTGGGTTCAATTCCGATCAAGGGCACATATCTCAGTTGCAGGCTCCTCCCTGGCCCAGGCCCTGGTCAGGGCTTGTGCAGGAGACAACCAATCGATGTGTTTCTCTCACATTAATGTTTCTCTCTGTCTTTCCCTCTCTCTTCCACTCTCCCTAAAAAAAAATTAATGCAAAAATATCCTCAGGTGAGGATTAACCAAAAACAAACAAACAAATAAAACAAAAGCAAAAACAAAACAAAAACAACAACAACAACAAAGAAAACATTTCTCACTTTTTTTTTTAAAGCATGAATCCAAGGTAGCAAGCGGGTTTAAGTAGAGAAGCAGATTTGATTCATGTAGCCTAAGATTCTGAGAACAGTCACAGCCAGTGCAATCAGGCAGCTCCGGCCCCCTGGGAGCAGGCTGCACAGGGTCCAGGACTGGGTCCAGGAGAGCTGAGCGGCTTCCCTGCAGGGTCCAGGTTCTCAGGGCAGGACCAGGCCAGATGTCAAGGTCCAGAAAGGTCGTGCACAAGGAACTGCCTTTCCTTCTGTTTGCTAATAGTTTACCCATTGGATTTGTTGGAGAAAGAAAAGGAAAATCCCTAGTGGTGCAGGCTGAAGTAGGGAGTGAACACCCCTGAAGAGCAGGGAGGACGAAAGGGAGAAAACAAGGAGATGGGAGGAAATGTCCAATGCTGGGAGGAAGGGAGGAGCCAGGTCCAGGAAGGAGGAGGAAGGGAGAAACCTCCTCATTCTCCTTGGCCTCCCTGGGTGTTGCCCGGGGAAGACCGGTGCCTTGCTGTGCAGAACTGTACCCACGTCTACAGCAGATGTGTGAGGGTAACAAGGGGCTGCGCATGAAACATGTCCCTCATGATCTAACAGGGTACGGGCTGTCTTCACCTCTCCCTGCCGGAGAGTCTCACTGTGAATTATGAATCACCTCAGGGAGCAGAAAGCAGGGCTGTGTGTTGAAGGTCACAATGTGGTATAGATGAGACACTGATCAGTTTGTACAAGTCTATCAGGAGGGTGAGCAGGACAGAAAAGTGTGGCCTGGGGCTCTTGGAGAGCTGAGGGGAAGCTCCAGACAGAGCTAAGACAGGTCCTGCTTCCAGGATTTTGTTAGTGTAGCTTCTGTTTGTTTTGTAGCAGTTGTGACAGACATAAGCCTATTCTTCCTGCACATAAATGGTTCAATTTATTGGGCAGAAAGTCATTTTTATATTCAATTATCAAATAAGTGTTGAGCGAGAACTTGGAGCAAATCTTCCCTGAGGTGTTTGGAGGAAAGGGTAAGTGAGAAAATGTTCTCTTGATCTTTAAAAATATCTGCAAGAATTTGTCTTGGGATTAGGCTTGGCCTGAACAGAGAGAAGCACAAGAAAGAAAGAAGTAGCCAGAACTGCTTAGCATTGTCTGCATTGTGACATCAACACGGATCCCCAGCTGCCTCCAATCCTCTGTAGGGAAAGATGGAGTATAAATAAGTACAAATGGCAGTGCTCAGCATCATTAGTGTGTAGTTATGCCTATTCTTCACCAAAACCAAGCTCAACACCTCTATATAATTGGTGATACAAGCCCTCCCCTGCTTTGAAGTTGATGCAGACTTAAAAAGATTACTTCACAGGACCTTTCACACCACCCGGATAGCAGGCCTAACAACCCACACTACTCATATGGGTATTGTATCATTAGTGTGTAATGATGTCTATTCACCAAAACCAAGCTCAACACCTTTATATAATTGGTGATCAAGCCCTCCCCTGCTTTGTAGTCGATGCAGACTTAAAAAGATTACTTCACGGGACCTTTCACACCACCCGTATAGCAGGCCTAACAACCCACACTACTCATATGGGTATAAGGCCCCCTTTGGAATCCATAGGTTCACTTTTCTGTACTCAGCACTATCACCTTCGCTTCTTTCTTCCTGGTTCTTTCTGCTGTTGGATTGACATTCAAATGTTCTTTCCCACCAGACTGTAAGCCTCCAAGGGCATAGGCTGGACAGTACTTATCATACCCTGCAAAGCCCCCTTCCCCCGCATGGAAGCTGAGAGCTGCTCTCGTTATTGGACCAGCTGGGTGGTGTGTGCTGTGGTGGGCTGAGCTTTGGACTGGCACAGGAAAGACAGAGAGAAAGGCCATGGTGTTGCCCTAAGCAACTGTTGGCCCCCCAGACGGACATGTCAAAAAGGAAGAAGCATTTCATCCACGAGGGAAAATTAATTGTGAGGATGATGGAAAAGGCCACTTTGAAAGAAAACTTCAACATGGGAAACTGTAAAAATCATTGAGTTAGGGATAGAAATTAAAAAGCGTTGACATTTGTTATGAACTTTCATGGAATGTTGCACAAGATATAGTACTTTATTTTTAGGAAAATAGTAACTGGCAATGAAATGGTATACTTACAGAAAAAAACAAACTTTCTAAGATCTAAGAATCCTGGCCTATTAACATGAAGGTGCGCCAACAATTTAAATGTAATGCTGTTACTAATCCCTGTTCTATTTTGAGGTGCAGAGCAAAATGACAGTGTGTTAGAGCCCTCCTGATGAGTAGGCTTGGTGGGACCCTGAAGCTGACATGGAGACAGACCACGGAAGCCAGCATCCTGTCTCCAGGTGTTAGGGTGACGTGGTCCGAGGTCCTCCTCCTGCCACATGACATCAGTCTGTCTTTCTCTTTTCCTCACGGGGGTGAAGATGGTGGACAGATGCCTGGTCAGGAGCAACATGTGGAGCCTATCTATAGCCAAGGCCAAACTAGCACCACTGTCCATTGAAGGGAGTCAGGTATGTGCTCCTATTGTGAAGGGAGAAGAGGCAGGAAGTCAGAAAAGTAGGCAGCAAAGGAGGACAGGGACACTAAAGGGGACTAGGGTGTGAGGGCAGGAATGGAGAGAATATAGAAAGGCCTGAGGCATATGGAGACTTTTATGAGGAAATTCATTTTAAGACTTTATATGTCTTTTCAAAAATATTTTTTTTATTGATTTCGGAAAGGAAGGGAGAGGAAGAGAGGGATAGAATCATCAATGATGAGGGAGAATCATTGATAGGCTGCCTTCTTCATGTTTCCCCCCCACCCCCACCCCACACACACATACACACTGGGGATTAAGCCATAACCCAGGCATGTGCCCTGACTGGGAATTGAACCTTGACCTCCTGGTTCATAGGTCAGTGTTCAATCGCTGAGCCATGCTGGCTGGGCAACACTTTATATGTCTCAATTATTTTCCCTGAAAGGGCATTGGGTTGATTCCTGTCTCAGTCACTGACATAACCTTTACTTTTCTCTCCGAGAGTTACCTTGGGAGTCCTGTGTGGATTTGACTTGCTCGTTTGGCATGATTTAGTGCCTGAGTTAGCTTTTCAGAAGTCTTGCCAATATTAGCATTGTGTGCAGACGCTTCTCAAATGAATGGCGCCCTGGGACACTAGTGGAAATGGTGCTATTAAATCACACAGCAGTGTCCTCTGCCACTCTCTGGAAGGAGGACAGCAGAGTGGTGGCTTCCTGGTGCCACCCTGTGGGTAAAATACTGAGGCTTTTCAAGTAGTGTCTACAGGAGCCTCCCAGCAGGCTGTTGGGGAGAATGGAGACGGAGCCAAGTCGCAGGCAGGGTGGCTGCCCGCGCCAAAGTGAACTATGTCAGCATCTCCCTTCACTACTGCAGGTCCAAGTAGACAAATGAACGGTAAGAAGACTGCAAGAGCAGGAGCAAGGTCAGGGATCACCCACTGGGCCAGGTCATCACGGACAAGCATACAGACAGAGAGGAAAGACGGTGCTCACAGACCCCATGGCCTGCCCCTTCCAGTTAGTGACCTTGAGTCAGTTACCTTGACTTCACTGAGCATTAGTCTCATAGCTCTTAAATAAGGAATGCAACAGGCTCTTGTGGCCATGTTCTGATCCATTAGCCACTTGAGAAACCCCTACTTCCTTTCCACCTCCTCCACCCCACCATGTGGGTTGATTTTTCCATTTCTAAGTTGCTGAGAACAATAGTAACAACCCCATATGTCTGTCACTCAGATAGAAAGAAGGTTATTGCTTTTTCAAGACAGGATAGAGTTACAGCAGGGATATAAAATGTTGGCTTCCACCGAGTAATTTCAGATGTCCTGTTGGCTCTCGTGCCCTCCGCAAATGCTCTCTTCCTTTGCCCACTGGCCTGAAGTTACCTTTTCTTCTTGAGCAAGGTCAGATAAAGACACTGAAGTCTAATTTCTGTTATTTATTGAACACACAAATCATAGTACCCCCATATGCCAGCTGCAAAACACCTTGCATGGTTTTTGACCATTGGGAGAGTAGCACAAGATCACCATAAACCTTCAACACACAGCGCATCTGAGCTTTCTCCAGAATTAAAATAGTGAAGACTTGTGATGAAAGCTTCTGGCTGGACACCTAGCATCCATGGAAGGCAAGAATGATGGGGTAGGCATTTGACCTTCTTCAGGGCTCTGCAAAGAGCTTGGGATTACAGTGCTGGGGATGTCCTTGGAGGCCATATTATGCATAGAGTTTCTGCATTTCTCTCAGACTCTTGACCTCCTATTTCTGTGTTGGCGCTTGCTGCTTCTCCAGAGTTGAGGCCCTTCCCCAGTGGAAAGACAAGGTGTCCTCACCATTCTGGGCCTTCAGTAGCATAAATGTCAAGCTTTTCTGATGAATGTGGTAGATGCTGAAACAGGAATTTCTAAGGAAATGGTTCAGAAAGGCTTTCTGTGGTTCACGTTCTTTATCAGAAAAGAGGGACCCAGTGCCCCTCCACCATCATGCAGCCATAGTTCATGTTGGACAACTTACCAGACCAGTGCTCTCTGCTCACCTGCCACCATGTGCTCCATGCCCAGCCACGGAATCCACCACAAAGACACCAAAAATGTTCAATAACCAAGGTTAACAGTTCTATTTACTTTTTTCTATCAGAATTTTATTAAATATAGTTTAATTTTTTAAGCCATCAGAGTTTCCATATCCCAAGTGCTTATAGTAAAAACAAGTCATGTAGAGGATGACTTTATTTTTCCTCCCAAAACAGCAGTGAAAGAGGTAGGAATTCTTCAGAGGAGTGGGAAATATATGCACATTAAAATGGACATTACTATTATTATGAATTTGGGAGAAATCCTTGTTAAATAACTACTAAAATATTTACATACATTTTGTTACCATGTTTATAAATTAAATAAATTGGAAACATGAAGCAGCTGTAATTGAATTGCTGAGTAATAACTTTTAACATTTTGATATCATGGCCTTTATTTTGTTATTTTAAAATGTTATATTTTCTTTCTCTCCATATATATATATATACATATAAATGGTATCCCCCCAAAATGTATACATACACTTTGAATAATTATGAAGGCAGTGTTCATTAAAATACATTTCATTTTCAAACTGGAATAGAATCAGCTGTTAAAGTGGGTATTCATTTTGGGGGACACTAATTGTTACCTTATATACTAATTGTTAGCTTATAAATATATACATGCATATGCATTACACAAATGAGAACTAAATATACATATATGTACATTGTGTGTATTTGTTTACTTATTTAAAATTTAGTATCCTGAATTTTTTATACTTTACCTTATATTGTGATCATCTTCATGTCATTAAATAACCCTCAAAATATGATTTAATAATGGTAATGCTTTTTATCATTTTTTATTAAAGTATATTTGACATATTATATTAGTTTTAGGGTCCAACATAGTAATTTGACAATTGTATACCTCATGTTATCACCAATGTAAGTCTAGTAACAATTTCTCCCTGTAGAAAGTTATTATAATCATCTCAACTTATTTATTTTATAACTAGAAGCTTGTGATTTGAAACTACTTTAAATTAATATTGAAAACTCACACACTATGTGACAGACCTTGGGGCTAAAACAGCGTGTGTTTGGTGAATGTGCGGGGTCCTTCCTTCTCCGTTGCAGCAGCTTCTCTCATCCCTCAGGGCCCTGCATCCTGGCCAAAGGGAAGGGCTGTGACTGCCAGAGGTCACCCTCTAGGCTTCAGTTTCCTAAAACACAGCAACAGGTTAGGAATAAGAGGCAATACCCTGTGTCACACCTCACTATTGAGAGACATGACATCATTTGTTTGGCTGAATTAGGAAAGGAAACACTAGTTACTGAGCTTAATGATGACATAAGTCGAAGTGCAAAGCAACTGGCTCTGAAAACCCCTTCCTCTTAGGGGTTTAGTGGCAGCTAATCCAGGCAACACCCATGTTTAGGGAGACATCCGGCTATCTGTCCTCTTCCAGAAGGCCTGCTAAGTTCTCTATCAAGAAAGGGGGATCAGAACATAGAGACTCCGAAGTCACGCAGCTCTGGACCCAAACCTGCCTCTTCCACCTGAAACATGTGCATCTGTGTGTGTTATTTCTTCCTTCCCTACATGGAACTTTTCTCTGATGTAAAAGGGTGGAAAACCCATATTTAGTTTGGTGTTTGCAAGGAATAGTTACATGAACGTATGTGCAGTGCCTGACATGCAGGTGCACACACTTCCCTCAGAACCTCACAGCTAGGAGATAGCCCGGATGAGTGCTGAGATGCCTCTCCAACGATTGGTTGAAACCTTTCTACTATCTATATCAGCCTTTTCATTTTAATGATTTACCTTTCCCTTCTCATTCCTCTTCTTCAACATCCATTCCTGTCACACCTGGTTATTGGGGATACTAAGCAGCTACCTTCCTTAATATTGTTTTTCTTTTTATCGAACCCCTTATATGTGTAAAAATCAACACTTTCACCCAACCCAGGCATTTATTTGGCTGTAAAATAAATTCCTTATTATTTCTTATTATCTAATTTTTTACCTATCTTTTAAATATGAGTGCTGCTCTGCACTAGACCTTATCCATGTTTTTTATATTATCATTCAATTTCTGAGACTAAAACCTGGACTAGCACTCTAATTATAGTCTGACTAATCTGACAAAATTGGGTGTTATTTGGTTATTTCCCACATGCTGAGATATCCTATAGCTATTCTAACATCTTATTTAATGCTACTGTTCCGTATGCCCTTGTACACTACTATTCAGCCTGTGTTCCACCAAGACCACCAAGTTCAGTTTGGTCTCTGTCCCTCAGAGCCAGTACTCATTATTCCTTTTAGTCTTGAAATGTTATTGTTGTTATGAAGGTCATGGTGGTGGGAGTTGTTTACTTGCGTGTGTTTTTTTGTTTTGTTTTGTTTTTTAATTCATGAGATTAAGGCAGACTTTTAAGGTCCTTGCATTTTTTTTCTCTTTTTAGACTTTTTTTTTTTTTTTAAGAATTTTTGTGAGTTTATTTGAGCCAAACTGTCGACATATGCCGGGAAGCAGAACCTCAACAAATTGAGATAGTGCTCCCCTCTTTTTAGACTTTTGGTAGTTTGCTCATTAACACAGAATTGAGATAACTTGTAAATAGATGTCCTAAGCAATAGTTTGAATAAGAAGACACATGTCTGAAAAAGATTTCTGAATTTCATAGCTCTTTCAAAAAATTCTGTGTCAAAATTAGTCCCTAATTCACCCACCTACCCCCTCCCTCTTCCCAAATCCTGACCCAGCCTTGCACAGACAAACACCTCTGCTTACTTTGTAACTTTAATCAGATGTTGGTACTGTATACTCCACAAGGTCAATTTTACTTAGGGGGAAGTGTGGACTTTTTTTTTAATTAAAAAAAATCATAAAACAATCACAGTGAAGTATTTCATAGAATTATTACATTATTATCAGATGCTACATTCTTTAAAACTAGGAGTTGTCAACATTCAAGGTACAGATGCTTTCTTTAATTATCCTATATAACAAAGAGGTAATATGCTAATTGAGTGTCACATCCTCACAAGATGGCGGCACCCACAGCCACAAGATGGCAGAAGCCAGTAACTTCAGCCCCACCAGGGGTTGGCAGGAGTGCTGCTGCGCATCTGCCACCGGAGTCCCCCAGCCCCCTCAGCCCCGCTGACAGTGAATTTTCATGCGACCATTACCTTTTTAAAAAATCCTTACCCAAGGATATTATTATTTTTTTTTTAGATCAACTGTTCTCGGGGAGCAGGCCTAAGCTAGCAGGTGCGCATCCCCCAGGGGTCCTGGACTATGAGAGGGTGCAGGCTTGGCTGAGGGACCCCCCATGTGCATGAATTTTCATGCACCAGGCCTCTAGTGTGAAACATAAGTCTGCAAGTCACATGGAAAGAAAGGGGATTATTCCATTTCACTCAAAGACAAATGTACTTCCAATGTCCAACTGTTAAAATCCAAACTCGTGACTTCATCAGAATTAATAGGACTTCGATGCATTGCTGGTGGTTTTGACTTTTAGAATCCAGTATTTGGCACCAGGCCTGTGCTTGATGCTGCTGCTCAACTGTTCACTTCTGCTCCCCGAGGACAAGGCTATTTAAGAACACACATTTATTTCCATCAAAACCAGTACAGTGTCAAAAACAAACCAAAAAACATCTGGTGCTTTTTCCCCTGTCAATGTAATTTGGATAATTCTACAGCAAATGAAAGAGAAGAAAAGACCTGATCTAAGAAACATTAAGACTGTAAATATGGACAAAAATGCTTGGTTCCTGGTAACAATTAATTTCAGGAAAGAGTAAGTACTCTGATAGTTTAAAAATAATTGCATGAAAATGCACAGTGGTCTTTAACTTCAGAGAGCCTGCAGTACTGCGCTGATTTCCATCACAGAAAATCAATTTCCTGTAAATGGTGAGGAAGCAAAGATTTTAGGCCAACATCAGATATGATTCTTGAGTGTCTATTTTCTGCTTATTTTCTGGAAGAGCTCAATGGGCATTTGAGATAGATATTTTGTACAATCATTTACTTTATCCTCTTTTCATCAGCATTGGTGATATTATAGTTAATATTTTATATATATTTTCAGACACAGCTTTCTTCCACAAAGTATTCAGTGGAAGAAAAATAAATATCAGGTGTGTCCAGTTTGCATTGTGACCCATTCAGTACAATTGGAAAAATAAATATTGGGTGTGTCCTGTTTGCATTGTGATCTGCTAATATGTTACTTGAAAACTTATAGTTAGAAAATGTTTCCATTTCTTCGCTTCTGGATTTCAGAAAATGCAAACCACCTCCTGCTAATTCCAGCTTTGCTCTGTGAGTAACAAGAATGCCTCCTCTGCATCCCCTTCCTTGGGCTGTTCTCTGAGAATGTCCCCAGCCTCACTCAGGCCTCCCTCTAGAGTCAGAAGCACGGAGCCTGGAGAAGAGCCGGGTCACAGGCCATGCAGGAGGTTTCAGCAGAGCCAGCTGCATGCCCTGGCGAGGTCTAGTTATTTAGACTGAGGCATTACTAGAAACAGAAACAGATGTCCTTTAAAAATAATGCCATTTTATATTTAATTTTATTTGCATATTAATTTTATATTTATATTCCATGTTATGTATATAATATTATGTGTTTTATAAAGCCCTAGATGTTTCTTCGAATAGCCATAGCAATTAGTATACTACCTTGCTTTGGGAGTTTATTGGATAATTATAGAATGAATAAAAGTAAAATATATAAGAATTTGTGTTCCTAAGTATGATTAATTCTTTCTAAATCAAAATTATATTATGTAGGAATGCCTTCCCTTTTCCATATGAAGCTTTTGGCATTATAGAAATCAACTTAGTATATTAAGCATCATGAAGATAATGCCTATGGCCAGGTTTACCGTTATTCTTCTTTCTTTAGTCTTTGTTTCTAGCCAGCTAATACCTATCTCCCAACGTATGTTATCCTAGAAGTGAGGCAGCTCTTTGATCTAGAAAGCGGGTCAGGGAGGGGAGGAGCCCAGTGAACTGCATGACAAGCTTCCTAGAGGAAGTAGCAGGCCTCTCAGCTCCAGTCCCGGCTCTGATCCTCACACTCTGCAGCTACTTGGACAAGTACTTCCTCCTGTGGGAACTAGTGAAAGCCACGCATATCTTGCCTGTTTCACAGTGTGTGTTAAAGATAAAAAAAAAAAAAGATCATTAATGTGTTCTAAATATAGAAAATGCTATATACTCATACAATGGTGTTTATACACTGGTAACAATAGTATTAGTTATTAACTTATTATGTGTTAAATGACAGTATTAGTTAATGGTGGTAAACCTATACTTAATAAATAGAATAAAATTCTTCTACCCTTTCAAAACTGATTTAATCAGTAGCTATTCTTAGCTTTATGATGTTTTGAGATTAAAAGTTGGCTATGGGACAGAAGGATGTATCATGATTCTAAAATGTGTTAACAAGAAAATCATTCAAAACTATGTTTAGTTTTAATTTGACTTATATGGATAAAATTATTTATATTTTAGATAAAATAGATTCAAAGTTAAGCCTTCATAAATAAGATTTATTCCCTAAAGAATCAGACCTGGCAGCACATTTTTTTAGTCATTGCATCAGTCTAATTCTTCTATCTATCTATCTATCTATCTATCCTATCTAATAAAAGAGAAACATGGTAATTAGCCGTACATCCGCTACCCTTCCCATTGGCTAATCAGGGCGATATGCAAATTAACTGCCAGCCAAATTGGCGGCCAGCAGCCAGGCAGATTGAAGCGAACAGGGGAGGCTTGCTTGCTTCAGTGACTGAGGACTCCAACGTTCCCCGCCTGCGCTGCCGGCCTCTCAGCTGCTCTCTAAGCAACTATGTTGCAAATATAGAAGCTAAACAAAACCCCAGAAACCTGCTTTAGTCAGCTTTAGTCAGCCGGGCTTCAGCCAGCCTGACCGCAACATTGTATCAAATACAGAAGGTAAACAAAG
>NW_005369101.1:521067-529912 GCF_000412655.1 Myotis brandtii
GTGATAGGTTACAGAGCCCCAACCCCCTGATTGGCCCTGCTCTGTGAGTGACAGGGGGCAATGCCCCAACCCCCTGATCGGCTCTGCTCTGTGCGTCACAGGGGGTGGCACCGCAACCTCCCCATCGACCCTGCCTTGAGTGTGACAGGGGGCGGTGCCCCAACCCCCCAATCGGCTGTACCCTGAGCGTGACTAGGGGTGGCATCGCAACCTCCCGATCCGCCCTGCTCTCTGCATGACAGGGGGCATCGCCCCAACTCCCCAATCGGCCCTGCTCTGAGCCCGACCAGGGGCTGCACCTAGGGCTTGGGCCTGCCCTCTGCCACCCGGGAGCAGGCCTAAGCCAGCAGGTCATTATCTCCTGAGGGGTCCCAGACTGCGAGAGGGCACAGGATGGGCTGAGGGACCCCCTCTCCCCCCGAGTGCACAAATTTTTGTGCACCGGGCCTCTAGTCTATCTATAAAGAGCCAGAGACCATCACATCTGAAACAACCGAATGGGCAACTGAACAGGCTGAGTGGGGTGACAAGGCTGGCAGGAGGTTAGTGAGAGACGACCAAACAACTGAACACCAGGCTACATGGGGCGATCAGGCCAGCAGGGGGGGTAGTGAGGGACAACCAAACAACTGAGCAGCAGGCTACATGGGGCGACCAGGCAGGCAGGGGTGAGGGGGGGCAGTGAGGGGCAACCAGACCAGCAAGGGGCATACTTGGCAGCAACCAGGCTGGCAGGGGGGGCAGTGAGGGGTGACCAGGCCAGCAGGGGGGGCAGTAGGAGCGACCATTCTGGCGGGGATCAGTTAGGTGCAACCAGACCAGTGGGGAGGGGCAGTTGGGGGCGACCAGGCTGGCAGGCAAGTGAGCAGTTAGGAGCCAGCAGTCCTGGAATGTGAAAGGGTGGAGAGGTCCCAGATTGGAGAGGGTGCAGGCTGGGCTGAGGGGACCTCCCCTCCTGCCTGTGCATGAATTTTGTGTACCAGGCCTCTAGTTTGTGTATGTTTGTGTGTGTGTGTGTGTGTGTGTGTGTGTGTGTGGGCTTACATATATATATATATATATATATATAAGCCCAGAGACCAAACAGCAGAACGACCAGAACGACCAGTTGACTAGTCATTATGATGTGCACTGACCACTAGGGGACAGATATTTAATGCAGTAGCTGCCCCCTGGTGGTCAGTGCACTTCCACAGTGGGAATGCGGCTTGGCTGACTGGGATGAGTGGCACTCCCACAGTGGGAGCAGCTGATCAGAGGGCAGGTCCACAGCCGCTAGGCTGACCAGGATGAGCTGCTGCTCCCTCAGCGGACTGATCCCTGCAGGTCATGCCCCCAAACAGTGCATGAATCCATGCATCAGGACTCTGGTTGTTATATAAAAATAACTATGTGTTTGTTCCTTATCTGCCAACATAGTATTTACAGTATTGTTTATCCCCACTGAAAATCACCCTCATGTTCTCCTCATATGAAATACTGAAAAGCAATGATCCTAACCACAGTTATGTAGTCCTCCTTAAATGTAACAGTGGGTGATATTATAGGCAGTATCTCATTAAATTATTGAAAAGTTTAAAAAATTATTTTTCAATTATAGTTGACATACTATAATATCTTAGTTTCAGATGTAAAACATTGTGATTAGACATGTATACTCCTTAAAAATTATCATCATAATAATTCTAGTACCTATTTGACACCATAAACAGTTATTATAATATTACTAACTATATCCCTGTACTGTACTTTTGATCCTCATGACTATTTTTATAACTGGCAATTTGTACTTCTTAATCTCTTCACCTTTTTACTCATCCCCCATCACCCCCCCCCAATCTGGTAACTATCAATTTGTTTTCTGTATCTGTGAGTTTCTTTCTGTTATGTTTTTTCATTTATTTTGTTTCTTAGATTCCACATATAAGTGAAATCATATGGCATTTGTCTTTCTCTGTCTGACTTATTTCAGTTACCATAATATTCTTTAAATCCATCCATGTTGTTGCAAATGACAAGATTTCATTCTTTTTAATGACTGAGTAATATTTCTTGTATATATGTATCACATTTCCTTTATCCAATTGCCTAGTGGTGAGCACTTAGGTTGCTTCCATACCTGGCTATTGTAAATAATGCTGCAATGAAAATAGGAATGCACATATCTTTTCAAATTAGTGTTTTGAATTTTTAAAATAAATATCTAGAAGTGATTTGCTGGGCCATAAGGTAATTCTATTTTTAATTTCTCAAAGAACCTCCATACTGCTCTCCTCATTGGCTGCACCCATCAGCATTCCACCAGTAGTGCATTAGGGTTCTCTTTTCTCCACATCCTTGTCAACACGTGTTCCTGTTGATTTATTGATGATAGTCGTTTTGGCAGGTGTGAGGTGATATCTCATTGTGGTTTTAATTTACATTTTCCTGATGATTGATGATGTTGAGCATCTTTTCACATGTCAATTTGACATTTGTATCTCCTCTTTGGATAAATGCCTCTTCAGGTTCTCTGCCCATTTTTGCATCTCATTTTATTCTCAAATTATTTCTGCCCTCACCGGGTTGGCTCAGGGGATAGAGTCTTGGCCTGTGGACTGAAGAGTTCCGGGTTCGATTCCAGTCAGGGGCACATGCCTGGGTTGTGTGCTTGATCCCCATTGGGGGGCATGCAGGAGGCAGCCCATCAAGGATTCTTTCTCATAATTGATGTTTCTGTCTCTCTCTCTCCCTCTCCCTCTTCCTTCCTCTCTGCTAATTATTTTATGGTAATCTTGAAAACCATCTTTTAACTATTTTCAATAAATACTAAAAATGTATATTTTTCCATTGAAATACATTCACATCTTATGAATAATTGAAAGTGAAATGCACATTCAATGTGTGGTAATCCAGTGGAATCAATTGATATTGAATGTATGTAACTGTACTCTGCTGGGTTGAATGACTTCCTTTCAGAAGCTATCATCTATTGAATTAATCAATCTAATCAAATAGTAAATCATTGTCATCCCTTTCTCTCTTGGCAAATGCATAAAAGAGAGTTAATGTACTTTATTGCAACTCCATTGTGGTGTCTTCCTATTTTTCTAATGGAAGATTATAATTAGGTTGACTTAATTTATTCATACATTCATTCAAACCCATTTTTTACTGTAATTTACAGAGAACATCTCAAACACTTAGTGGAAAGAGATAAATGATAACATCATTCCTCAGATGTTCACTTTCAAGGTGAGAAGGTAGATACCTAGATAATTATAACAGATTATGTTATTAGGTCTAAGAGATAGATATCCAGGGTTTTATGACAAAGAGCATGAGGGGAAACCACTCAGGTCAGGGATTTGGAGAATTCTTGGGAAGCTACACATTTGCTAAAGGAAAGTAGCTGCCAGTGGGGTAGTCAGGGAGGAAGCTGGGGAAGCATTTGAGGGAGAGAGCAGCACAAGCCAAGACCAAGGGACAGAAAGACAAAGATGTGCTTGGGACTGGAACCTATCGCTGGGTTATAGGAGTGTTGGTTTTGCATATCTGTGAGAAGAGAAAGAGATAAAGCTGGAAATGCACACAGGAACTACCCTAAAAGGACCTGCTATGCCTCCCCCAGCTTTTAGTTATGGGGAGTGGAGTTAAACAAGGGAGCAGTGTGATCAGATGAACATTTGGAAAGCACTCTGGTGTAGACTTGTCAGATAAAATTCAGATAAATATGATTATCTTTTTAATATAAGCACATCTGATTGTTGTGTAAGATATGCACTAATACAAAGTTAATCATTGCAGACTTACAGTTCAACTTTAACTGAGCAACTGTATTTGTGCATTAAATCTGAGAGCCCTACCCTGGTGGCAGTGAGGAGAAGGCATGAACAAGGAAAAGATAAGGCAGGAAGGTCACTTTGGGGACAAGTCATTAAAATCTAGACTCAGCCTTTAAGCCACAGCGCCAGTGGGATGAGGTGTTAGATTCGAAATGGGGCCGCCTGGTGATGGGCACTGAGAGTCAGACAGGCACAGCTTGAGGAAAAGCCTGGCTTTAGACCTTTAGACCTCATTCAGGAGTCAGTGGCAGCTTTGGGATGAGTAGATGCTTTCACTGGGCAGGTCTGCATATGTTAAATTGAGGAGAGGGTGGCCTGTGTGAATGTGTGCCTGCGCCTGTGGGGTGACCCAGATGAAGTAGCGATAAAACTTAGGGATACAAAGACCCAAGGTAGTTATCTTGGCCGCAGGGGACCTTTGCAGACACCCTCCATATTGTTTATATTATGCTTTGAACTTTCCAAATTCTTCTCCCATTCATTATTTTATCTACACCCAATGGTCTCCCAGTGGGTTATTATTAACCCAACAGATAAGGAATTTGCATGTGGAGAAGTACTTCACTTCTATTATTAACCCAACTCGACAGATAAGGAATTTGCATGTGGAGAAGTACTTCACTTTACCTGTGCCTGCTAAACTGCTTTTTGCTCTCAAATCCCAGTTGAAATCTTACATTCCCCACCCAGATTTTTACTGCTCACAATTTACTCTCCTGCCATGTACAGTGTCAGTATCGTTCAATCCAGGACAAGCCTGCCCTCTGGACCTTATTTGATTTCATCTTATGCAAATTGATGGAACTATAAGCTGCCGATGGATGATGGCAAGTTCTTGCATCTTTCTGTAAACTTCCATAGTATCTTAGTGAATGTTGACATATAAAAGGCTCTTCTTAAATATTTTATTATGAAACTGTAAGTGGCACAGTAAGAAGTAAGTACAAGTTTCTTGGGATAAAGACCTGTTCTGCGATTTTGGGTTAACCTCAGGACCCCTTCTTATTCCAACTCTTGTTTAACCAGGCAGAGGCATGTTTGGGAGCAGAACAAACACAGAAAGTATAGGCCTATGTCCTGTTCAGAAGATGCCTCATTCGCCCCCATGCCACACTGGAGGGACAGTGTCTGCATAAACTGCACCAGGCGCCCATTTACCAGTGGGGCAGAGTGAGGGTTCTATTTTTGACACACACTTTTCCTCCTAAGAAGCCTTGCTCCCATTCTTGGCTCTTTTCCACCCGCCTGGGGGTGTGAGTTGAGCCCTCCTCAGTGGCACCTAGGGACTAGAAGTGCCGTGCTAGGGAGTGTGACCAGGGTCCCTTCTGCATGCCCCTGATGATTGGCAGTTGCTTTATATTAATGAGTATATTAAAATATTCATCTTATTTATTAGCATAAGGGCATATGTCCATTTAAACATGTGCCAAGTACACTTGCTATATATTTTATGCAAGAGCATTGTCATCGTAAGCATACATCACACTCCCCGGAAAGACTGTGAGACCATCCTGCTTGGACTCCAGGTTTCTGATTCAGGTAGTCAGGGTGGGGTCTCAAACGTGCAGTTTCAACATGTTCCGGGCGATGCTGACAGTACTATTCCTGACCACACTTTGAGATCCATTGAGGACGCATTGTCTCATATTTGCCTGCGCGTGTACCATGCACATATTGGTTTATATTTGCATCTCTTCTACAGTGTGTATTATTTTTGGAGACATATTTTGCATATGCTTATCTATATATTTAATACCACATATAAATATATACAAATATTATGCATATTTATGAAAGCTGTTCATATGTGACTGTAAATAGATATAAATGCATGTGAAAAATTACAAATCTAAATATGCAATTGTGTGATACATACATATGCACACACATAAGTGTTTGTTTATAGAAATGTAGTTATAAGTATGTTTGTAGGTGATGCCAATGCTGTATATGTACATGTATACATTATAAGTGAGCCACCACACCCCATGGCTCGCACTGCTGCATGATGAGGAGCAGTGGTTCAGTTCCCGCCCGGGGCAGAGAGGTCTTCATGCTGGTTCTCGAAACATTATCAGTGGGGTGATCGGGTCACTTTCTCTGGAGTCTCGTCCATATTTGTCATATTTCACACATGGAAGGGCTGAGTTAAACAAGCTGTACATTTTTTCAGAACCACTAGAGTCCTCCTGCAAAGTCAAATGTCAGAGATTTCACTTCTTTGCCTTTTTTCACACCAGATAGTGCAATCTTTCAGTCATTAAAGTGGCGAAATGAACGAAAATGCAGTACAAACTCAATGTGCTATGTGCCTCCGAGTTCTATCTCCTCCCTCTGCTCAAAGTATGTATTTTCATTAAAGGCAAACATTGTCTTTGGAGGAGGAAGAAATGAGAACCATGAGATTAAGGCTTGATGCTTACAAGAGTAGTAGTTTTTTGTTTTGTTTTGTTTTGTTTTGTTTTTAAAGCCTCAGGGTTACCAGATTTCATGGGACACTCAATATGATAATAACTTCTCTCTTTCTTCTAACCATCCTCCCTTCTCCATCACAATGGAGTAATCTGGAAGAAGAACAAAAAGGGTAGAAGAAAGAGATGGGCAGGTATTGCTAGTTACTGTATTTCACATGTGTGATCATGGTTTCTTTAGATCTCTTGATAACACATTATAGTAAATATTATCCTTAATACATAGCTACATTGATTATATAAAGTCTTTCAGTAGCATGCTCTAGGGCAGTGATGGCGAACCTTTTGAGCTCGGCGTGTCAGCATTTTGAAAAACCCTAACTTAACTCTGGTGCCATGTCACATATAGAAATTTTTTGATATTTGCAACCATAGTAAAACAAAGACATATTTTTGATATTTATTTTATATATTTAAATGCCATTTAACAAAGAAAAATCAACCAAAAAATGAGTTCCCGTGTCACCTCTGACACGCGTGTCATAGGTTCGCCATCACTGCTCTAGGGCAGTGGTTCTCAACCTGCGGGTCGCGACCCTTTTGGCAGCCAAACGACCCTTTCACAGGGGTCGACTAAGACCATCCTGCATATCAGATATTTATATTACGATTCATAACAGTAGCAACATTACAGTTATGAAGTAGCAATTAAAACAATTTTATGGTTGGGTCACAACATGAGGAACTGTATTTAACGGGCCAGAAGGTTGAGAACCACTGGTCTAGGGTTCTCAACTAAACGTGGAAGGGCCAGAATTTACATAAAGATATATCTGATTCCAAAGTTTAGATGCAAAAATTGAGATTAGTGTTTTCCTAAAATGAACTGCAAGAGATAATACATATATCAAATTCCTTTGGATTTATCTGAGTGCACATGTGCCATTGGAGATGAGCGGGGCAGGAGGAGAGGCCCTGGTGGACGGTGCCTTTTGAAGCAGTGAAGTAAATTTGGTATCTGAGGAGTGAGAGAGGAGGTATACGTGGTGAGCTGTCAACATAAAAAAATATCAAACACAGGGCACTGAGTCGCCGAACCAGAAATATTCTTGGTGTAAAATCTGAGTTTTATGTATTTTTATGTCCAGAGCTTTTATCAAGGTGTCTGACCTGTGGCAAGTTCACAGCAAACAATCACTAAAGGGATTGCCCGCTTTGAGTTGGCCCTGCTTAAAGTCTCTCCCTGACCAGTGGTCTGATGATTGCAATTCTTCAGCAAGATCTGAGATTTGCTCTCCTACAATGAGATAAGATCAAATGCTAATGATGTAGAGAGAGGGGAAACACTGAAATCCCTGTGGGCCATCTTCTGAGATACTGGTTTATTGCCCAGGTGAGGAAGGTCCGGATAGCTGGTTGGGGCTGGGGAGAGACACAGGAATGAGAGCGCCCTCTAGTCTCCCTGGGGCTGGTCTCTTGCCCCCCCTTCAGCAGAGGAAAAGTGAGGGCAGCTTTGGAGTTGGGAGACTGTATGCGCAGAGGCTTTCCCGGCAGCCTCTCCCCCAGGGGCATTGCTGTGAGACTTTTCACTGGAGCAGAAAAGTTAGTATTCACCCAGGGTAGAAAACAGGAGGTCGTGGAGGTAAAACAGAAAAGAAATGGTAAAGAGACTTATGTGTCAGCTTAATCAGTGTTTTTAATGGTCCTTGGGGAAGTTTAGACATCAAGTCCTCTTAACAAAAGGCAGAGTGCTTCTTAAACTGAAAGAAAATAATTGAAATGCCTATATGCAAACGAGAGGGACTGAGAGAGAGAGAACATTCAACACTAGCTGGAATTAAAGGGTTTTCCCTGTCTTTCTTTGGGCTTTCTGCAGTCCTAAAGAGAGAGATTAATGGGGCCTAATGGCCTGAGGGGTTTTGCATTTGGATGTCTCAAGTCTGGTCTACATGACTGAACTCAAAACCATGCCCAATGGGATTCCAGGGGGTGAAGATTAAGCCTTTCCTGAGCTCTTCAGTGTTTCCTTCCATCAAGCAGTTAAACTGAAATTAAGCAAAATATTTAGGAAAAGCATATTCTAATCATGTGCATCCTCCAGCTAATTAGACGTTGTCACTTTACATTTTATTTGTCCTCGTTCACACAGAAAACATTTGCTGAGCAGCTGTGCCAGGTACTCCTTTTGGCGCTGCAGGTAACAGTAGAAACACAACAATCTCTAACCTCATGGAACTTATATACTAGTGAAGGTGAATAAGCAAAATAAATTAGTAAAGTATGTAACATACTAAATGTTTCACATTGTCTTTCCCTCTGCCTAGGTAGTCAGGTATGTCCAGGAGCCACTGTGGGCCCTGTGTGGAGGGGAGGCCCTGCAGCTGGAGGGGTCCTCACACACGTGTTCCACGGCTTCCTACTCCCTTGACCAGGGACAGATCACTGCCCTACCCTGAGCCTCAATGACTTCAGCTCCAGTTGTGTGGTTACCAGTCACCTTGACAGTTATGGAGTTCATAGGAAATCACAGATGTGAAAGAGCATGAATGTGACTAGTGCGGAGGAGAGCCCTGGGAGTCTTCATACTTCACACTCTAATCAGCATAACTT
>NW_005369101.1:529964-535691 GCF_000412655.1 Myotis brandtii
TTCTTTTGTTTTGTTTGTATTTAGTAAACTGGAAAGAATTCTATACCTTAAAAATTGGCAGGACATTTGTCATTTGATTGCTAATAAATTCCAAAACGCCTGTATGGTCACAGGGTGGCTCTGCTAAGTGTATGTGGTAATGGGCTCACTAAAGCACTGAAGGACTCAGCGAATTCGCAGCAAACTCCCTGGGATAGCTGGCGCTGCAGAGCGGAACAGGCACCACTCTCATGCCAGGCTTCCCATCCGCCTCCACTGTAGGCTGTGAATGTCTTTTAACTTCACTGAATTGTTTTTGCAACTGAAAACTTATAAAAAATATCAACTTGGCTGACTATTTGTGGGGCCTTACAGTTGAAACCTCTTTCCAAAGAAAAAAGGAGATATAAAACCTTCATGCTTGAATCAAAAATTACAACCTTGCTAAACACTTTTCTCAAGGATCTCTGAGGGTGAGCTTCCTTGCTCTTTGTGGCATCGTGTGTACATTATTTGCAGAGTTGATTGCTTTGGTGATCTGAACAGGGATATGACATGAGCCACTATAAGCTAGCAGTTGCCTTCCTGAGCAAACTTCAAGGGCAGTTGGAGAATAGTCTAACAATAACAGTTTTATAAGTGAAACACGGTGGTGGGTGGCGACCAGCGAGGAAAGGCCTATTAGGGAGGAGAAAATGAGTATAGTTTCAAATAATGCACTTTCCCCAGGTGTGAGCTGAAAACTCAACTGGCGGATTTTACAACACCGGCCCATGGAGCACTTACTGGATCAATTACCTTAATCTTAAAATCAGAAATATCCCAGCCTTGCAGAAAACCACTTCCTAGTATATCAATTAATAAAAAATGTAGGTAGCACAGATGGAACTAGAGGGTATTATATGAAGTGTAAAGTAAAATAAATAAAAATATACCATATGGTTTCACTTATATGTAAAATCTAAATAAACAAAACAAATGAACAAATGAAAGAATATCAGACTCCAAAAAACAGAGATCAAAGTGGTGGTTACCAGAGGGTAGGGGGTGGGACAGGCTGTGGGGGTGAAAAGGTGAAGGGGACTGTAGTCAACAATATTGTGATAAGTCTGCACGCTTACAGACGATTCCTAGCATTAGTGGGATGATAGTATTGTAAGGTATACAAATGTTGAATAGCTATACTTTACAACAGAATCTAATATAATTAATATAATAATGTATACCAACTATACTTAATTTTTTTAAAAAAATGTATGAAGCAAGAGGAAAAGAAGTTCAATCAAGTTATTTGAACTCCTAGAAAAGAGGCATGAAAATGGAAATTTTTTTACACAGTATTCATTTCTCTGAATCTGCCTCTAAAACAGGAATAAGGGTGTGATAACAGATGTCCCTTCCATTGATAATATTACATATCTAATAATATAGTTGGTAATAGCATTATATATAAATATTAAATATTTACATATATTTGCGAACTCCATGTCTGTGAGGCTTTGTTTTAAGTATTTTTTTTCCAAATTCCCTCATTTATAGAAATAATTGACTATGTGTTATTTTTCTTGGCATCAATTTTTTAACCTTTCTATTGCTTTGGGAGGATACCACTTAAGGTGTTTATTTTTTTTCTTGCAAAGTTAGATTGATGGATTTTCAGCTATTGAATAATAATGATACAAGCTTTTTGTGACATATTTTATTGGAACTCAAAAGGCTCAGGACATACTTATACTTCTTTATGGACTGTGTTTTGTTTTTGTTGGTATCTTTGAAGAAAGAGTGTGTGTTCAAAAGAAATCTCCAAAATGCATCTGAGGCCCCTGGGTTTTCTGACTAAAGGCCTAAGAAAGATAAAACGGCCACTTCATTTTTCGCCTTTCCTTAGGTCAACAAATATTTTTTCCTAAAGCAAACTAAACAAAGAAAGAAGTATCTTACAGTACTTATAAATCAAGAGCATTAGCTCATATCTTTTATTCAGAATAAAATATTTTTATTTATCCAGATGCATAATATAAGTCATGTGTACTGTTAAAGTTGACATAGAGCTTGTCTTAGTTCTTAACCCTCCAACATCTGAATATTCACAAAGAATAACTCTAAGTCTCCACAAACAGACTCACCCAAGGATCAGTGCACATTTGAACCATGTTGTTAAACATAGAGACTTTACTTTTTAGGTATCAAGGTATGTATTTCTCTTGCTTTACTTACTATATTGGACCAGGAATAACTCTGGTTTACAGATAAAAGTTAAGCATGGTGAAATTAGCAGGAGAAATATGCCAGTCTATGTTCAGACAGTGAAATCTCCTAACTGGAGTAAATCCCTCACATTTAGATGAGGAATGGAAAAACAAAAGAAAAACAAAACGAAAACAAAACAATAACAACAACAACAACAAACGTTTGAGAGCATTGCCTGGCTTCCTTGGATGTCCTGACATTTGAGGAACTGCTACTTGAAGGCACTTTGGGTGGCATTGCCTGGAAGAGAGAGGCTGGGGCTCCCTTCAGTAGTTCGAAACTCAGAACAGGCAAGTGATGGAGCTCCGTTCTTGAAGGGAAGCGCGGGTGGACTAGATGGAGAGCATAAGGATGCACCTTCAACGTCCATGTAGCCATTAACCAAGGGGCACCGGGTGCTCACGGTACAGGAGCTGCTCTGGAGAACAGTGCAGAGATGTGGGGGCTGTCTCGCTAATTTACAGTCAAAGCGAAGTGACAGACAAATAGATCCCCATTATGACAGTGCAACGGGCTAGGAGACACAGGCAGCCTAGAATACAAAGGGCCACAGAGAAGGCGCAGGTGCGCGGACTGGGCTGGCTGCCATGGAGGGTCTGAACACTTTTGGGGGAGGTAGGCTGGGAGAGGGGGGGAGGAGCCCAAGCTCACCTGGCTTCGCCGGGCCCCTCTGGGTCCTGGTCTCCAGGGAACTTGCACTGGGCCCCTCTCCTTGCTCCTACTTCTCTCCCTGGGACAGTGACCTCAGTGAACACTCTCTAAGGAAACAAACACCTTCGCGGGGTACCGAGGAGATTCTCGCGCAGGGATGGCAGGGACGCTTAGGAGGTTTAAATAGCATATCCAGGGCCCGTGGGGATGAACGCCCTGGCCCACGCAGGTCATGTAAAGCTGGTGTGACGGGGACACAGAGAAAGCAGGCCGGTAAGCAGGGCCGTAGTGAATATGCTAGGGATTTGAGCATCACTTTTCTAAGCCGAGGAGCCAGGGATGCATTTCAACCTGAGTGACATGAAACAACACAAGAATAAGCTGCTGCTTGGTCTCCGAGGGAGATGGCAAACCCCCTTCCTGCCGGCGCCTTAAGGAGCTGCGGTCTCTGCGTGGCTTCCCTTCTGGACCTTCCTGGGGCTGGGCTCTTCTCTCATCGCCATGAGGAGCCTCGGAGGGCTGGCTGGGACCTTTCCGTGGACCCTGTAGTCCCCTCTCCGCCCTCCCTGCTCTGGACGTGGGCGCTTGAACCTCAGCGGCTGGTCCACGTCCTCTCTGTGCGGGGCTCTGTCCTGGGAAGCATGGGGGCACTCACAGGGCTCGGGAGAGTGAGGTCAGAAGGTGTGCGCCTCCTGCCATTCCGCCCCTCCTTCGCCTCCGGCTGCCCTGCGCAGCCCTGGCTCCCCGCTGACCCTGCTCACTGTGCTGGCAGGGGCTTCGCAGTCCTGCCGGGGTTTCCCTTCATCCTCCTGGTACTCCTTTTTTTTCATCCTCCCTCACTCTTCGCTTGCCCGAGAGCCCCAAGCTGCTGGGCCTTTGATCACCACTTCCTGTGCCCGCATATCTGTCCTTCCATGTGCTCCGTGCCACCACCCTCAACTCCTGGCAGATTTTATGGTCACAAGAAGTCCTACCCCGACCCCTGTTCAGTGTTGCTCCTCATCTCTTGCTTCCCCAGCACCCTACTCCTTGTCTTGCTCTATTTTTCTTTGTTTTGTAGTCTTTCTCATTTTCAAGTGTTCATGGTGCATTAGTCCCCGAAGGCTGCCCTAATAAATTATCCAAAACTAGGTGCCTTAAAACAACAGAAATGTATTGCCTCGAGGTTCTGGAGGTGAAACGTTTGAAACTAAAGTGTGAGCAGTGCCACATGTTCTCCCAGGACTCGGTGGGGGTGCGGGGGGTTGCCTCTCACCTGTCCTGGCCCCGAGGCTCCAGGCCTTCCTTGGCTGGTGGGAGCCTGACTCAGTCTGTGCCTCTGTCTTCACAGGGCACCATGCCTCTGTGCCATCACATGGGTTTTTATCTGTGTCCGTGTGTCCACATTTCCTTCTGTTTACAAGGACGCTGGTCATATTGGATTAAGGCCCACCCTCCCACTCTCATTTTAGCCTAATTAAATCAAATCTGCAGAGACCAACTGGTCATATTGGATTAAGGCCTACCCTCCCAAATGACCTCATTTTAGCCTAATTAAATCAAATCTGCAGAGACCAGGATTTCCAAATAAGTCTACATGCACAGGTGTTGCAGATTAGGACTGGAACTTTGTGTTGGAGAGACACAATGCCACCCATAACACATGGTGTACTTTACATCGTGCGTGATGTCCCCGTGTGAGGTCTCTCTCCACTGGAGTTGGGACTGTCCAGGGCAGGGATCTGCACTTCCTCCACTCACAGATACACACATGTGCCTGGGCCCTGTGGGCAAACAGTGGCTGAGCAACAGAGATTTGTGGAGTGAAGGAAAAGTCTCAATAACAGGCTGTTTTAAGGATGAATGTAAGTGGAATTTTATTTTTTCCGGAACATGAAATGTCTCTGAAGTTCTCGTTTGGTAAACCTGGCTTTGAAAAGCAAACACTTTGTTAAGATTTAGAAAAACACCAAACTACTACCCTTTCCCTGGGAAAACAATACCTCACTGGACAGGAGGGATCCACATTTTACACTAATGATTTCTTTTCCGATTCTGCAGCTCATTCATGAAACTTGAAACACTTATTTTTAAACCAATCCTTTTTAAACCCTCTGGATTTTAGACCTGGGCTCGGGCTGTTCAGCAGATGGTTGATATGTACCAGGGGACAGAGGGAGGATGTGGAGGGAAGAGATGATGAGGGGTGGGACAAGACTGGAGCTGCACCTTGGCCCCAGCAACCAGGAGAAGGGTGGGCCAGCAGGAGGCAGTGGGGAGCTGGCCTTCAGGCTGCCCTCCAGTTCCAGGCTCATCAACCTCAGCACTGGGCTCTCTGGCTAGGCTAGCATGGGTGCCTGTTCAGCGCACATGGCCCCAGCTCTCGCTCACCCAGGCCTGCAAGGAGGTCCAGATCCCTCTATGGCTCCAGGACACAGCTTCTGGGCATCTCTTCCTGTCATGTTGCCTCCTGGCCCTTCCCCGTGTCTGTTCTCTGAACTACAGAGCCTGGCCAACACTGGCACAGCCACATACTCTCACACGGTCCCCAGATGGTGCAGCCAGCTTTGGAGGGCACAAGCGGGACAACAGCTGTCAGAGACGTAATGACACCCATGTTGCACAGGCTACTGGTCTGCACCAGCCCCACCTGTGCAGGGTGTACAGATCCCTGCCAATCACTGCAGGGTGTCATGCTTCCTGTAGAAGCCAGCAAGTGATTTCAAATATTAAAAGGTAGTTCACAGCCACATATTAAGCCAGTGAAATATCTGCATTATTTGAAAATAAAAGCATATCTCTGAAGAGATTTATTTATAATAATTTAGTCATAGCTTTATAATAATAATATAATAATTTAATAATTTA
>NW_005369101.1:535896-536372 GCF_000412655.1 Myotis brandtii
TGCCTGCCAGCCTGATCACCCCCTAACCACTCCCCTGCTAGCCTGATTGATGCCTAACTGCTCCCCTGCTGGCCCAATCACCCCCAACTGCCCTCCCCTGCCGGCCTGGTTGCCCCTAACTGCCCTCCCCTGCTGGACTGGTTGCCCCTAACTGCCATCCCCTGCAGGCTTGGGCCCCCAACTTCCCTCCCTTCCCTGCTGGCCTGGTCACCCACAACTGCCCTCCCCTGCCAGCCATCTTGTGGAGGCCATCTTTTGACCACGTAGGGACAGCCATCTTGTGTGAGGACATGGCGGTCAATTTGCATATTACCGCTTTATTATATAGGATATTATATTACACTAGAGGCCCGGTGCACAAAAATTTGTGCACTTGGGGTGGGGAGGTCCCTCAGCCCAGCCTGTGCCCTCTTGCAGTCTGGGACCCCTCGGGGGATGGCCACCTGCTGGCTTAGGCCTGCTCCCCGGGGGATTGG
>NW_005369101.1:536464-542796 GCF_000412655.1 Myotis brandtii
CAGCCATCAGCCTGGCTTGTGGCTGAGCAGAGTTCCCCCTGTGGGAGCACACTGACCACCAGAGGGCAGCTCCTGCATTGAGTGTCTGTCCCCTGGTGTTCAGTGTGTGTCATAGTGACCAGTCATTCCCAGTCATTCCGCTGTTAGGGTCAATTTGCATATTACTCTTTTATTATATAGGATATATAATATAGTAAAATGTAATGCAATTATATGTGAATATATAACATATCTATAATAATAAAAGTGTAATATGCTCATTAGACCCGACAGCCAAACGACCTTCCAGATATCATTCTGGATCTCCTCCGGACAACCTTCTGGATGAAGCTACAGCAGCGAGGGTTGAGGCACAGGTGGTTAGGGGCAATCAGGCAGGCAGGCGAGCAGTTAGGGGCTATCAGACAGGCAGGCAGAATGGTTAGGGGTGATCGGGCAGGCAGGCTGAGGTGGTTAGGAGCTATCAGGCAGGCAGGCTGAGGCGGTTCGGGGTGATCAGGCAGGCAGAGTGGTTAGGGGCGATCAGGCACACACAGGCTGAGGTGGTTATGGGTGTTAAGGCAGGCAGGTGAGTGGTTGGGAGCCAGCAGTCCCGGATTGTGACAGGGATGTTTGACTGCCGGTTTAGGCCCAATCTGGACATCCTCCGATTGGGACTCCCCCCCCCCCTTGCATAAATTTTGTGCACAAGGCCTTTAGTAAATAATAAATATGGACCTATAAGCCCTCCATCTCAATTTAGGAAAAATAGCATTGTCATCATGTGAGAATCTGCCTGTAGTTCCCTCTCCAATCTTACTCAACCCCTATTCAGAGAGGCAAAGAAGCTTTACATCTTCAGTTTCACAGGGGACAAAAGTCCACATTTCAGGAAGGTGAAACCAATGATGTGCAGGCCCAGAGTCAGAGGCAGTAAAGTGGACCTGACCCTAAGTTAGAGTTCCTCCTCCTTTCACCTCCTCTGTGTCACGTTGGCTCTGGAGATCCTGGAGATCCTCAGGATAATTCCAAATTCCAGGCAATAAAGTTTCCAAAAGGAGCTTGGATAGAGTAGTTTCCTTTGGAATTTCAATGGTTGACACTTAGCCCTTGCTTGGTAATTTAAAGTTTGGTTTGGATATACCGTGATACATACTATAATATCGATTGGCAGAATGTATATAGAAATCACCTTTGTTTTTTTTCCCTAAACTTTCCAAATTTCCAAGATGGGTCAAGAGATTGAGAACAAATTAATAGAACGGATGGAAGTGACCTAGGTCAGTTGTGCAGGGTGTGATTAGATAGTAAAGCTAACAAGCATTGGACAAATCTAGTGCCAAACCCAGCTTTGTGACCTCTGCCAAGTCTCTTAAATGCTCCTTATGAAGCTAGGATACTAATGTCTAACTCATAATTAGTATTAGGAGGGGTCCATGGCTTAGTTTATGTAAATCATCTGCCTCAGTGCCCCTTTGTCTAAGTTCAAAAAACACTGTGTGCTGTTGTAATGATAGCAGTTACAGCCACTGGAATGGAATGCATATGGCCCACATGGCATACCCTTTGTGGATAGGAAGGGACACTTTGTCCATCTGAGGCCCTTGCTGATAATCTCCCCTTGTCCTTGTCTACCATCACCTTTCCCTCCTCTGTGGGCTGCGACAGCTTTGTCATTCGCCAGCTGTGCCCCCACTAGGGCTATTTAAGGCTCTAGAGGTCTGTGTTGGGCCAGTGAGGGACAGTTACCTGAAGAAGTAAATTGAGGGAAAGCTAGAAGAGAGAGGCCTCATGTTGTAAAGATTTGATGATGCTCATTTACCACCGAATGATAGATTTGGGAGCTGGTTCCTGAATGAGATTCTTTATTCTATCAAGATGCCCCTGTTATTCATGCTCTCAATACCATTGAGAAGCACTATTCCAGGGAGTATCCCAGGAAGTCAAAGGGAGGTGCCTGGGTCCTCCTAGGCAGTAGAAGGCGGGAGGGATTCTGGAATGGGGTGAAGTATTACAGCTGGATGGCCAGTGGAGGAATTTCATCAGATTCACCTCTTTTGAAGGCACACACACAGCGGGGGGGGGGATATTATCTTGTCCAAATGTCAATAGATATCAAACATGAGCAAATGACTACATATTTTCAACTTCTCAGTATTCATGTAGATTCAGTCCAAGTCTCTATGGAAAATGAAAGATTTAGTATCCAATAGCACACATTCCCATTTTCCTAGTACACCCATGAATGCATTCCTAACACATTATATAAAGAACTAGATTCGGTGACCCAATTCATCAAAATGAACTTGAAAAATCCTGTCTGAAGCTCTCAAACCAATGCTATGCATTAAAGGATTTATTTCTTCATTCTGTCTTCTCTTCCAAGACTTGACTCCTAACCACTTGAGGTGGAGCTAAAGCTGACAGAGAAACTGAAAATCCTCTGCCTCCTTGCCCGGAGGACATGCTTGGCAGGAGATTTCCGAGCTGTGCTGTCATCAAAGCGAAACTTAACCTTGTTCAGGAAAAGAACTCTTCACTTTCAAACCAACTCCTTGTCAGGGCCATTCAACTTGCAAAGTACAATGTTAGGGGGGAAATGAAAATAGCAATGAATGCATTTCAGTTTGAGGTTATTGAGACTTGAAATGATGACTTCTCATGTTTTACAGTGACATTAAATTTAAATGTCTTGGTTCACGCGCAGTTACCACTCCCTTCATCTCCATTAATCTTTGCTCACAGTTTTGAAATATACCACTTCTGTCTTCAGCAATGAAATGAAATTTCCCCGGGGTAATAATTGCTTTCCAGTGTGTCTTTCCTCATGTTATTTGATCGCTAAAGATTTCCTCCAAAATGGGAGATATTTAGTGAAACAGTACAATGTATTTCCCTGCTATGTTTAATCTGCTGGTGCATAATTTGAAGGGTTGGGTATGAGAATAATGGGAATTGAATTCATCTGACCATGACGGATTTTCAAACTTTGAATACAACTGAAACTTTATTGATGCTTTTAAATTACAGCACCAAATACCTGGACATGTCCATATAACATTTATAGCATTTTATGTCTTCATAGCTACAGCCAACATTTGCTTAAGAATCACAATTACAATTCATTCTGAGCAAGAAGAGCATTTTACAAGAGAAAGTAGAACATGCTGAAGCATTTTGCCTGGAACAAGCTTTTATTTTTAGCCTGTCCCCAAAAAATCATTATCTGGAGGCCTGAAATGTCTCAAAAATCATTACATTTGAGTGCTGCTAGGTCATTTCATAGAGTCCCGCAGGAGCACACTTGCTGTCGGACAGGGACGCTCTCTGGACCACACCAACAACGGGTGGGGTGGGTTGTGTGCTGGAACCCAGCCCTTCTCATTCTCCTGGGGAGCAAAAAGTCTCTGTTGAACAGAGCTTTCACAAACGGCACAGCACAGTTTGATTCGGTGAATTATACCCAGGGTTTTTATTTTTATTTTTTAGTTATATAAAAGGTGCTATTTCCAAAACTGAGATCTGGTAATCAGGATAATTAATAATATTGATAAATATTACTTTATAAGTAATAATATTTATCTGCCTGCAATCAGCTTAGGTCTTCTTTCTAGTGACTTTCCTTGGATAAATTGTGCATCAGTAGTAGCACACCAAAGAATGCCAGAAACAAAAGGGTAAGAGTGAGATTTGGCCCTGCACACTCCCTGGTTCCCTCCCTTCCAGTGAGAACAGTCTTTTTAGAAAAGAATTGAACACATAAGGCAGGGCCATCCATCACCAATTAGAGGGAGTCAGCTGGTGATGGGGACCACCCAGGTCAGTTTATGGGCCACCCCTGCTTAGTTCCCTTTCCAAAACATGAAAAGCCAGACCCAGAGAGGCCTAGGGAAAAATTCAGGGGGTTGGTCATTACGGCATCATTAAAAATTAAGGGAGCTGAATGCATTTCACTTGACAACTTTAGGACTCAAATTTATGCACTCGCTAAACATCATTCCTTACTCAAAAATCTTTACAGAGGCCGTTGGATAATTACAATGTTGTAGTTACCATTAATTGAGCACTTTCTGTGTGCCAAGCACCATTCTCTCTGCTGGTGGTCCACAATAATCTCCATTTGTCACTGTCCCCTGTAGAGAGCAGGCATCATCAACCCCATTTTCCAGGATGGACTGCAGCACAGAGAAGGGAATGGATTTGCCTGAATTTGCCAGGTCAGCCAATAGAACAACTGAATGTCCAAGCAGAGTGGTGGCCCCGCAGCTGCCACCATTCCACTCCACCTCACACTGTTACATACTCTTCGGTCTTACACGGCCAGGTTGCCTCCATGTTTCCAGGTTTACCCCCAATGCCCTCAGAGCCCGGGTTTCGTTACCCGCAGAGTGAGGGGTGTTTGTGGCTAGAACGAGTGCTCTGGAGAGCAGAGGTGTTTTTCTCCTCAGGTCATATACGTGTGACATTGACAGCTGGGTTCTTTGTCCTCTCAGAATGTGCTTGCCATCATGACTGCCCTGCCTGCCCGAGATGCTTTTTCTAAGGATCAATAGAGAACGTATTTGGAAAAAAACACATTGATAACCATAGTGATCATCTCATCCAAATTGTCTTCAAGTGCTCACAGTCTTGATTCACTCCCTTCTGCGACTGGGCTGCCCGAACATTTCCCACTCAGAGAGCTGCCCAGTTCCTATCCAGATGTTTAAATCCAGTTTAAGATCACCCTCCATTTTTCTGAAGTTCTACTTAGATAATTATTCAGCAACTGACCTGTGATCATCACTGCGAAAGGCCATGAAGACCGGAAGTCCGATGTGGTCCCCAGCTCTCAGGGGTCTGAAGTGCGGTAACATCATCAGAGCAAGGCCCATCCTGGTGCCGGGCCCTCCTAGTGGAGTGGCGAATACGCAGACAGGACCTCAGAGGTGGTCCTTGCTTCCTGGAGAGGTAAGGCATGCCTCTGGACGCACCTGCATCCTGCGCAGTGAGTGGGACTGGATGGCGGCAGGAGGAAGATGATGCAGGGAACTCCCAGTGGAGCCAAATGTGGACGGGCACAGAGGGGGTGAAGCACATCCACAGGGCTGCCAATAATCGGCAAGTCTGGGCACAGTAGGCGAAATAAGGAGTCAGAAGATAAAAATAACCAGAGGCTTAACCATGAAGAACTATATAGAACCAAGGAACTAGAACTTTTCTCTGAAGGCAGGGAGAACTGCCCACCTCAGGTCCCCCTGATGGTTCTTTATTCCTAGAGATAGTACCTGCACTGGTGCTGGAGGCAGTACGCCTCTCTTTGGACGATTAAGAATGTATCACTTTGTAACACTTTATAGCTTGCCATCTCATATGTATCCATGTACAGTTTTTACTCCCATGATAACACTCATTATATTTATCTAAAAGGAGGATAAGGAGGTAACTATAATTTTGTAATCACTTTCATGTGGGGAAGTCATCATCTCTGTTTTGCTTGTCTTTAAATTTTTCAATTTAAAAAAATAATTTGAAGCTTCTTAGGTCTCTAGCATAACACAATAGAGAGTAATTGAAACCAGACATTTGAAGATATCCTCCATTCTTACCTCCCTTTCGATTCACCTGGCAGTGATGGTTCTTATATAATATAACTAAATCTCCTTCCCTTTTCTTCTTTCCAATTGCCATTTTTAGTTCAGGGCTTTATTTTATTTTATTTTCACTTTTACTATTTTTGAAGGCCTTACATTAACTTTTACCCTCACTACCCATCCTAATCCTTACTCACATTTACACACACATGCAGGCCCCTTTCTCCACACTGAAATCAGAGGAAGCTTTCTAAAATACAAATTGGTGTAAATCTTCCCCCAAAGCAGGGTTTCTCAACTTTCTAAGGTTATAATCTAAAAACACAAACATGGCAGGCCCTATTTTAATATGTCAAAATTACTTAAGTAAATTAAATGTAAGGACTAGACAGAAATCCGGAGCGAAGCCCACCAGCAAATCCTCCCTAAAACCTTATATAGGATTGTTTTAAAAGCCTGGAAAAAATATCAGAGCCTCTTGTTAATCCCGTGGCCCCCGCTTCGCTCCCTCCTGTCTCTGCTGCCTCGCTCCCTCCCATGTCCACTACCTCAGCTCCGCTCCCATCTCCACTGCCTCAGCTTTGCTCCCTTCTCTGCCACTTCACTCCCTTCTGCAGCGCTTGGCTTCCTTCTATGCTGTCTTCAGTCTTCGCTCTGTGCCTGTGTATGCAAATTAACCGCCAACTTTGTTGGGTTAATTTGCATGTCACTCTGATTGGCTGGTGGGCATAGCGGAGGGACGCCAATTTGTATGTTTCTCTTTTATTATTGTAGATATCA
>NW_005369101.1:543326-547467 GCF_000412655.1 Myotis brandtii
GCTGGGGGTCCCCTGCCCAGGCCTGACGCCTGGGCCAGAGGCATCAGGCCTGGGCGGGGGGTAGAACCAGTTATCGGGGGGAAATGAGGGTCCCCTGCCCAGGCCTGACACCTCTGGCAGAGGAATCAGGCCTGGGCAAGGGGCCGATCCTGCGATTGGAGGGTGATGGGGGTCAACACCTGAGGGCTCCCAGTATGTGAGAGGGGGCAGGCTGGGCTGAGGGACACTCCCCCTCCCCACCCAGTGCACGAATTTTGTGCACCGGGCCCCTAGTGTTATATAAGAACTGTGGGTCCTATTTCCCTTAAAACTAACCAGTCTGTGGACCAGATCACATGATGCCTGAAACATTGTGCTTAAGAACTGTTTACTAATTACAAGAAAAAATGAGATAGAACTTAGAAAGTGTAATGTGTTTGGTCTTGGAGCTTATGTACTAGTAATACATAAGCAGAATATCTCTTTGTACAGAATTATCCTATGAACCCTGAAAAGCTGATAAAGAAACAGTTTTCAAACCATTTTGATGGGCAAATAGGACTGGGCTTGTCCAACAGCAGCTGAATGAAAATAGATGAGGTGCTTCCATCACACCTAAAGGCATGGGCATAGCGGAGGGACGCCAATTTGTATGTTTCTCTTTTATTAGTGTAGATATCACCAGAGGCAGGATGGGGGTGGGGAGGAATAATTTGAGAGAAAAGCAATTTAGGAAAGCATATTTGAGAACCGTTGACTTTGAGCTAACTGTGGCAAATCTGTGTACGGTTGTTCTTGAAAATACAAGAAAGGAAGGACTAAACTCACAATGATAGATCAATGGGAGACTGGCCCTGGCCTGTCTCTGATGCATCGCTGCCATAATTTTAGGGACTTGAAGCAGATTTTTCAGACAGACACTGTACCAATAGCTACAGGGACTTTGTTCAAAGCCCAGTCTAGAGTATGGAATGGAAACAGGGACTTGTGGGTTCCTCCTCCAAACAATACACATGATGGCCTCCCCCATGGCAGTGATGGCTGGGGAACGAGAGGGGGTGATGTGCCACTGCTGGCACTATACTTACTAGGTGCAATTATAATGTCTTCCTGGCAAGCCACTTAGAAGCGCAGGTCAGGTCCAACACCAAATCCTCCCTAAAACCTTATATGGGATTGTTTAAAAAGCCTGGAAAAAATCTCAGAGCCTCTTGTTAATCCCCAGGCAGGACCACCTTGTCACAGGCACTGGGCTCTGAGGGAGGGTGTGTCCATTTCTATCAGGTTTAAGGAATTAGCCAGAATTGCTGTTATTATTTTAAAGCCTGACAGAGCTCCTGGCACTCATAAAGTGCTCAGTAAAGTTTGTTGCTTGAACAAATGAGCAATAACCCCTGCCATGACGAATCTGAAATACAGATGAAGGGAGAAGGACCCCATGCCACAGGTTTTTTACACACAATTGTTCATAAACATAAGGTGCTTCTTAAAGATATATGGGTTATCTTCAACCCACAGTAGATGCTAGGCTTCTTGAACTCAGCATCTGCATCTTTGAATTTAATTACATCTTCCACAGCAAAGAGCCACAGCCATGTGATCCAAAGCCTGGCACTGCCTTGAGTTGGAGATGATTTTTGGACAGAGTTTTAACCTCCTTTTCATGACTCATTGAGAGAGCCATATTTCTTAGTCTGCTCATTAGAATATAATTTATCTTGTAGGATTTCATGGTGCAAAATATGAAGAGGGTCAGATTCAAGAGTCACATTAAAGTGTTTGTTTTTGTAGTTTGTTAAGTGAAATTATAAGTAACAAGAGTAAAAATAAATAAATGAGAATAAAAGCATGAGCAGTCACATCTAAGCACCATTGTCGGCACTACACAAAATGCATGCTTTATGTCTTTTTTTAAAAAGTAGGCCATTATGCGCAAATGTTAAGAGTAATTTTATCTCTCTTATAAATTACAAGTTAGTCTTTTAGGCTCCAAATCCCCATCCTATATAATAAAGAGGTAATATGCAAATTGAAGGATGTCCATCTGACTGCCAGCTTAGGCCCGCTCCCCACAGGGAGCACACTGACCACCAGTGAAGCTCCTGCTTTGAGTGTCTGTTCCCTGGTGATCAGTGCACGTCATAGTGACCCGTTGTTCTGCTGTTTGGTCGATTTGCATATTAGCATATAGTGGAGAATAAGCAGACAGGACCCCAGAGGCATCCTCGCTTCCTGGAGTGGTAGGCGTGCCTCTGGACGCACCTGCATCCTGAGCAGTGAGTGGGACTGGATGATGCAGGGCACTCCCAGTGGAGCCAAATGTGGACGGGCACAGAGGGGAGACAGGGCAGGGCAGTTGGGGGGACCAGGTCTGCAGGGGAGGGTAGTTTAGGGTGACAGGGCCTGCAGGGGAGTGAAGTTGGGGGGACCAGGGCAGCAGGGGAGGGAAGTTGGGGGTTACCAGGCTGGCAGGGGAGGGCAGTTAGCAGCACATCCACAAGGCTGCCAATAATTGGCCAGTCTGGGCACAGAAGGCGAGATAAGGAGTCAGAAGATAAAAATAACCAGAGGCCTAACCATGAAGAACTATATAGAACCAAGGAACTAGAACACATAGAAAAGACTGTGATTAAGTAACTTTCAAAGGACATATAATTAATTAGCTGCAGAGTTACCATCTGAACTCACACTGGGCTTGAACCCAAGTGTGGACTCTTTGTACATATACTAGTTTTCCTCTGGTCCAGACACACACACACACACACACGCTTATGCACATGCACAGCCAGAGTAGAATTTTTTTTAATATATGTATATATTTTTATTGATTTCAGAGAGGAAGGGAAGGGAGACAGAGATAGAAACATCAATGATGAGAGAGAATCATTGATTGGCTACCTCCTGCACACCCCCGACTGGGGATTGAGCCTGCAACCCGAACATGTGGCTTTGACCAGAACCTCTGAAGGCAGGGAGAACTGCCCACCTCAGGTCCCCGTGATTGTTTATTCCTAGAGATAGTACCTGCACTGGTGCTGGAAGCAGTACGCCTCTCTTTGGACGATTAAGAATGTATCACTTTGCAACACTGTATAACTTGCCATCTCATATCCTCTATCCACTGAGACAAACCAGCTAGGGTCAGATTAGAATTTTGAAGGGCTACTGCTTCTGTCTTTGGGGTGACATTATTTTTTCATCTACAAAGACCAATAAAGGTTAGCATTTGTTCAAACCATCAGTACATGTTCATCTCATCTACTCATAAAAGGTCTTGCTATCAACCAGTCCCAGCTCACAGCTATCTTTTGATCAACCCCCTCCCCCCACCAAACTCCAGTGAGCAGATTAATGACACACAGATATTTTAGCGTTTCCTTTAGGAACTCTATGCCTAGACCCATGAAAGAGGAAGAGGCTTTATGAATGTGTATGGATTGATTTTAGAGCATGACTTTCTGAGTCACTGGGGTTTTCTGTGTAATTTGGTGCCACTCAATGCAGGACCATGATTACCTACTGCACGTTTAGCTCCATTGTATTGAAAGAATGAATAGATACCACTGAGGAAGACTCGGCTCCAGAAAAGAAGTTCTCAACCGGAGGAGCACTGAGATGACACAGCACCATTTCACAACTCGTCACTTGTCTGCTTTCCTTAATCTTAATATTCCATTCATAATTATATAACCACTAGAGGCCTGGTGCACAAATTTTGTGCACTCGGGGGGCGGGGGAGGGGGGGTCCCCCAGCCCGGCCTGTGCCCTCTCGCAGTCTGGGACCCCTCGGGAGATAACGACCTGCTGGCTTAGGCCTGCTTCCGGGTGGCAGAGGGCAGGCCCAATCCCTAAGTGCAGCCCCTGGTCAGGCTCAGAGCAGGGCCGATTGGGGAGTAGGGGCGCCGCCCCGTCATGCACAGAGCAGGGCGGATCGGGAGGTTGCAATGCCACCCCCTGTCACGCACAGAGCAGGGCCGATCAGGGGGTTGAGGAGCTCCCCCCTGTCACTCACAGAGTAGGGCCGATAGGGGAGTTGGGGCACCGCCCCCTGTCACACACAGAGCAGGGCAAATCAGGGGGTTGGGGCGCTGCACCCTGTCACACTCAGGGCAGGGCCAATGGGGAGGTTATGGCTCTACCCCGTCACACACAGAGCAGGGCC
>NW_005369101.1:549827-590396 GCF_000412655.1 Myotis brandtii
TATATATTTTCTAAGCAACTAAAACATAAAATTTTACAGCCTAAATTGGCATTGAAAAAATAGGTATATCCTGGGAGAGCAAAGGACATATGATGACAGATTGAAGGCTTTTTAATTTCTCAGTGGAGTCACAATCATTTCTTCCAATTTTTAATAGAATATAATTACTTTTTTTTGAAAAGTTATTTAATTTCCCAACATAAGCGGTTTTTGTTCTCTGGTGAAGATGATGCTCTTCAAACAAAATGAATCAAATTGCTCATCAACTATGAAAAATATTCACAAAAACATTCTAACAAAAGAGAGATATGTTTCAATTATTACCAGTCACGCTCCTGCCCAGAGAAGTGACCTTAACTATGTTTAAGGAATCACTAAAAAATGAAATCCTTTTGAAATGCTTGTTATTATTTTAAAAATGAAATAACAGGCTGCTGTCTTCCTTTGTTTGGACCAGCATTCTAGTTGAGTATGCTTTCCTATTCTACAGATTTTATTTCTTCACAATCAAATTCAACCCAAATAGTTCCTAGCCTCTTTTAATGAGGGCCAGCACAGAATGGTGGTGTGCACATGCTTGAATTATTTTCTAGAACATAATAAAATGACCTTAATAGCTCACTTGAATCAGTGCTTCTTTTGATTTGAGCTTTTTCCTTGTTAGTGATAATAAACTATTACATTTGAATTTGATTCAACATATTTTATCTAAATAATGCCCAATGAATTTAAAGAAAAATCTCAGAAAATTGTAGTGTACAGTATAGTCAAAATTGTGTGGAAAAGAGTTTCAATCATTTTTTTCAATAATTGTTTGGTAAGATTGATTTGAACAACTTGTATGATTTGAATGATACAGATATTTTACTAGTTTAGAACTTTATGCTGTCAACATATGTTGACAAATCATAAATGGGGTTTACTGAAGATACATTCCAAATGAGGAGCGGTTTAGCAAATGCCGAACTTCACTGTCCCATGTGGTAGCCATGTGGCTACTGAGCACTGTAAATGTGACTGGTGCAACTAAGAAACTGAATTTTTAGATTTATCCTATATAATAAAGAGGTGATATGCAAATTGACCATCACTCCAACATAAGATGGCCGCCCCCATGTGGTCAAAGATGGCTGCCCCCATGTGGACACAAGATGGCCGGCATGGGAGGGCAGTTGGGAGGGACCAGGCCTGAAAGGGAGGGTAGTTGGGGGCAATCAGGCCTGCAGGAGAGGGCAGTTGGAGGGGACCCAGGGCAGCAGGGGAGGGAAGTTGGGGGTTACCAGGCTGGCAGGGGAGGGCAGTTAGGGGCAATTGGGCCAGCAGGGGAGCAGTTATGCATTGATCAGGCTGGCAGGGGAGTGGTTAGGGGGTGATCAGGCTGACAGGCAGAAGTGGTTAGGGGCAATCAGGCAGGCAGGCAGGAGAGTGGTTAGGAGCCAGCAGTCCCAGATTGTGACAAGGATGTCCGACTGCCTGTGGGATAGGGCTTAAACTGGCAGTTGGACATCCCCCAAGGGGTCCCAGATTATAGAGGGTGCAGGCTGGGCTGAGGGACACCCCACAGTGCACAAATTTTGTGTACTGGGCCTCTAGAATACATATAATCTACTGTGGTAATGAAGACAATGCATGTTTGATTTGATTATCCATATAAATATTAATAAGAAAATAATGTTACTTTTTTTTTCTCTTCTTTTCTTCCTTCCTTCCTTTATTTTATTTTTTATTTGTTCAGGCAGTTGGGTTTTTGGTGGGTCAGAGAGAGTTAAAAGAGGAGATAAGGAAAGCAAAAAAAAAAAAATAGAGAAGAATTTCAAATTCTTTTGGAAACTATAGATTATTTTTTTTTTGTTCTGCCCAAAATAAAACTATATCTTTCCTTTGGCAGAAAAAAAAGTAGTCAAACCATTAAAACAAATCTTGTGAAGAATAGCATGACTAATTTTTACCAGGCTTATGCACAGGTGGTAGGTAGCTCTGACCTTGTGGTCACCACCTGCAGTGAGGAAACCTGGATTTTGATCCAGTCTAGTCCACTAATCAACAGAGTAATCCTGGGTAGGCCTGCCATCTCCCTGAAACTTGGGATTCTCATTTGTAAAGTGAAGGGCTTAAATTCCACAATTTTGGAGGCTCCTCCTGGCATTTTAAAAATTATTATTCATTAATGAACAGTTGATGTACAATATTATATTAGTTTCAGGTATAGGACACTGTAATTTCACATTTGGATACCTTACCCTGTGAGCACCATTGTAAGCCTAGTATGACCTAGTGATATTCTCCTTAGTCTATAAACACAAGGCTAAGTCGTTTCCAAATAGGACTGGGCTTGTCCAACAGCAGCTGAATGGAAATAGATGAGGTGCTTCCATCACACCTAAAGGCATGGATCTTTATCTGCCTGGGGGTGTGGTAAGGTAGGAGGTGGCCTTTATGTTATCAAGGACAGCAGTAAAGATGGGAGTTAAATTATTTGTTGAAAAAGTGGAGAATAATATATTATATATGAATTGGGTTAGCATTCCTTAAATAGGCTTGTAATGTCATCTGATTTTTGCAATACATTTTTTAGGATTTATTGAAGGGACTTTTTAAGAGCATATTTTGAAAACATTCTTCTATGACACTGCATTCTGTATTCATGAAGTATGAGACATTTTTGGAAAAATGGTCTTTGGGAAAATAATTATGGTCTGTCTCAGGTTATGTATTCAATTGGAACCCTGAGTTTTAGTCCCTCAGTATTTTTCTCCTAAACTTCAAACATCTCTCTCCCTAACCAAATTTCTTTACCCTTTCCTCTTCCCTCATGTAAATACACACACACTTTTAGAGGAATTGACTGATGAATTTAGCATTGTGCAAACACACTGTCAGAGGCTGAGATATGAGTGCAGCCTAAAATTTAATGGCAACATGGAACTGACTATTTAAAACCTGCAGGTGGAGCAGATGGGGCTTTGATTCTCTCCTTCCCAGCCATGTGTTTGGTGTGATGTTGGCCCAGGCTGGTAAGACTGCCAATCACAGAGTGGGGAGGAGGGCCCCATGCTAGGCTGCCAATCACAGAGCGGGGAGAAATGCCCTAGGCAATGTTGTCCTCACTCCCTGTGTGTGTCTTCGCCCCTTTATTTTCCCCCCATTTCATGTTCTCCTTCTCATCTGGTGGATTGTAAACCGTTAGTGCCAAAGAGCTATTGGTGACACTAATTCTTGGGCAGGCTTTGTGATATAGAAACAAAATCCCAGAAATAAATTTGTTGAAATGGTTGCTTTCAATTGGAGCAGATATTAAAGGTGATTCATATGCCACTTCCATTCCATTCTGTACTTTTTTCTTAAAGGGGTTTCCCATCTATTTTTATTCCATCTTAAAATGATTCTATGGCTGCATCTGGCAGAGATGATCCCCTGCAAGACAACAATGGAGATAACACTTAGTGCATTGAGTTCAGTACCTGGAGCCACCGAGGCAACAGCAGAGCCGTTTCTCTTTATTAGTGTAGATGTGCTTTTTAAAGTATAAAAAACCATCTCTACTTTTAACTTTTAAAAGCTTTGTATCTTATTTCCTATTTTCTAAATCTTAACATTCTATTCATCCCATTATTTCATTTATTTGGTTTTGCTTAAAAACCAAATAAATTCTGAAACTATTTAGCACTGTGTTTTTTAATGGTGCTGATGAATGAGGATAGAAAGAAGGGCACAAGGGTGTATAAGAGAAATGTTAAATTTAGGACAATTTTAAAATAGGAAAAAATTCATTTTTTAAACATTTGCTTTTTTTTTCCCTACCAGTTTCTTCTAAAACCCTCCGAAGTAACTTAGTCACCACTTTCAGCTTCTCATATTCCAGAAATTTCAAATTATTTTAATTTATTGAATTTTGTCTTTTCTACCATGAAAAAGGTCTTGTCTCCTAGCTAATCCAGTTAAGCTATGAAGGAACATTCATAATCCTAATGGTTTAATAACTTTAGCATATTTGTGTTCAGACTCTGGCTGAGTGGTATTTGTGAGGGGCATGCTCCGAGCTCTGATTAAAGTTGATCCTGACAACAGGCCCCTTACTTCTGACCTGTGCTTGGTGGACCTCTTTCTGACTGGCCAGCCTGCTATCCTACCAACGACACCTGGCCTTATGCTCAGCTTGCATGTGGTATATGCTAGGAAGTCCCTCTTTTTTCTTTTGTCTTCATGATGCCACCTCTGGAAGCCTAATTTAAAACTGGTATCCCTAGTAAGTGTTGGTGAACAAAACATATTGAAATCAGGATTCTAAAAAGGATGGTTTAATGAGAGTAGAGCTCAGTGGTAAACTGAAGACAGAATATGACATTTGGAAAGCCTGAATTAAGATAAAGTAGTGAAGGTGAAAAAAAAAGTAAGTTTGAATCTGAGAGATAGTTCTAAACAACACAATGATAGGACTTGTGTCTTTTATCCTTTAACTCTAAACAAAGATTTATTGAACATACACATAGTCCCAGGTACTAGCAACAATGGAAAAAAATATCCTTAGTCAATGTGATGATTTATATTGCCCAAATAATTAATACATTGTATATCTCACATATTAGAAGTTTAAGAAACATTCCTTAAATGAGATTGTCATTGATCAATTAGATTTCAGTAGAAAAATAAATAAATAAAACAAACCAGTTAACTTGAATGCAATATTCCTAGCCTGAGAATTGTATATATATATACTAGAGGCCCATTGCATGAAGATTCCTGCAAGAAAAGGGCTTCCTCGGGCCTATTCCTGTAAGAATAGGGCTTCCTGAGGCTGGAGCGAAGCAGAGAAGGGAGCGAAGCCCACCAGCAAATCCTCCCTAAAACCTTATATAGGATTGTTTTAAAAGCCTGGAAAAAATATCAGAGCCTCTTGTTAATCCCGTGGCCCCCGCTTCGCTCCCTCCTGTCTCTGCTGCCTCGCTCCCTCCCATGTCCACTACCTCAGCTCCGCTCCCATCTCCACTGCCTCAGCTTTGCTCCCTTCTCTGCCACTTCACTCCCTTCTGCAGCGCTTGGCTTCCTTCTATGCTGTCTTCAGTCTTCGCTCTGTGCCTGTGTATGCAAATTAACCGCCAACTTTGTTGGGTTAATTTGCATGTCACTCTGATTGGCTGGTGGGCATAGCGGAGGGACGCCAATTTGTATGTTTCTCTTTTATTAGTGTAGATATCACCAGAGGCAGGATGGGGGTGGGGAGGAATAATTTGAGAGAAAAGCAATTTAGGAAAGCATATTTGAGAACCGTTGACTTTGAGCTAACTGTGGCAAATCTGTGTACGGTTGTTCTTGAAAATACAAGAAAGGAAGGACTAAACTCACAATGATAGATCAATGGGAGACTGGCCCTGGCCTGTCTCTGATGCATCGCTGCCATAATTTTAGGGACTTGAAGCAGATTTTTCAGACAGACACTGTACCAATAGCTACAGGGACTTTGTTCAAAGCCCAGTCTAGAGTATGGAATGGAAACAGGGACTTGTGGGTTCCTCCTCCAAACAATACACATGATGGCCTCCCCCATGGCAGTGATGGCTGGGGAACGAGAGGGGGTGATGTGCCACTGCTGGCACTATACTTACTAGGTGCAATTATAATGTCTTCCTGGCAAGCCACTTAGAAGCGCAGGTCAGGTCCAACACCAAATCCTCCCTAAAACCTTATATGGGATTGTTTAAAAAGCCTGGAAAAAATCTCAGAGCCTCTTGTTAATCCCCAGGCAGGACCACCTTGTCACAGGCACTGGGCTCTGAGGGAGGGTGTGTCCATTTCTATCAGGTTTAAGGAATTAGCCAGAATTGCTGTTATTATTTTAAAGCCTGACAGAGCTCCTGGCACTCATAAAGTGCTCAGTAAAGTTTGTTGCTTGAACAAATGAGCAATAACCCCTGCCATGACGAATCTGAAATACAGATGAAGGGAGAAGGACCCCATGCCACAGGTTTTTTACACACAATTGTTCATAAACATAAGGTGCTTCTTAAAGATATATGGGTTATCTTCAACCCACAGTAGATGCTAGGCTTCTTGAACTCAGCATCTGCATCTTTGAATTTAATTACATCTTCCACAGCAAAGAGCCACAGCCATGTGATCCAAAGCCTGGCACTGCCTTGAGTTGGAGATGATTTTTGGACAGAGTTTTAACCTCCTTTTCATGACTCATTGAGAGAGCCATATTTCTTAGTCTGCTCATTAGAATATAATTTATCTTGTAGGATTTCATGGTGCAAAATATGAAGAGGGTCAGATTCAAGAGTCACATTAAAGTGTTTGTTTTTGTAGTTTGTTAAGTGAAATTATAAGTAACAAGAGTAAAAATAAATAAATGAGAATAAAAGCATGAGCAGTCACATCTAAGCACCATTGTCGGCACTACACAAAATGCATGCTTTATGTCTTTTTTTAAAAAGTAGGCCATTATGCGCAAATGTTAAGAGTAATTTTATCTCTCTTATAAATTACAAGTTAGTCTTTTAGGCTCCAAATCCCCATCCTATATAATAAAGAGGTAATATGCAAATTGCCTGTCACACCCTCACACAAGATGGCCACCCTCATGTGGTCAAAGATGGCTGCCACAAGATGGCAGACAGGGCAGGGCAGTTGGGGGGACCAGGTCTGCAGGGGAGGGTAGTTTAGGGTGACAGGGCCTGCAGGGGAGTGAAGTTGGGGGGACCAGGGCAGCAGGGGAGGGAAGTTGGGGGTTACCAGGCTGGCAGGGGAGGGCAGTTAGGGGCAATTGGGCCAGCAGGGGAGCAGTTATGCATTGATCAGGCTGGCAGGGGAGTGGTTAGGGGGTGATCAGGCTGACAGGCAGAAGTGGTTAGGGGCAATCAGGCAGGCAGGCAGGAGAGTGGTTAGGAGCCAGCAGTCCCAGATTGTGACAAGGATGTCCGACTGCCTGTGGGATAGGGCTTAAACTGGCAGTTGGACATCCCCCAAGGGGTCCCAGATTATAGAGGGTGCAGGCTGGGCTGAGGGACACCCCACAGTGCACAAATTTTGTGTACTGGGCCTCTAGAATACATATAATCTACTGTGGTAATGAAGACAATGCATGTTTGATTTGATTATCCATATAAATATTAATAAGAAAATAATGTTACTTTTTTTTTCTCTTCTTTTCTTCCTTCCTTCCTTTATTTTATTTTTTATTTGTTCAGGCAGTTGGGTTTTTGGTGGGTCAGAGAGAGTTAAAAGAGGAGATAAGGAAAGCAAAAAAAAAAAAATAGAGAAGAATTTCAAATTCTTTTGGAAACTATAGATTATTTTTTTTTTGTTCTGCCCAAAATAAAACTATATCTTTCCTTTGGCAGAAAAAAAAGTAGTCAAACCATTAAAACAAATCTTGTGAAGAATAGCATGACTAATTTTTACCAGGCTTATGCACAGGTGGTAGGTAGCTCTGACCTTGTGGTCACCACCTGCAGTGAGGAAACCTGGATTTTGATCCAGTCTAGTCCACTAATCAACAGAGTAATCCTGGGTAGGCCTGCCATCTCCCTGAAACTTGGGATTCTCATTTGTAAAGTGAAGGGCTTAAATTCCACAATTTTGGAGGCTCCTCCTGGCATTTTAAAAATTATTATTCATTAATGAACAGTTGATGTACAATATTATATTAGTTTCAGGTATAGGACACTGTAATTTCACATTTGGATACCTTACCCTGTGAGCACCATTGTAAGCCTAGTATGACCTAGTGATATTCTCCTTAGTCTATAAACACAAGGCTAAGTCGTTTCCAAATAGGACTGGGCTTGTCCAACAGCAGCTGAATGGAAATAGATGAGGTGCTTCCATCACACCTAAAGGCATGGATCTTTATCTGCCTGGGGGTGTGGTAAGGTAGGAGGTGGCCTTTATGTTATCAAGGACAGCAGTAAAGATGGGAGTTAAATTATTTGTTGAAAAAGTGGAGAATAATATATTATATATGAATTGGGTTAGCATTCCTTAAATAGGCTTGTAATGTCATCTGATTTTTGCAATACATTTTTTAGGATTTATTGAAGGGACTTTTTAAGAGCATATTTTGAAAACATTCTTCTATGATACTGCATTCTGCATTCATGAAGTGTGAGACATTTTTGGAAAAATGGTCTTTGGGAAAATAATTATGGTTTGTCTCAGGTTAAGTATTCAATTGGAACCCTGAGTTTTAGTCCCTCAGTATTTTTCTCCTAAACTTCAAACATCTCTCTCCCTAACCAAATTTCTTTACCCTTTCCTCTTCCCTCATGTAAATACACACACACTTTTAGAGGAATTGACTGATATATGAGTGCAGCCTAAAATTTAATGGCAACATGGAACTGACTATTTAAAACCTGCAGGTGGAGCAGATGGGGCTTTGATTCTCTCCTTCCCAGCCATGTGTTTGGTGTGATGTTGGCCCAGGCTGGTAAGACTGCCAATCACAGAGTGGGGAGGAGGGCCCCATGCTAGGCTGCCAATCACAGAGCGGGGAGAAATGCCCTAGGCAATGTTGTCCTCACTCCCTGTGTGTGTCTTCACCCCTTTATTTCCCCCCATTTCATGTTCTCCTTCTCATCTGGCGGATTGTAAACCGTTAGTGCCAAAGAGCTATTGGTGACACTAATTCTTGGGCAGGGTTTGTGACATAGAAACAAGATCCCAGAAATAAATTTGTTGAAATGGTTGCTTTCAATTGGAGCAGATATTAAAGTTGATTCATATGCCGCTTCCATTCCATTCTGTACTTTTTTCTTAAAGGGGTTTCCCATCTATTTTTATTCCATCTTAAAATGATTCTATGGCTGCATCTGGCAGAGATGATCCCCTGCAAGACAACAATGGAGATAACACTTAGTGCATTGAGTTCAGTACCTGGAGCCACCGAGGCAACAGCAGAGCCCAGTCAGAAGGGTCATCTCCTAGGCCAGCCCTCCTGAGACTTTCCACTACCCCACACTGTCCCAAATCATGAGTTAAAAACAGCAAAAACAAACAAACAAAAAACTAATCATTGCTCTCATTTATGCTACATCAGTTTTCTTCTGCTTTAAGAATAACACAGGTGTCTAAAAAGAATGTACACTTTTGGATTTAGAATGGTTATATGGATACCTTACTAACTCCTAGTGACTGGACAATTTAATTTAATTAGAGGACTGGTCTATTCACAATGTAGGTGACACCACGTTTGCTTCTGTGACATGGAGGTGACAGAGGGAACTACCTATTGGCTGGGGGCAGGGAGGTCTTTCTCTCTTCCGATTTGAAATCTTCCCCCTCTTATTGTCTAGAAATAAGAGAGCAAAACTTTGGCCATGGTCTCCAGCAGCCACTGCTCCACTGCACAGGGTCCAGAAGGCAGGAGTCCTGGGATGTCTCTGGGCCCTCCTGTGAGCACAGATTGTTTCCATGGCTTCACTAACTTCCAAAGTAGAAACATTTGTACCACACACTTAGACGCAGGTAAGCACAGTTCAGAATAAGGAAGGGCAGTGGGCAATGGCAGCTGGTGTCCGGGCCAGCAGCTTCGGGGGCTTCTCTCTGCCCCTGGCAGTGCCTTGTGAAGGAGGGACCGCGCAGGGCTGGGGGAGAGACAGATCTGGGCGGCTGGATAGGGAGTGCCCATTTCACTGGCTTGGGGGTGATTTTGGTGAAATTCCTAAACTTTCCCATCAGTTCATTTACTTCTTTACATCGTTATATTTCATAATAGTCTCTGAACTTCTTGAGCTATGACATTTAATTGTGCTCAAATCTATTCCCAATTCCTAACCAAGGTCAAGCATAAAGTAGGATCTTATAAATACTTATTGGACTGAATTACATTGAAATGATTAGGTCACTTCTAGTTCTACTTAGGGGAAAATAGGGTAAGGGACATGATACTAACAAATGCCATCGGTGACACATAAAAAGACCACAAGAACCTAATAAAAATGGTAGCACAGTTTTATGCAAATGATATGGTTAAGAAACACAAAAATGCTATAATAAATATTGTCTTTTACCTGCGAAAGATCTTCGGTTTGCTTGTGAGACTGTTGTGCAGGGCTATGAGTTATTGGGAGCTGTGGAAGCAGTGCTATTTGAAAGCGGAGGATGACTGTGACTGGCATGTGGATGGGTGAGGCTCAGCGCCCGCTGCGCACTAACTGGGATCCTCCGTGGTGTCTGCTGCATGCGCCCGTGCACGTGTGTGTGGAACTGTCCTGTGGGGCTCCGTCCACTCCGGGTCCATTTCCGCACTCACCTGCTGTTCTCTGACGATAAAGCAGGCGTACACAAGTACAAGGTCTGCGTTATGTTTAAGTTGTTTCCCAATGAATAGTGTAAACGGTTTGCACTTCCAAACAAGTGTCTTGGAGGTGGGTATGCACCTTCTCTCACCTGCATCTTTGCCGAGAGGAGTGGCCGGAGCTCATCTTTCTCTTTGGCATGACCCTGTCTGCTGAGGGGCTCTGGCTTTGGTTTCTGTTATTCCCCTTTGGTGAGGTTCTGGCTCTGTTCTGGGTTGGTCCAATAACTCAAAATGTTTTTCAAACATTTGTGTTGGGGAAAACTCAAAATATGCTTTGCCAGTTGATTTTTAAACACATTTCACAAACAGAAAAAATAACCCTTGTGTTTCTCATTAATGTTCCTGCGATTTGATGAAATGCTGCTCCCTCAGAATTTTCTGGATAAATAATCAGCCTCAGAATTCTATATACATTTTCTTTAAAAAATGTCAAATTGACTTTTGATGAAAGCCATTAATGCCATGGAATTTACCTTTAAACTGAATAACACATTCGCAATTTGTTTTGTCTGAAGTCTGTCTAGATTTTATGAAGTCATTTTGCAATGGCCTACAAGAGCAATAGTAAACAAAATGGAAAAAAAATAAAACAGGAAAAGAGTGTTTGTACTGATATGTGAATGCCTTCTTTCCTTCCTTTCCTCCTTCCCTCACCATTCCATTCCTTAAACAAGACTTTATGAAAAGCCTAATATGTTCCAGATACTTTGTTAAGGTTCGCAAAGAGCATGTCACCTCTTGGAGGATACACACAGATGAATAAGATACTACACACCTTTTAGATGACCAACATGCCATGCGAAGAGCAGCATACTCTACACGAGACTGGGTGGTCAGGGCATGAGAGACAATCTGGGATAACATATCTATGTTGCCGTTATTGAGAACACGCCTCTGTCCCACTGTGTTCCACATTGTGGCTGCATCAGACACTTTAGAAAGCATACCTACCATATTTAGGGAAGGCTGGACCGGTGACTACTGAAGTGAATATCACATTAAAGATTGTGCAAGATCAGGACTGTTCTCTATTACTTTGTGCAATTAAAACTAGAAACTCATTTTCCAAAGACTTTCACACAAAGGCTAATGAGAAATTCTCAATTATTCTGTCCTTCTAGATACAACTATTACAAGGGTCCCCGTGGCCTGAATATGAGAGAGTAGTTCAACAATGCTTTCCCTTTTAAAACTCTTCCTTCTTACAGAATAAGCTCAATAGCTATAACTTGAGGCTTTACTGAAACAGTTGACTCAGGAATGGATAGATAATTGGGTTTTACAATTAGACAAATATGGGTGAGAATTCTGGCCACACTATTTTCTTGTGTTGTGATGAAGTATGGTAGCAATCATCTCAGGAAGAAACTATAGTTTAACTTTAACCCTGATGTTTGGCTTCTGTGCTTATTTGCTTTGTTTAACAATAGAAAAGTTACTTTGATTTTCTGAACTTATGTATGCTATCCCATTGTTTGTGATCTCACTGGTTTTAGAAAGCACATTCTTCTGTACCTGGGAACCAGGACTGCACAATTGTCCTAAATTGCCTCAGTGGCTCCAGATAATGTGTTTCTGTCAACTCAGTGGTCCCAAGACCCATGGCTCTAGGCAATGTGTTTCCGTTGATTCAGTGATCCAGAGACCCAAAACTATAATTTAACTAACATTCTCAATTCTGCTTCCATAACTGGTTTGTGCAAACCAGGTTCCTCATTCCAAACCCAAAGATGTAATCGATACCTTTGTGATTTTTGCCTATATAAATCTGGTGTTGCGGCCATCTTATCACTACGAGATTTGAGAGAGCGAAATGCCCCCTCATAGTCCCGGATTTGCAATAAATGTGACTCCTTAATTCAACTTCTTGAGGCATCCTTGTGTGATTCGCAGGGTACATTACAACAGTGACCTTGGACAAAATATCTTTAACATCTCTGAACTTTAGTTGCTCCAACTGTGAAGGAAACACATGTTTTTCAAGGTTGTTGTGAAGAGGAGATGAAATGGCACATGGAAATAAGCAGTGCTGGCCTCATTCAGAGCAGGTGTTAATCAATGATGGTGGGTAATGCATGATTCCTTGCTTGATGGCCTGTCTCTCCCTGATAGAATGTGCCCTCTTTCTCCTGTTGTTTCAGACAACTGTGATGACCCGCTAGCGTCCCTGCTTTCTCCAATGGCCTTTTCCAGTTCCTCAGACCTCACTGGGACTCACAGCCCGGCTCAGCTCAACCGAAGAGTTGGTGAGTAGAGTGACTGCTTCTACAACACAGCCATGGGTAAATGGAAGAAAGTGCACCTCCAGGCACAGAGAGCATGCATGAGAACAGTGCTCAGAAGGAGGATCGAAAGAGGGGTTTCAGTGGGATGAAATATGTCTCCTGGCACAAAATGAATATTCATATTATTCTGATTCTTGTTCCCCCAACCCTCATTATTCCTCCTTGATTATCATGAGAGGCTTTTGAGAAAATATTAAAAAAAAAGAAATGCACCAAACAAAAAACAAAAAAACATTTGCTTTATTTTTAGTGTTTCATATATGTTACACAAACAGCTACAAAAATATATTATTATAGCATTTTTATAAGTATGCATGAAATCTAAGATTTTCCTATGATAAGTTTAATTTTTACAATTGAATAAATGTTGTTAATGTTTAAAAATATAACATGCTATTGAGTAGAAGTAAGAAAATACAAAATAAAATATATAACCCTACCAGCTAGAGATACATACAATAAAAGTTGGGTGAGTATCTTTACAATGTCTGATAGAAATAAGAACAGATGCCTCCTAACTAGCTTTTTATGTTAAATTTCTTTTAAAAGTATGATATTAGATATCTAAATGTACATATTGTAAATCAGATTTTGATGTTGGCTTTTATTTTTACATAAATATATAGTTTTATAGTTAATTTTAAATTTTTAAATACTTAATATCTGATATTTGTATATCTAAGGAATGTTATAAACTCTTTTTCAAATTGAGAAACATAATTTTGTATGCAATTTCAATAGGTGCACAGATCAATTAGAGCTCATACTAATAATTCTTAGCTATATTTTTCCATTGATAAGTGAGACCAATCACATTAGTAAGTTTTTCAATGTTGAGCTTTGCAATCTGGAATAAATTTTAACTGGTTATTACATTACTGATATTGCTTTTGTAAAGTGTAGAATGATTTAAATTGTTAACATTTTAACTTATAATTTTAATATTATTAATCATAAAATTAATTTGCTCTTTTTGTTTCTATATTTGTTGTTTATTCTGTACCACATTTCTTAGGTTCTGTATTTAATGGGATCAATAATTCAGAAGTTAGCAAGTTCTGTGTCTTTGTTAAAAAAGGAGTTTAAAAATATTATTTTAAAGAAAAAATAAACAATGGCCAATTATATATACAGTGGGAAAATATTAACAATAATCTTCTACTAACACTCTCTTTGCTGAATACTCTGTGCCAAAACCTTTAGAAGACATTCACCTGTATGAAGGTATGTAGTTTTCACAAAGATAAAATAAGGTAAGCTTACCTTTTACCTTCAAGTAGGGTTCTTGAGACTTAGAGAATTTTCATAAACTTAAAATCAGAGATAAGAAAGGGAAATGCTTGGATTCAAATCTTAGTCATCTAATTAAAAGGCTTTGCCCCTTCCAACCACATAGGTTAAAAAAAGTAAAGGGTCCTTGAAACTACCAGGCAGAGGTCAAATGCTGGCTATGGCATTTACTTACAAGCTCTGTAAGTGTCTACTCATCACTCACTTGCTCCCAAGCATGGGCATCTATTGGTGCATTGCACCAGTATTGTCTGCCTTGCAGCATTATGTATAGAATGAGACCAGACTTGCATGTGTAAAAAGACCTTTCTCATTGTAGGGTAGAGTTGCTCTGGAGCCAGGGAGCTCCACTTGTCATTTCAGGAAAAGCTACCAATCAGCAGAGTTTTAAAAAATGTTTTATTTATTGATTGACTTGAAAGAGAGAGAGAGAGAGAGGAGAGAGAGAGAGAGAGAGAGAGAGAGAGAGAGAGAAAGAGAGAGAGATTGACTTTTGGTCTACTTATTTATGCATTCATTGGTTGATTCTTGTCTGAACCCTGACTGGGGATCAAACCAACAACCTTGGTATACTGGATGACACTCTAACCAACTGAGCTAATTGGCCAGGGCCCAGGTGGGCAGATTTTAATGTGGTCTCCAGCAGGGCATCCAGAGCGAGAATTTGTCTGGCAAATGTGTAGTGTTACAAAGTTATTACCACCTTGTAGTTCCTCTGCAGGTTCTGGGGAAGCTGTTAGTCTGATCACATGATAGATATTGAGGGCACAAATGTCTCTGATCCAACTTATTACAATGGTCCTAATCACAGGAGAATCGGGGTGCCTGAGCCCAGGTCAGCACAGTGAGTTTAAATTAGGAAGACCATGCAAGAGACTAGAGTTTAAATTAGGAAGACCATGCAAGAGACTCAGTCATGGATCTGAAATGCATTGGCCTACAACTCACATCTAGCATAGCCCTCAGGGGTGACAGCCTTCCTTCTATTCAGCAGGAGTTAAGCACAGCTCAAGGAGATACTAGATAGCTAGTTCTCATCCAAGCATTGTGCATTTGAGTCACTTGGAAAGCTTTACTAGTAGCAGTGCCTGTTTCCATCTCCCAGCTCTCTATCCTATATAATAAAAGGCTAATATGCAAATAGACCAAACAATGGAATGACCAGTCGCTATGACATGCACTCACCACCAGGGGGCAGATGCTCAATGCAGGAGTTGCCCCCTGGTGGTCAGTGTGCTCCCACAGGGGGAGCGCCGCTCAGCCAGAAGCCAGGCTCATGGCTGGCGAGTGCAGCAACAGTGGCAGGAGCCTCTCTTGCCTCCATGGCAGCACTAAGGACCCTCGGGGGATGTCTGACTGCCAGCTTAGGCCCGTGAGCAGGCCTAAGCTAGCAGTCAGATATCCCCCAAGGGGTCTCGGACAGCGAGAGGGCACAGGCCAGGCTGAGGGACTATCCCCCTCCCCAGTGCATGAATGTTGTGCACCGGACCTCTAGTAATAATAAAAGTGTAATATGCTAATTAGACCTTAGACCAGAATTCCTTCCAGGCAACCTTCTGGATGAAGCTGGGGCTGTGAGGGAAGCCGTAGACAACCTTCTGGATGAAGCTGGGGCTGAGGGAAGCCCGGGTCCTGGGTGCCAGAGGGAAGCTGGTGCCAGCAGCCAGGGGAAGGAAGGCCTACTCTTGCATAAATTTCGTGCATTGGGCCTCTAGTTCTAAAATAATTGTCTGGAATGGAACCCAAACACAGATATAGATAAAGTAAATGAATACAAGCTTTTCAGATGATTTCAAAATACAAGGTTTTCAAACCACTAGATCAAATGAATTTATGAATAACAGATCCTTCTATTAATATTTATGGAGCACTTGCTATGTGTCAGACACTGTGCTAGAACACTGACCCATACTTAGTAAAAATAGGCATGAACCCTGTTCATAAAGTATTTACATGTACCAATGGCTTTTATACAGAACTGGAACACGTAACCCAAACATTTACACGAGATCACAAAAGACCCAGAAGAGCCACAGCAATCTTGAGAAAAAAGAACAAAGGTGGCGATATCATGCTACCTGATAACAAACTATATTATAAAGCCACAGTAATCAAAACAGCATAGTACTGGCATAAAAACAGACACAGAAATCAGTGGAACAGAATAGAGAGCCCAGAAATAAACATGTGCCTACATGGTCAATTAACACATGGGTGGGCAACAGTAGTTTTACAGTTGTGACTACACAAAACACAGTTTATTCTTGTGTTATTATTTATCAATCATTATATTATTTATTTGTATTATAACTGTAAATCTACTTTTGCCCAACCCTGTACATGACAAAGGAGACAAGAACATACAATGGGGTAAAGATAATATATTTAATAAATGGTGTGGAGAAAATTGGACAGACACATGCAAAAAAAATAAAACTAGACCACCTTCTTACAACAAGAACACAAGAATAAACTCAAAATGGATTACAGACTTAGATTTAAGACTCAAAAATCATAAAATTTCTTAAAAAAAAACCATAGGCAGTAAAATCTCTCATATTTTTCTCTTAGCAATATTTTTTTCTAATATATTTCCTCTGACAAGGGAAACAAATAAAAAATAAACAAATGGGATAAACATCAACCTAAAAAGTTTTTGCACAACAAAGGAAACCATCAACAAAACCGAAAGATAACCTACTGGATGGAACAAAATATTCACCAATAATACATTCAATAAGGAGTTGTTACTTAAAATTTATAAAAAACTCATGCAACTCAACACACACACACACACACATACACACACACACACACACACACAATTAAAAAATGGGCATAGGACTGAGGAACTGAAAGTTACTTATCCAAAGAGACAGGCAGCTGGCCAGTAAATGTATGAGAAGCTGCTCAACATCACTAATCATCTGAGAATGCAAACTAAAACCACAAGGAGATCTTATGGAAGGTCCTCAAAAAATAAAAAAATGAAACTGACTGTAGCCCAGTGATTTCACTTCTAGATATATATATGAAGAGACCCAAAACACTAATTTGAAGGGATATGTGCACCTTATGTTTATTGCAGTGTTATTTGCAATAGCTAAAATATGGAAGAAATCCAAGTGCCATCAATAGACAAGTGGTTAAAAAAAGTGGTGGTATATGTATACAGTGATGTATTAGCCATAAAAAGGAATGACATTTTACCATTTGCAACAGGGTGGATGGAGCTAGAGGGTATTATGCTAAGTGAAATAAGTCAGGAAAAAAATGGCAAATACCGTATGATTTCACTTATATGTGGATTCTAAAGACAAACAAGCAAACATAATAGAAGCTGACTCATAGATGCTAAGAACAGACTGATGTTGGCCAGAGTGGAGGGAGGCTGGGTGCTAGGTGAAGGGATTAGGAAGTACAGATTAGTGGTTACAAAATGGACACAGAGGTATAAGGTAAAACATAAGGAATGTAGTCAATGAAATCATAATATCAATGCCTGGCGCTAGGTAGGTACCTGAAATATTAGGGGGAACACTTTAAAGTATATGATAGTCTGACCACTATGCTGTACACCTGAAACTAATACAGAATAATATTGATGTAAACTGTAATTGAAAAAATAAAATTTTAAAAATCATTTACATGTATAATGCAAATTACTATGCAATTAATTAATAGCTAACTTAGTAATAGTATTAGTATTTTGTTATATATACAATATAAATTATGTGCATGTATATATAAACATACACATATGGTAAGTTATATAGAGCAAGTTGAATACATATACATGTGGCTAGATATGTATAGAGTCAGAATTATATATAGAAAGATGTGCATACATACAGGGCTGGATATTCATATACATTCATATATAATAGAATATGTACACACATAACTATACAAATATAGGCATATATAAATGTATATAGTGATATATGTGTACATATACACACATAATACATATATAGAATATGTACATACACAGTTTATAATATAATAAAATAATTATGTAAATGTTATTAAGAACAGATTTGGTCTATGGGTTTTCTAAATATAAAATTCAGAAATTTAAGAAAAATATAACTTTTATTCTTATTGAAAATATCAATGTAGAGCAATTATTCATTTTTTTCCTAAAAATAGACATGTTCTGTCTCCACTAAAATGGCTGAGAAGTAATTATAGTCCTGTCAAATGAATAATCCTTTTCTACATTCCTTCCTTTAAAACTTCCTTTTTTATTTTAAAGATGAAAGACATTAAACATACCTCAAAGAGTAAACTATTACACATGGTTTGAAATCTAGGATACTCTCATGCCGTGGCCAGTGGGCTCAGTGGTTAGAGTGCAAGCACACACAGGGTCATGGGTTTGATTTCTGGTCAAGGGCACATATCTGGGTTGCGGGTTCTTGTGCTCCCAGTTGGGGCTCCTTGGCAGGTATACAGGGAGATTTAAGAGAGCATCCTGTTTTTAATTTGAATTCTCCATATAGTGTTTTAAACTGCAAGTTCACAGTCAGATGCTAAAGAAATCCTGCTCTGCATGGTCATTATCAGGTGTCGCTTCTCCCTGAACGGTTGGATTGTGTGCCTAGCAGTTTATAATTTTTCTGTTATCAGTGTATGTCCATCAGCATTCAACTAAATATCAGAACAAAAATACACTGTTGACGTAGAGAAAAAATATTTCTACCAAGAAGGGCTCCTTATGTCCAACTGGGCTCCAATTTACAAACAGCCATTGCCAAACAGCAGCCTTTCCCACAAGCAGCACTTCAGTCAGAAACCAGCACTGCACAGTCTGCCTGCACAGTGTCCCTGCTGTCTGAGCTAACCCTTATAAAAGAGTTCCTGGAATCCTGTTTCAACCAACAGAAGTGAGACTTTCCCCATCAATTGAAGTTATACTGCTATACTGCCATTTAACAAGTTGAGTGAACTTGTTAAAAATTGCCCCAGGATGACATCTTCATTGACCAAACAGAGTGGCCCCACTCTGACCAATCAGGGCAGTCCTTTTGGGACCAATCAAAGTGGGGGGATTTAGAGTCCTTATTTGCATGAGGTCAGACCAATCAGGGGTTGGGGCAGGGACTTTTCTCTTTATAAGTCAAATCCCTGTAGCTCCAGAAGTGCACTTTCCCATTACAATGAGGGCTGTGTTTCCCCAGCTGAGTTGAAACATCAAAGCTGTATTATGGAGTGAAGAGGAGCCGAGATGTCTAATGGGACAGGAGCCTCACTGAAGAGCATCCTGCCTGAGGCCTCGTCACAGTGCGCTGTTCCATAGCCATGCTATGCTGTGTCATAAGTGAGCTGTAGCACTCTTGAGCCATCTCACAACCATGCTATTCTGCTGCAAGCTTATCACAGTTGAGCTTGTGCACTGAATAAAGTTTTCTTCCTCACCATACCCCAGGCTGAAGAGTCCTGTTGCTATTGCATGGGTGCCATTGACTATTGACTGATATTACTTAGCACTATGACAAGCCCTCACTGTTCTAAAACCTCCAGGTATATCAACTCCACCTCACAACTACCCCCATGCAGATGTCATTGTTATCTCTATGTCATAGGCAAAAAGTGCCATTGCACAGAGAGAAAAACGATGGATATTAGAATAATTCTAGGTAGATCCAAAGCTTGTTAATGTCTTACAAGGTAATAAAATTTGGGGATTATGTCCTTTCTAGTGAACAAACCTAAGTTAACATGTAACTTCACAATTTCTAATGTATAATCAACCAGTGAGAAGCATAACCAAATGACAAATACATTCTCACGGAGACTTAAATAATCATTGAGTGAACTTGTTAAAAATTGCCCCAGGATGACATTGAATGTTCACACTGCACTCTCTTGATTTCCAAGTTTCGGATAGTTTTCTTTCACTCACTCCATCCATTCACTTATCACTGTAATTTATGAATTCCTGCTTCTATCTGCCACCCAGCCTCTGCGGGCTTTTTAAGGAATGCCTTGGCATTCTACCCAAGATGAATTCAAATTGTAAAACCCTTGGCCTCCATAAAACCAAGTCCTCTTGATTGAGTGGAGTGTGCTTGCTGGCATCCTTGCAGCTCATCACTGCTGAACGGTTTCACAAAGATGAACTTCCTGCACCTTTTAAAATTAGCTGCTGAATCCCCTGGGATCATAGATAGGTTTCCCCGCCATCCGAAAGCAGAATGTTACTGTGAAATCTTCCATAAGCCAAAAATGGCGTAAAGAAACAATTACCATTAATGAATGCTGTGAAGCAAAATCCTCCTTGAATTGATTTCCATTGGCATAAACAGGTACTAATGTAGCTCTTTTGTAAAATCAAAGTGGTGTAATGCAAACTTTCAAAAACCGGGCAGGCCTTTGACATACATCAAAAGTGTGTGCTCAGAGCTCAAGTACTCACATCCTTTGACCTACTCCCAGGAAGAAATGTGCACAGCTGGTAAGTGTGTCCTGTCAGAAGTAGGGATCAATCAAGAGTTGAAAAGAAGAACATAGGAAAGGTGTGATGATGGGAACCCTCAGAGTCTGACTAAAGCAAGTCTAATGAGCTCTCAGCGACAAACTCATCTTTCTGAGAGGAATGCACCCGGGCAGCAGCCCATGAGCTGAGGCAGGGCTGTGGTGCGCAGGGTCTGGGCCACCCCCCACCGAGGAGGATGTTGGAGGGTGAAGCCACTATCATAGCCTCCACACGGCTCTCATCCACAGGAGGGATCTGCCAGTGGAATCTGTGTTCTCTCACTTCCATACCCTTCCACCCCCATCTCATCCGCACACAAAGAAATGAAAAGCAACAAAGAAAACTAATTATTTTTTTTTGAAAATACAAAATAGATTAAACTGGATGGCAGATCACCATTCACATAGCTTGCCAGGTCCATCTGTATAGTTGTGGCTTAGCAGGGATCTGACTTTGTCAAATGTGATTTGTTTTGTGGCAAGAAAGCTTTTGATCTGGGCCTCAAAGCCAGCTGGCTGCAAGAAGCACTTTCTGCCAGCAGGAAGCCGTGGAGCTGCGGGTTAGACCTGCTGAAAGTGAGAGGAAGGCTTTAAGTTACTTTAGATGATTAAAAGCAAATAGGAGCAGTCATCTCTGGCCCCGTGAGAGAAGAGGTTTGTACTTTTATTTCCCAACCCCCTCAAATATAGTTTTGCAAACACTTATGTTTACCTTTTGTTCATTGAAATGCTAATTCGTCTTCCACACTCAATATATTTTTGAGATGCTGCCTGTGTAAATTGAGATTATGTGTTTCTAGCATGACAATTGGGTTGCCATGGAGAATTTGATTTCTTGTGTCAAAGCATTTTCAGCTTCCTGTGCTCATGGGCTAATGAAGAGGCTTAAAACTCACGCCTCCCTTTGGCAAAGATCCATGCACACCTTTTCCTCCCTAGGGCAGCACTGGTTGCAGATAGCCAAGGACACGTGAAGGTCTTTGGGAGTTGCTTTTCAGCCTGTCATTATTCGTCCCTCCGTGAAGAGTGGATTGGGACAGTGCAGGAATCAGGGTTCGCACAATTAGCATGATATCAGATGTCTAGGGACTTGCTCCAGATAGCTAGGCGGCCATCCTGGGAATCCAGCTTCACAGGCAGCACTCCAGCACCCGCCTGCAAAAATAGTGCACGTCTCCCGTCTGGATCGATTGCGCCAGACGTGGCATGGATAGGCTCTAATCTGTGTAAATGACAGCCAGGTGTCCAGAGGGCCCTTTCCTGCTCGCCAGCACCTTGTCTTCACGCTGTCCTGCCCTAGCTGCCCCCGGAAGGCAGGCGCTGGTCCTGTGCTTTCCTTCACTGCCTTGTGCATCCGTCCTGTTCCCTTACTCCTGGAAGCACAGACCCTGAGTGGGAACGGGGCATCACCTGGGAGCTTGTTAGGAATGCAGAGCTTGGCCTCTGCCTCAAATCTGCTGGATCAGAAGCTGAGCTTTAACACCTGCATTTGCTGATTCAAATTTGAGACCCACTGTTCTAGAGCATCCCTGAGTCCTGCTCTGTCAATTCTTACCAACACTGTGTTTTTACTCAGGATCTCAGGGGTAGGGGAGGATGGAAGTGTTAACCTAAACATAAAAGCTCTTTCAAATTGAGAGGCAAAAGCATTTATTTGTGATCAAAAATAGGTATTTGTGAAGCACTGATTCAGGCAGAAACCCCAATAGCACTTGTGTTAGGAGACAAAGGCAAAGGGTCTCTATGGGAAAGAGGGAACCATTACACCAATAGAAGGAAGGCCTTTCTATTGGGGAAGATGAGATAAAATAGTGATGCTAATTCTAAACAACGTTTTTAATTTTCAGTCCAGTAGTCCTAATATCTGCGTTCTCATTATCTTTGGAAACAGTTATTGGGAGCACAATGTTACTTTACGTGCAGTCCAAAGGCTATTTTGGCCTGTTTTGACATCCCAAAGGTTCTGGACATAAGATGTGCAAGGCAGTTTCTCTGGCATGGCAGCTCCGGCTCCATTTTAAAGTGGCCTTGTTTATATTATTGTTTACAAAAAAAACACAAAAATGGCTAAGGGGTTATGAATAAGGAACCGTGCTAGAAACTGGAAATGTAAACTCCACCTTTATCATGTTAGTATTCTAAGGTAGTTGGTGTTATTCACATTCGTAACGATGAGGAAGCAGACTCAGAGAGGCCAAGTCACTGGGCTAAGGGTACTCAGCTAATTATCGGTAAGACTTGGCTTTGACCTTAATTCTCTCTACTCCACATGAACAAATATCTTCATTCACATTGACCTGGATCTTCAGCTGAGTAAAAATGCTGTTGGAATAATAGCCACCCATGTCAGGTAATGCTGGTGTTTCTACTAGCACTATCAGTGTTTTAACAACAAAGTTTGGGTGTTCAGGCATCAAGGGAGAAAGACAGATATGGGCACTTCTGCCTCCCCAGTGTCCCTAAAATCATACTGTGGCCTAATATGTTTACGGACAAAATGGTTCTTTACCTGGATATTTAAATAACACCTGGGTCTCTTCTCTTACTAAGACGGCTATGGAGCAGTGAGAGAGATACATGAGCTATGTGTGAAAGAGATGCAGAATAGAAATCTGAGATTGAACATGAGTCTTGGGTTCCTGCCTCAAAAGAAGACAAATCCAATGTGATAACCCTTTCTATTCAGCCAGAGTACTTGCAAAGCAAAATGATGTTAAGAGAGGAAAAGGGAAACATACAGATCCTTTTGCCCACTAGTAAGATAATGTTTAAAAATTCTAAACATCACCATTTGGCATAACAAAAGTTATAGATAGGTCTGCACAATTCAAGCCTTACTTTTTTTTTTCCTGATAGCTAATCACTTCCCTTGACAGGCCACACTGACATTTTTTCCTAAGGGGCTCTCTTTAAAATGCTTGCTCAGTGACTCACCATTGATATCCCTAATACTTTGCAGAGGCAAGATCTTATTCTCCAGTTCACTGCATCTAACTTAAATCACTGTAACCCAAAAACGTAGTAATGGAATTAAGGGCAGGATAATTAATGACATATATTTGTCTACTGATTGGCAGTTTACTCCTGTATTTTCAATAGTGTGGAGCCAGGAGCAAATAGGCTGTATTTGAATAGCATGGTGCAGAGTGAGTTCCCTTGCTTTGTCTAACCTGTAGTTGTTTGAGAGGATCTACTCCATCGAGTCATTCAATTCATGTAGAAAGTGGTTTTCACTGAAGACATTGTGGGACTGGCATTATAAAGATGAGGTCAGGATTATTGCATCCATCATACAATGAAAATGGTGACATAAAAACAACCCCAAGGAACCAGAAACAGGAGTTGATATAAACAAGGAGCTCATCTTTCTCCAGGAATCCAGCTTGAATGCTCCTCATCCCATGGTGGTCCCTTCCCTGGGACCCCTTTTCAGTGTCTCAGACTATGATTACCATACTTATATTCTACACCATCAGTTGCTTATGTCTTGAATTTATTTTTCTAATCAACATACATGTTTGATAAAAACCCAGACTTTATAAACAAATCCTTATCATTTGTTTTGCTAAGGACTTGTTTCCAAAGAATCTCTTCCACAAAAATACCAGAGCAATAAGATATTGTCCTTGGAATAGTTTGCCAGCTCAAATATGTGTTCAAGGAACAAAAACTCACTGGCTTTAAAAAGAATCGTTAGATTGAAAAAATTAAAATTTTGAGACTAGGCACACAGAGATTAAGAGATGTACATATTTATATTTCTATAATAATTAATTAATTAAGCTAACAATTTGGTGATATTTTTTTCTGTTTCTGCCTCATATTTTTCATTTTTATAAAAAGGATTAGAAATAATCTTTTGAATGAGAGCTGGTGCATTAAGTTCACGATGCTATCCTCAATGTTGACTTCATTCTGGAGCTAACACACCTGCCCAGCCCAGCACCTCTGCCAAACGTCAATGTTCCAGGAAAGAAAGCCATGGCCTCAGCCTGTAGGGCTTCTCTTCAAGCATCTGAAGGGGACTCCTCAGAACTGCCCTAGGATGAACATCACCTAGGAACTCCTTAGAAAATGCAGATTGTCTGGGCGTATCCCAACTACCTAAGTCAGAAACACCAGTAAAATATCCCAGAAACCCCTGTTTTCCCAGCCCCCCCCCCAAGTAATTGTGATGCCCCAAAGTTGGAGAACTGCTGCTTAGAGCAATGATGCTTTCCCAGGACTCAGGGCCCAGGACCAGGACCCACAGCACCCAGGTCTTCCAATCCCACAGCAGCAGCGGTTCCCTCAGGTCACTTCGCCCTGAGCCCCGTCAAGTCAAAGGGAGGAGGGGTTACCTTACTGACTGATCACCTCCTTCTCTTCCTTCAGCTGTATCTCCTGCCTTCTGTCTAGTCAGGTTGTACATCATCCAGTCAAAAGAGTAACTTCCTGATGGGGTTTGGACTGATGCCAGAGTTTTTTTCTTGGGTAAAAATATATGATGAAGCTTTGGGGGCAACACATACACACTTCTCTTTAAGCATTTTGTGCCCATAGGCAAGAAATTTATGTTATCTTACTTGAGCCTGATAAAGTAGACACTAACTACATAATTTTTATAGAAGTAGATAAATGACTTTAACAGTCACAGAGTAGAAAGCAACACCAGACTTAGACCAGGCACCAGCTTTCCAACAAAATTGCCCAAGTCTTTTTTCATTTTTTTCTATATGACTAAAAATAGGAAGAGTGCCTTGTCTTGCTGCTGAATCTTTTACACTGCTTTATTCATGGATGGGATTCAATAATTATATATCCATTAAATCAGAAATAGATCATCCACTAAAATTCCCCTCGGCCTGAGCAGCGGATGGGATGGGTAGAGTTAGACTGTATTGATTTGCCAAGTTAGAATGGAGCCCGGCTTCCCCACTTTCCCAGGGAGGGTCTAGAGCAGCGTCAGGCAGCAGCAGCCCCCGCAGGCTGCAGACGCTCTGCAGGTGTGCACGCTGATGGGGGAGCCTCCAGCTACACATGCTATTGAAATATGGTTACAGCTACTAAGGAACTTAATTTTCAATGCAAGTTAAATTAATTTTAAATTAAATAGGCACATGAGCCTAGTGGCTACTATATTGAACAGCATAGTTCTAGAGGCCTTCCAAGTGTTATGCATGTGACTCTCACCTACGTTTATAAAAATGCCTTGGCGCTTTTATGCACATATGAATCAATCCTTGGTCTGCAAGGGGCATGGATTTGAGATGTCATTCTTGGAATGGAAGTCTCAATTTTTCTATATGCAGTGCACTCCTAATATCCTCCCTGGCTTCTGGTAACTTCTACACCATGAAATGTGTAGCCAGATAATCTTGTCTGATCCAGAAACACCATAACAAGCCCAGTCTTCACAGGGAAGATTCTTGTTGCAGGCTGTCCCAGCAAAACTGTCCGAAAAACACGCACCAGACCCTCAGAGTGATGGCCCAGCTCCTCCGTAAGCAAGGAGAGTCCGGTACACTCTCAGAAGCTGCTGGTGAGCACACCCCTCAGACTTCATTTTAATGCAAGACACCTTATAAGCTGAGTTGCGATGGGACTTCTGTTCAAAGTATTTGTGGGGCTGTGTCCTCTGGAGACCCAGAGGAAAGGAAGGGGGAAAGCCACCAGGAAATGTGGTCTCAGCTAAAGTCTACCTTCCTTCAGATCCCAAAAGGACATTCTGGACACAGGTTGCCGCATAGATACCAGTCATGCCTTGAGACCGTGGCTGGGCAGGGACAGGAGGGCAGCTTCCCAGGCAGGAAGGCTTCTGTTTGGCCAGGAGCAAAGCTCTGGAGGAGGCGCAGACTGTGCCAGTTGCCAGCCATACCCACAGCTGGGACATAAAGCCACCCTCTAAAGTGGACCTGAGTGGAGCCCTGAGAACACCCCAACAGAATGACTATGCTTCCTCCCAATAGCTCAGCCCTGCACTACCTGTCCAAGGGCTTTCCCTTTGTGTGTGAGTGCTGTCCTGCACCCCAGCAGTCTTCAATCCATGCCTGACAGAGTTGTTGCATGAAAACCCCAGTTTCCTCCTGCTCTGGCGTAGCCCTAAAGTGCATCCTACACCTTAGGACTATGCCCCCCGTGGAATGGCTGGCAGGCTGATGCACCCTGGATTGGCTCTTTTTCCCCTGTCTCATCACCTGACTTCCTGGGGTCAATTCCCAAGTGAACTACTTATATTCGAATTCACATCTCATAGTTGACCTATAGGAATCCAAACGAAGTCTCAGCCGGAGAGCCACACCCCTTTGTTGTTCTGGAGTCAGACTCAAACTTTTCCCTCCCTTACAGGAACCTCCTTGTATGAGCTCCTTTGTCCGCTCCTGCAAACTGGCCTCAAGTACGGCCATTCCAAATTTTCCTATTGATTTTTATCTTTTTTGAAACTCACAGGGCGTGTGGTGAAATTCCCACTTTCCTTTTCCTCAGGAGACTCCTGAGTCCCTGAATAAGGGTGCAGGTGGAGGTGAGGGAGCCCTGGCCAGGCCCAGCCTGCATGCCCAGGTCCCACTGCACCTGCCCAGTAGCAGAAGGAGGATGCTGGGTGCCAGTCAGCGACCCCTCAGACTCAGCAGTCCTTGCCCGGCCACGGGGCCTCCTACTGATGATGATCAGAATGCTCTGAGCAGAAGCTCAAGAAGCCCCCTGAGCCCTACAAGCTTGTGAGGGTTATCACTCTTACCCACACTGTACACATTAAATATGTATGAGAAGCCTCTCAAACATCACATGGTAGTTTGTGCCTGAAACATCTCAAGCCTTTGCTTACAGAGGCACCACTGTTTAATAATTAAAGGTGCAGCTTGTAATTCAGCCTAGCATCCCAGTCACGTGTGAGAATGCCTTGAAGCTATTGGGACTTGTGTAATCAGGGGAGGCACAGGCCTGGGAAACCTGTCCCCTAGAGCCGTGGTCGGCAAACTGTGGCTCGCGAGCCACATGCGGCTCTTTGGCCCCTTGAGTGTGGCTCTTCCACAAAATACCACGTGAGGGCGCACACATACAGTGCGACTGAAACTTCGTGGCCCATGCACAGAAGTTGGTATTTTGTGGAAGAGCCACACTCAAGGGGCCAAAGAGCCGCATGTGGCTCGCGAGCCACAGTTTGCCGACCACGGCTCTAGGGGACAGGTTTCCCAGGCCTGTGCCTCCCCTGAAGAGCCACACTCAAGGGGGCAAAGAGCCACATGTGACTCGCGAGCCGCAGTTTGCCGAGCCGCAGTTTGCTGACCAGTGCCCTAGAGTGTTTATTTTAGGGGTTTCAAAAGTGTGCTTCCAACAGGTTAGATGTGAAAGTGTTAGCTGTGGCTTGTAGCTTCCTTTGGTCTTGCACTAAATGGACTCTGGTTTTGAATGATAGTTGTAAAATATCACTTAGCAGAGACTCGCATATAATCCATTTTGTGCCCATTTCCAGTGTGTGACATCAATCAATTATCATTTCCCTTTCTGAGTTAGAAGTGGAAATACGTGTAGAAAAGGAATTTCTGCATCCTCGACCAGTTATTTTGTTTCATGCTTAGAGCTTGCCTTAGCACGTGAAATTGGGAATAAGTGTTGTGGTGAAGAGGGCCGAGCAGAGAACTGAGCTGGGCCTCTTGTCGTTAAGCCTTTCTTAGAATTCTCCATCTGAGTAATGTTCTGCTTGCTCAAGACACTATTTCTGATATAAACTCCAGGGACAAGAGCTCAGAAGAACTGGGTTGCAGAGCAGTGTCTCACCATATAACCGGATGAGCTGGTTGGCCCTCCGTGGCTGCTGGGTTCTCTGGTAAATTGAAATTAAAAATACTATTGCTGACTGCTATGAGAACCAAGTGAGATGCAACAAGTTTTCCATGTGAACTGTGATTCTAGTGAGAACTGCTGAGAGGGGGAAGAAGGAGGAGTAGAGGACAGTGCCCATCCTTGCTGCTCAGAGGCTGTGTGGGTGAGTGGTTAGGAGTTTGGCTTCCTGGGTCCCGGTTTTCTGTATTTGAATCTCCTGCTCTACCACTTACTACTTAGTGATCTTAAGAAAAGCTACCCAATCGTTCTGGCCTCAGTTTCCCCACCTGTGAAATGGTTGGTGATAAATGAGCTGGGGCAGAGCTACTATGGTGATGAATGAGCTGATGCTGGCCACGTGCTTAGGGCAGTGCTGGGCACTGAGAAAAGACCGTTAGCTAAGGGGGTGAAGGAATGGACTCTCCACGGCTCTGGGAGGGAGATAGTGAAAAGGAGCCAAGGGCTCACTGAGCGTGAGAAGGACTGTCCAAGCAAGAGGAAACATGGCTATTTCTGAATTCACAAATTTCCTATCTGCTTGGCAATTGTGATTCTGACATTAAGAATCCATCCATGTTGGGGTTGGGGGTCAGAAACAATTTTGTTAGGACTGTAGGGAAATACAATCCTTAATGACCATTTGTCAGCTTCCCGCCACAGGAGGACAAAAGGCCAGGAAAACTCACCGGGCACAGGAGTCAGACAACACAAGGAACGGAAACTGTCCTGAAGGCACCTGGTCGCACACCTGCATTCCCTCTGCATTCCCAGCCCAGCTCAGCCCGAGACCTTCCTGACAGTGACCCCTTGGCTTGGTGCTGTGCAGCCCTTCCCTGTGGATATTCCATCCCTCAACACCTTCCCTTAAATAGCCATTTTTTCTTTATCCACCGTCTGATATGCCTGTTTAACCTGCCTGCACACACCATCATGTTCGCCTTTCATTTTAGTGGTCTGTACAGGGATATCCAGAAGGGAAGCCCTTTTCTTCCCTCCCCCTACCCTGACCCTTAGAGTCCAACATGGCCTTCTGCACTCCCAAGTGGTGGCAGGACCTCCTGATTCCTACTAACAAGTGAGTCACTTCATTTTAGGAAGAGGGCAGTAGGGACCAAGACTCTCAGCTCCCCATGGGACCACCACTTTCAGGCACGGGTCAGCCACTTAAAGCCACTGGGGCTGTTGCCACTAGAAGCTCCCATGACCGGATAAACTGGCTTGGAACGGGCAAGATTGTACTAGGCAGCGCAGGTCGCAAACAAACATCCAAGCAACTGAGACACGCTACGAAAAAGCACACACTCGCCCAAACCCCGGCCCCAAACACCCTGTAGGATTTTATTTTGGGGACTGTGAGTCTCAGCATTGCCAATTTCAGCATTTAGGGTCAGATAGCTCATTTGTAGGCTGGTCATGTCACACAAGGCACTAGGAATCCCAGCGCTGGGTCTGACCAGCAGTTTACTAGGGTATGAATAGCTGGGACACCCCTCTTTATCCCTAGCCACTGGGGTACTCTGGGTCCCGAACTGAGCCTTTTCTAGGCACTGGGGGATGCCCCTCTAGAATAAGCCTCAGCACAGGGAAGAAGGGCAGGAGCCAGGCCGGGAAGCAGGCCCTCGGTTTCTCCCTCTCACTAGGTGACTCTCCCTCCTGCAATTGCCCTTATTATAGTAAGACCAGGGGCTATTCAACCTTGACCCCGCCCAAGGACTCACCTCTGGTCTGCCTTTTAAAGAATTGTAAGGCCCTCAATTTATGAGACAAAATTAGACCCAAATGCCTCGTTTTCTATGGCAATACAGCATGGCCGCAATATAAATTAGACAGTCAGGAGATTTGGCCCCAGAATGGCACCCTTAGTTATAACACCATTTTCCAATTGGATTTATACTGCTGCTGCCTAGGTAAATGGTCCAAGATTCCCTATGTTCAGGCCTTCTTTGAGCTCCACTGCCACCCAGAGTTCTGCTCCTCCTGTTGTATCCTTTATGCCACCACCCTCAGGCCCCTAAAACCACAAGAAACCCCTGGTTTTGCCTTCTCACCCCCTTCCCCCAAAGTAGCTGCTGTTTAGCCCTCTCTTTACTCCAAAAGTACAAACGTTTACTTAACAGTCCTGCTCCTTCAGAAGCAGAATCCATTACCACCCAAACCTTAGCATGTTATCTCTAAGGAAAGTCACAAATAAAAACCCTGTTAAAGGAGTTGTTTGAGTCTGTTAAGGGTCCAGCACTGTGGGGATACATTTTATCCAACCGACAGCTCCAGACATTAAAAAAAAATTATAAAAACTAGCCTTAGTACACCAGACCACCATTGAGCAATGGGTAGAAATAACTTTCAGTGTTTTTAACGGGGCAGAGAAAGAGCAAGAAAGCCATCCCATAGAAACAGCTCTAAGCCATATGTCACCTCAAGTGTTGTGCCACCTTTGTCACAAGTTTGGCCACTGGAATGTGGACTGTCTCAGGGAATGAGAGCCCCTGGATCAAAACCCAGCCACACAATGGCCTCGAACTGACGGGGCCCAATGCTCCAGTCAGCCCCCACCAAGAACATCATCTATGAAGGGACAGAGCTAAGGGTGACCCTTAATGCGAAAGGTAAGCCCACATTTTTTATTAGAAACAGGGACTGCGTGCTCTGCTCTGATCACTCACCAAGGCCTCTTTCTCCCAAAATCTGATTGATCACTCACTAGGGAAATGGGGCTACCATTTCACAACCTCACTTTTAGCCATGCCTTTCTAAGCCTCTGGGTAATATCATTAAAGGAAAGAATGTGTCAGTTTAGTGAGAGAGAGATAGAAACACCAATGATAAGTAAGAATCATTGATCAGCTGCCTCCTGCATTCCCCCTACTGGGGATTGAGCCCGAAGCCCAGGCATGTGCCCTTGACTGGAACTGAATCTGGGACCCTTCAGTCCGCAGGCTGACACTCTATCCACTGAGCTAAACCAGATAAGGCATACAAAGTGAATTTGAAGCTGTTGAAGTTGTATTTAAATCATGTGTATAGTCTTCATGTATGTGTCTGTATGTTAAATGTAATGTGTTTTCTGCCTTCAGGTGGCACCACTAGGGTATAATGTTTTATCATGGTACAGAAACTAAATAGTTATATAAATTAAATAGAATCCTATGGTCTAGACCCGTGGTCGGCAAACTGCGGCTCACGAGCCACATACGGCTCTTTGGCCCCTTGAGTGTGGCTCTTCCTAAACCTTAGGAGTACCCTAATTAAATTAATAACAATGTACCTACCTATATAGTTTAATTTTTAAAAATTTGGCTCTCAAAAGAAATTTCAGTAGTTGTACTGTTGATATTTGGCTCTGTTGACTAATGAGTTTGCCGACCACTGGTCTAGACAAAATATTTAATATTGAAATTGGTGTAAATTTAATTAACATCCTTTAAAGTTATGACCATAAAGCTATATATTGTTTTACCTAGATTTACAAGTGTTATAATATAATTTTTGGTTAAATATTTTTGATAGCCTTCCCAAAGTTTAAATTTCAGAAGACATTTTTTAATAGAGAAATGATTTTGAGTTATCCCAATGGGTCCTGTATTACCTCAAGGATTCATTCTCTCTCCTAAGTTTTTAAACTAATTAGGCCTATTTAATATGCTTGGGAAATTACATGGAAAGCTTTGCCAAATAAAAATATACATATTTTTATTAAAATGAATATTGTAGAAATTCCAGTCTCCTCTAGGAAAGAACTTGCAAATATTCAGAGCCAAGTTTAAATAGGAAGTTCTCAGAAGTAACAGATATCTTGTCAGTGACACTGGACAAGCCTAGAGTAAGAGTTCCCTATGGGAGGCATCTGGCAATAGACACTTCTAATGAGCCAGGTGCAACATTTTAAAATTTTGCATATTGTTTGTTCTTTGTATATATTTTAAAACTCTACATTGAATCTAAAATATAAACTTTATATTGTTCTTTTATGTCATTCCATAATAATTATTATTTACTAAGAAATCATCATCTTGAAATGTTATATCTTACAGAAAATCAAGGTTCTTTGTCAATTGTTTTATGGCCAAGTCTATAATCATATAATTTAAGTTTGTCATTTACAGACCATCATTGTTTTGCTCTGATTCATTTGCAAATGTGTTAGTTAAGTCTTTGGAAAGATTCATAACAAGGACTCCAACTTATTCTAAATTATAGCTTTCTAAGCAGGTCATCTTTTTAAAGTAAGTAAAAATTTATAGACCTCTAAAGAGTGACTGAAAACATAAAATACTGGCAAACCTTAAGGACAAACAAAAGATTAGTTATATGGAAATCTTCGTGTCTTCCAGATACAAGAAAGCTTGTTTTTATTTCCCTGGTACAATTTGGTAAATTATAGCTTCATAAGCAATATGGAAGCTTTTATATATTTTTTCCTTTCCTGATCTCTCCAGAATTTGTCAATTTGTAATGAATAAGTAATGGCAATATGTTTCTTTGCATGAATTCAATAAAACTAGTTTCCAATTGTGGTTTTATTAACCAAGACTTTGACTGGAATGCCATATCTGAGAGAGACATGCCTGCCTGTGACTGTACCAAAAAGCCTTAAGAAGTCAATAAGAGCCCCATGGAGAAAGCCTGGTATCTTGCCTGATCATGTGGTTTATGGTAGTCTTTCCAAGACCAAAGGTTGCTTTCCTGAGAGATGGCAAGGAAGGAACTTCAAGATATCACTGCGGACCTCAAGAACATGGGGAATTCACCCAAGTCTGCAGGTATTGCAGGCAAACCCAATGGAAGCAAGGTGGCTCAGCTTCTTTGCCCCTACCATAAAACTAGTCAAGCAGTTTGGACCCTTGATTTTTCATATCATTAATCAAGTGGTTTAGATCCCCTAAACTTTTCCTCCCTAAATATAATATCTAGGCCTCAGTTGTATTTCAGCTCTGGGTCCAGAAAAACAGCAAAACCAGACAAGTGATGCAGTGGCTGCCTCAGGACCAGCTTTTATCTTACAAGTCATTCAACAGATGTCCTCAGCCTTGAGTATCACATAAAAACTCCACTCAGCATACCACCCCCAATCTTTGGGAAAAATAAAAAATGAACCATACCCTAAAGATGACTATAGCCAAACTATGTCAAGAGAGTCATCTGCATTGGGATCAGGTATTGCCAATTGCCCTTCTCAGGATTAGAGTAGCTCCCTGAAGTGGATTGGTTTGAGTCCTATGAAATAATATATGGGTGACAATTTCAGGCTGCTATAGGAACAGATGTGTATGTTAAAAATTAAGAAGAATAATTAACAAAGAGAAAGAGGAGTGAAATGTTAGGACTGTGGGGCAATACAGCCTTACTGGCCATTTGTCAGCTTCCCGCCACAGGAGGACGAAGGACCAGGGAAAACTCACTGGGCACAGGAGACAGACCATGTAAGGAATGGAAACTCCTGAAGGCGCCTGGTCGCACACCTGCATTCCCTCCGCATTCCCAGCCCAGCTCAGCCCCCAGGCCCACCGACAAGAGCTTCCCGCCAGTGACTGTGCATAGGGTGAAACTCCAGCTCCTGGGGGCTGCCAGCATCGACCCCATGCCCCCTTGGCTCAGTGCTGTGCAGCCTTTCCCTTGGGCATCCTATCCTCCATCCCTTCCCTTAAATGAAGTCAATTTTTTTTCTTTATCCACCATCGGAGATGCCTACTTAGCCTGCCCACACACACCACCATGTTAACCTTTCAGACTTCATATTGTTATTTATTTTTTTTTATTAATCAAAAACACGATGTATCTTTAATTAATTTAGACCATTAAACACATAAATAATGAGATGCTTATCAGTCAAATATTAGAGCTGACACCTCAGAAGCTCTCTCGTCTTGTGTTTCCCAAACCACCTGGCATGTCCTGAGCACTTTTCTAAAAATTCAGGTTCTCAGGTTTGGTTCCCGAGCCATTTATCAAGGGTCAGATCAAGGAGTTTGCAGGTGTGGCCTTTACAAGCTCTGTAGGTGTTGCTGATGGTCGAGCCATTTGAGAATCTCTCATTTGATCTACTCTCTGGAGAACAGCTGGGCCTGGAACCAGGTCTCCTCATTTTTAGTTCAACATTTCCTTTTACCATCTTTTCCCCGAAAATCTAATAATGTAGAATGGAGACTTGGAGGCTTGGGGTGTGCTAGCGATGCACTAGATAAAGCCTCCAAATCATTCAATATCCCATATTTGAAAATTATTAAAAAACTCTATGCTGCAAAAATCTAAGCTGAGGTTATTTTTCTTTCAAATTAAAATGATTCTTTAAATTTCCATTAAATTCCTCTAAATTTAAACCACGGGGTTTATAGGAATTGTAGTTAATAATCATTGATACCACAGCCACAATTACAGTCAGTACTGCCTTAGTTAACGCCTTTAACTTGCCAAACACAGGTATCTGTGTGTATGTTACACCCCCAATTTAGAGAGTAATTCAGAAACAGAAAGCTAGCATGGGTATGGTGTGTCCTCAGAGCAACTGTAAACAGTACCTTCAGGCTACTCTCATTCTTTTTTAAAACATGTTTATTGTTCTGTAGAAGGAACAAAGTGTTTGCCATGGCAACCATGGCTACCCTGGGCGTCTGGCCCATTAGCTGCGGTGCAGGGAGGGCCTTCAACAGCAGGGGGAAGGGAGGTCCTTGGCAGTTATCTCCAGAGTGTTCCTCAGTTTAAGAGCATAGGCGATGGACCTGGAGAGCATCATGCGAAGCAAAATAAGCCAGTCAGAGAAAGATAAATATCACATGATCTCACTCATTCATGGAATATAATGAACAACATAAACTGATGAACAAAAACAGATTCAGAGACAGAGAAGCATCAATCAGACCATCAAACCTCAGAGGGAAGGTAGGGGAGGGTGGGGGTAAGGGGGAGAGATCAACCAAAGGACTTGCATGCATGCATATAAGCCTAACCAATAGACACAGCCAGAGGGAAGGGGCATGAGTGGGGGGATAGGGGGTAATGTGGGGATAAGGACACATATGTAATAACTTAATCAATAAAAAAATTAAAAAGAAAAAAAAAAGAGCATAGGCCGAGGCTCCTGCATTTGGATAATCCTTGATGTGTTGAGGAATGCTAACAGCAACAATTCCATCTGGTTAATTTCAGGGGGATTAATAAACTAAGGTTTTTACTGTGGGCAAAAGGGAGATGTGATTTTTTCTTTAGACAAATTTGAAGAAATCTTTGTTTTAGCAACAATTCTCCCTGTGTTTGTTTTTGGTCAGCCTTTTGTGATTTTATACTTCGAAGGTGGTGGGGTGAATTCCTTGTCATTTTTTGTTTGTTTCATCCTCAACATAAGTCTTATAATACATGCCTATGAGAAAAATAATTAGAATAAATGAAGGAAAACACTCTAAAGAATAACACTCTAAAGACTTGCTCTGGATTATTGGGGGTGAAAGAAAAATAAAGTTTGAGGAGTCTCATAAAAGTCATAAGCCCTATATCATACCACCAGCTGTCCAATTGCTACATATACTCTTTGTGCAATAAACCATATAGGTATGGCTAAAGATACCTCAGTTTGTAAAAGAAAAGCATACTGATAGTAGAAAATATGTTACGTGCAAAAATCAGAGAAGTCATTTGGAAGGAGCACTTTCACCGCTCAGAAGAATTCACCATATAGATTTTTTCTGTCATGTTTTAATACTGTTAATATCATGTATTTTATACAACTTTGCTTTTTTTCGCCTAAGAAGAAAGACCTCTTGAAATGAAGAGATGAAGTGGAAATAATGAGGAGCTTCAGGGTAATTTTAGATTTCTTGCAAGTGTGAAATCTTCTCAAAATTCCCTGCCCGTTTTGAGAAGTTGGGGGTGTTGATTGGGATTGGAGACTATGTACATGGAGGTTAAGACAGAGCTGGAGGATCTGGTTCCTTAAATGCCTCTTCCCATTGCCTTTCATCCTTATTAATTTTCTGTGTGTTTTTTTTTAAAGAAACCGTCTTCTTTTTTTTTTCTTTTTCCTGTTACATATTAGTCTCAAATAGCTCTGCTTGAATCCTGAGAGCCAGGTGTTCTAAACTTGCTGGACCTCAGATTCCTCACCCATGTTATAGGGATTATGCTGCCACTCCGAAGGGTATGTATTGTCTGTGTGCTGGGGAAGGCTGACCTGCAGCAGCACATGGATTCTCGTGTGCAATGGCACAGACATGATAGCTGTTGAGTCTTCACCCGTGTCCTGGGTGAGGGGAGGTGTGCAGGTAGCAGATGCTCTCCTCCGCGTGCTGAGGCTCTGCCATCACCCAGGACCCTGCTGGCAACCGTGTCCCTCACAACCGTGTCCCTCAGCCGTGGGAGGAGAGGCGATGGGGCCAGGCTGATGGCCTGCACGTGGCACACCTTCCTTCCACTCACATCTTTTCTTCTCTTTTTTTAATCCTTACCCGAGGATATGTTTCTGTTGATTTTAGAGCCAGGCTCAGACTTCTTGTTACCAAGGAGAAGTCCAATTGACTCATCTGAAGAGAGCAGGAAAGTAGACTGGCATCACTAAGATGATTGTCAGTGACACAGGCTGAAATAAATGGCATTTATTGCTATCCCCGCTAAATAAAAATGCAGTTAGCTCCTGGGCCTGATGCCCCAAAGAAGGTGCTAGAAGGGCTGCTCCCACCCCACGCCCACTCGTGGCATGGGGCATCGTGCAGTCGCTCCAGCTCAGGGTTCGGAAGTTTTGTAAACTCTGGAGTCAGTACAAAGGCATGTTACCTACTTATTCCTATGTGAAATAAAGACAGAAACCTTAGGCCACAGGTGTCCCAACTAAGCAAGAGCTAATACTGATTTTCTGCAAACTTCCAGTGTGTCAAATATGGAAATTCTGGGGCCCAACGGTGTTTGTCCCATGTTAGACTGTCCCTGCGTGTCCAGCACCCCGAGTCACACGCAGGCCCAGGAGTGTGTCACTCTCCCTGTCTCTGAGGTGTGTGCAGCTGCTCGCTGGCTCCTGCTGATCGCTCCAACGTGTCCTTGTCCTGCCTCGTCTGCCCGGAAAGCAGCCATACCTCTTTCAGGCTGCAGCCCCACATCACTGTCCTTAGGCCTCCCGATCTCCTGGGTCCATCTGTCTTGTGTGCTCCTACTGCACCTGTGTTCTCCTCTTGTAACCCTTCCTTCCCCATCCCTTTGCTCTTTTGCCTTCGCAGGCCTCTCTCCTCAGCACCCAGCGTGCTTCTGGTGGATGAATGAGTACAAACCTCTCAGAGGCATAGTCAGTGATTTTCCCACAGCAAAACACTGGTCTCCAAATAGGACGAATTTTGAGAGAAATGAGCAGAGAAAGGAAAACGGGGGCTAAAAGAAAAACGAGAGGAAGGAAGGGGATATTAGTGAAGCAGAGGATGTAAGACATGTTAAAGGTTGTAAAAAAAAAAATCCACTAGGAATGCAGGAGATGGAAACAGTGATGACTGAGGACAGAGAGAAGGAATCATGGAGGAAACAGCATTGGAGGTAAATCTTATTCCATGAAAGCAACCATGAGGCTGACAGCCAGGTGAAGAAATCACCAGGGGATTAAGCTCAGAGCCAGAATGTGTTTGGGGTAAAGACGTCCTAGTTGGACACGATTTCATTTCTCTTTGAGAATCAGAGTCCTGAGATGTGAGATGTCACCTCCTCTCTGTGTCTGATCCTCTTGCAGGCACTGGCGGGTGGTCCCCGGAAGATTCCAACGCTCAGCAGTGGCTCCAGATGGACCTGGGGGGCAGAGTGGAGGTCACCGCAGTGGCCACGCAGGGGAGATACGGGAGCTCTGACTGGGTGACGAGCTACAGCCTCCTGTTCAGTGACACAGGACACAACTGGAAACAGTACCAGCAAGAAGACAGCATCTGGGTAGGACATCTTTTTCTCCAGATAAATGAACCCGAAATGTGATCATGGTCACTGGTAATCTTGTCTGCCACTTTTCTGTGTCCAGATTGGGGGAAGCTTACTAGCTGTTGAGTGCTCATCCACACATATTTAGGCCATAGATAGGTCCGGCTCCAGTGTGGCTCCAGGTCCTAGGACATTAAGATGTCTGTTGCAAAAACTTTAGTGTTTTCCTGCTTTTCTGGGATCGTGGGTAATTCATGGACAGCGCCTCACTTCTTTCATCTATAAAAACAGAAATACATCATCAGAGTCTGATTGTCAGTGGGGATGTGACCCAGTTAGCTCAATTACAAAGTAGAGCAAAGCTGCACATCTTCTGAATCTGGGCATGAGAACCTTCCACTGTGCCCACAGCCTTTATCCGCGGTGAGGAAACAATTGAAAGGCTGAAAACTACAAAACAAATATACATTCAAAATCATTCCATTCTCATAAACCATCTTCAGCTTGGAAGTAAAGAACAGCCCCAAACTATGGGCCTGGCAGTGCCAGGCCCCGACCAGGTGGCGGGCAAGGGGGCGTAGGCAGAGCGGAGCCGCGGGGAGGCCTCAGACGCTCACGCCCTGAACCAAATACTGTGCTATTTTATGTCACCTTGGATTTAGAACATCACCAGATGTGTGTGTTTTTCTAAGTACACATACCATGTGAAGATCTGGCAATTGATAGGCTACTCTTTCCTTTTCGTGTCTCCTCAGCTCTCACCTGGCATCGCTGCCACGTCAGTTGTCAAACTGCTGTGGTTTTGCACGTGTGCTTTTCCATGCTGTCCCCACTTCAATGGGAAAAATCGACTTTCCATTCTTTGTTATTTCTTGATTGACCACCCATCACTATTTCTAATTGAAAATAATGGTAAATTGAGGGTTAAGATTTGTGATTGCAGACTGAATTTGAGAATATTATCATCATATCTATTCTCAGTCACTAGTAATATTAGGTTTTAATACTCACAGAGATCATAGATTTCTTCCTTTTTAAAACTAAACTTTTGAAAACTATTCTACTTTTTTCTCAATTTTGAAGCCCCAATACATTTTTACAGGTTTTTGTTTTGTTTTGGGTTTGAAATAGGAATTAAGCACATCTTCCATTTTAAGGAACAATTTTAAGAATTTATGTTGGCTTTAGAGTGGCAAGTAGATGTGGGCCTATTTATTTCCTTTGGTGTTTTTAGTCCGACTGGCTGTTTTTTCATAGTGAAGTGCATTTTTGAGACATTTTGTCTAATTTTTTAAAACCATGAGTTTCATAATCTTTAGAACCCAATGGCCATCGTTCTGCCCGTCCTCGGGATCAGACGTGATGCAAGGACTAGCAGTTCCCCGGGCTCAGAGCTCCTGAACTGCTGGCTGGAGGGAGTTTCCCTCCTTTGCCCCTGCTGGTTTATCTGTGTTTCCAAGGAACTCCAGGCGCTTTGAGGACAGGGCCTGTCTTGGAGGTCCTCACAGCCTCCAGGCTACTGTTGCTGGACACACAGTAAGAACGAATGTTACTTGAAGAACTGCAGGATGACTGGGGCTTCTAGATCTGGAGGGCAGAAGACTATTTCCATCCCTTGCTTCCCCCTCAAAACAGCCTTCAGCCTTCACATTTCTGGGGAGACAAAAGATGCTGGGTGGGCAGAGAAGGAGAGGCAGGGAATGATGTGTGCAGCAAGGTAGTCACTCCCACTCCGGCTTCCCTGGCCCTTACAATGCCTGCAGAGCACTGGAGCGCCAGTAGCCTCAGGATCGGCCCTTCAGGCACAAACAGTGGGAGGAGAAGTGGCTTGTGGAGGGATCTTCACAATTCCAGCTGAAAGAGTCGAATCCAGTGACATTGGACACATGCACCATGATAAGTTATGTTTCGTAATGAGACTCAAATTTGGAAAAATGTATATCCATTTATATCAATATTGAGGAAACTAACAGCTACTGAACACCAATTACAGGTCACATTTGTAAGCAATCATATAAATATATGTATGTATACTTATATACTTTTCTATAAACAGCCACCCACCCAAGCTGGTAGAACCAGAAACTGCTGGTGCCAGAACACAACACTAGGATTTATCCTAAATAGACTTGATTGTGAAACCATGCTTTCTATTTCTCCTTCACTACACATGACTTTAAAAATTTTCACTGAATCAATTAATTTTCTCATCTTAAATGTAAACTTTGTCAGCACCACTTTGTAAGAACAGTGTTAAATTCCAGCGTGTGAAAAAGCAGCTACAATATCCATGTGGCTCCTATGGGTTATGAACAGTGCTCTAACTCTCAGCTGGTCGGGAATCAGGAACACCCTTCAGAGACTCAGGCTATCAAACAAACACTTCACGGATACACATATATGTGGAAAAGGGAATTGTAGCTAATATTCATTGATATTTCTATCAAATTGTTGTTGGATCAATTTTCTTGGGAGTTTTTAGCTTTTACTATTTTTTTCATATTTAACATTAGAAATAAGACTGGGTTTATCAGAGAT
>NW_005369101.1:590441-590730 GCF_000412655.1 Myotis brandtii
ACGTCCCTTAGCAACACCTGGCCTTCCTTCCCTAGTGACTAGCCTCCTTGCAGGTTCCTCAGCCCAGGAACATGACTTGCTTTATAGGCAGGTGCAAACATTTCACATTTTAACCAAATGTCTGTGAAGCGTTTTCCCTTGCCATCTCATTTGATCCTCACAGAAGTTCTACAGTAGGTAGATAGGAGACTTGGTGAAATCCTATTTTCTTTTCATTAGCCAGAAAATGGAGATGTAGAAAGCTTAGAAACTTGACCCGACTGAAAAGAAGTAAGAAATAGTGGACCTT
>NW_005369101.1:591154-606224 GCF_000412655.1 Myotis brandtii
ATATATATATATATAAAAGGCTAAGTAGACTCGCCCATGAGCGATACATATTAAAGCTCTCTCTGGCGCCAATTGCATGTGTTTTTGTTGATCATGAATTTGGTTGACACTTCTATTATAGAGAAAGGGTGAGTAGCAATATTAAAATATTTCTTCTAATTATTCCTTTCAATGTGCACGAATTTGTGCACCAGGCCACTAGTTCTTTTATAAAACTCTCTAAGTTTAACTTGTTAGAAAAATGTCAACAAGTAAAAATGTCAATGTCAAATATGACTTAATTAGGGATGGTGTATCAAAGATGTGGAGAATCTTTTGAATGAGGCTCTCACAAGGTCTTTTAAAGATGCTCAGTTTTTAGAAGATAAGGCATTTGAATGTTTTCTGAGATTGATTTACCAAACAATACCACTGCAGTATGCACCATGGATGGATATCAATTTACCAGGACTTGAGAGATGTATTTGATTTTACAACGTTCACTTTAGAACAAGAATCCTGAACATATATCTGTTCAATGTACAGTAGCAAATATTCATGCCCTGAAAATCCAATTTGTAGTGTTTCTGCTCTGGCAGAAAGCGATGTTCATGAGTGAGGCCACCACGCAGCGCTTAGTGATGCGTCATGATTTATGAAGAAGCCACAGCACCCCCTTTACTAAATGCTCAGGCGTGAAGGTGTCTCAGTGACAAACTTAGCAAGAATTTTAGAATCTTAGCAGACCCAAAATCTCTTCCTTGTTGATTTTGTAGACACTACAGATATTAAGACTCTAACTCTGAGCAGCACCATTTAGCTGATGTATGGTAAAATGGATGAATTTGGAACAAAGGAACCTCTAATTCTCTAATTAAATCCACCCAGACCGGGGTCTTCTGTCATTTTGAAAGATAAACCAGGAGAAAGAATCACTGTGTCTCTTGTATTCATGAATCATCTTATATCCTGAGTCCTTGTGAATGCTCAAACCCTTCATCAACCCACCTGTTTTTTTATATACAACTTTGAAGTGTTCTAAAATGCATTTTCCTATGTGCACTGGCACTTTCCTCTATTTTCTGGTATTTTTCAGTCTAAATTTTCCCAGACTTGTGCTTGTGTTTTAATATAGGGTGTCCTTTTTTGAAATCACCTTACCAATACCTCTCATGGTCTTAGACAAGTCATCCAGGAACTATTCTCCTTCTCATATTAGACTATCTCCATCCTTTCAGTCAATAGTAAAACTTCAGTGGTAATTTTAGTTGTATTTCTCTTAAGCAACCCACCTCCCCAATCTTTCTTGGAAAATTAGTAATGCCAAATATTTTAGGTATGGACACAAAAAACTTATATGAGGATACAAATATGTCATTTATTTAGTTTCCAATATCCTCCTTGATGGCATCCATTTCAGCTACAACAGCATAGTCAATGAACTCACAGGAATTTAATAATTTATGACTAGGCAAGAAGCAACTACAAGGTTTTCAACCCACAAGATAGGCTCTACCACATGCTACAGTGTATTTCTCTCATCTCAAAGGTAATTTCTAATGCCACAGTCCCTGAATCCAATCACCCTTTGCCATGTTTTTTGGATGTGTAAGATGACATGCATCTCAATTCTCTTAACCTCCTGTATCTAGAAACTTCACCAGAGGAACTCAGTGTGCAGAAGCCACAGCGGAGTCTTCCCTAAGTCCCCAATACCACATTATACATGATCAACAGATCCCCATTTTCAATCGATTTTAGTTTTTAGGACTTTATTGAGCATATAGGATAAAATCTTTGCCTTCCCTGACCACTTCTATACATATGTAAATGTGCTCAAACTTTCTATGATTACCTAAACACGTTGGTAATTTTTACTATCCTCCTTCTGCATTTTTTAAAAAATATATTTTATTGATTTTTTACAGAGAGGAAGGGAGAGAGATAGAGAGCTAGAAACATCGATGAGAGAGAAACATCGATCAGCTGCTTCCTGCACATCTCCCACTGGGGATGTGCCCACAACCAAGGTATATGCCCTTGACCGGAATCGAACCTGGGATCCTTCAGTCCGCAGGCCGACGCTCTATCCACTGAGCCAAACCGGTTTTGGCCCTTCTGCATTTTTTTATGAAGATATGAGTATATAACAACTGGAAGAAATCTGCAAAGATCCTGGATTTTTCAATTTCTCTATTTCATAACCATTTGCCTTAGTCAATTCTCATATAATAAATGGTAAATGAATGTCCATCTTTGTGGAATAACTTGTTTTACTTTTCCTTTGCAAAGGTACTATAGGGAACCCTCTGGAGTGCTGGTTTTAGACAAGTATTTGCTGATGTTAAATTCCTCAATACTGACCATGAAGAATTAGTGGTCTGATTTATCTATATGTTCAGTCATTTCTCCCAAGTTTCCATTTATTTAAGCATTCATAATCAGCCTCTGTCTGATGCAGCCCATACATTATAGGATGGTACCATTCTAATCATTCCTGATGTCATAACATAGGCAGGCTCGTTCAGTGAGGGATGCCAGGGTCACATTGTTATGAACCATTGTGGAGGAGAAAAAAATCTTAAAGAGCTGAGGCCATTGATTAAAGGAAGGCCTTTTACAAGGCTGACACCTACAAATGAAGTGAGAGAAGTTTAGATTATAGTATCCAGTGGGTTATAGGGAACCCAGTTCATGTCTCTGGGGTATATATCCCTGGATGCTCAATTCTGTGGGTCAGCTACACATAATTGTGGCATAAATTCACTATGAGTAGGTACTTTGTAAGATTACCAAAGATATCATTTAAGATCTTCTAAATAATCCTAATGATTCATTTCTATTGTATGGAAGAAGATATGGAGGCTTAGAAAGGTCCAGGAACCCAGCCCATATCACACAAGTAATACTGTGGATCTATGAAGCCTGATCCCCTAAATCACCTGATAAGACCTTAGCCAGCAGTGCTGGCATGGGAATGCAGACCCAGTATTCTCAGACAAAGTGCTGTTGCAACCCGGGCTGGGCCTCAGGACACATTTGCTACGTAGGGAAATAGCCTGCGGGGATAAAACAAAGTGGAAATTCAACCCAGCCTGGCCAACCTCCTGGGAAAACCAGTGGGCATGAAAATTCCCAGGACGTATCACTAGCACAGTGGATCCTTGTCAACTAGTTTCAGAGAAAAGGTTAGAATTAGCCAGCCTAAGTCTCCATGTGATTATTCTATAAAACGGTCATGGGGCTGAAGTTGGGAGAGATGATGCACATGGAGCTAAATCTATGTCCCTCCTGTGGTTACACATTGAGCCCCAGTGTTTGCTCTGGCAACACCGATGTGAAAACCTCTCCCTCCTCTTGTGCAGATCCTCTAACAACAGGCGTCGATCCCGTTTCTTCACTGTCCCAGTTCCATATGGCAGTAAGGCTACTTGCTGAGCCCCTGTCCCCACATGCATGGTCTCTCCTCACAGGCTGCTTGCTGAGCCCCTGTCCCCACATGCAGAGCCCCTCCTCACAAGTCTGATTTGAGACCCTCACTAGCCATCACTCCCCTCTGAATACATTAATTATTTTGTATTTGTTCATATTTAGCTCACAGTTTCCTCTCCCTAAATACATCAGTCCTTCACCACAGACTCCCCGGCTTGTGTGACAGGTGGCCTATGTTCCTGCTCTGGAGTCTGTTCTCCCAGGGAAGCCTGGTGTTGCCTGCACTGTTCCCATGTGGTCAGTGAAGGCATTCCATCTTGAGTTCCCGGATTTCATCCTCAAGTGACTCCCAGTGTCTCTGGAGATGCCCTGCTCTTCCTGATTTATACACATGTTCTGCCGATTTGGCCTCAAACATCTTGAGTATTGATAGCTGTTTGATATAATTTTCTTACCCTACCAATTTTAGAAAACAATTGAGTACCATCAGCATATATCTTTTAAACTCTCAATATATGCCAAACACTGTACCAAATGTTGGGCAAAAAAAGGAGCACAAGATGTGATTACTCCCTCGTCATGAATGTGTGGTGACCCCTCCCATGAATGTGTGTGATCTCTCCCATGAATCTGTGTGATCCCTCCCATGAATCTGTGTGATCTCTCCCATGAATGTGTGTGATCCCTCCCGTGAATGTGTGGAGTGATCCCCGTGAATGTGTGTGATCCCTCCCATGAATGTGTGTGATCCCACCCGTGAATGTGTGTGATCCCTCCCATGAATGCGTGTGATCCCTCCCGTGAATGTGTGGGACCATTAAGGAGACAAAGGATGGCACTGCAGTGCAGCACAGGTGCATGCATGGCACCGACAGTCACACAGACACAAAGTTGTGGAGAAGGTGTGCCGGGCGATGTATGAGTAAGAAGGACTGCGATGAGTCAGAAGGACAGTGGTTGTGCTTGTTACTCTGGCTTCTCAGCAACTATAAAGTGCCGCACCCCTAATAATAACTCCACAAATACAGGAAGGCTGGAGGAGAAAATAATAGAAAGGCGGGAGTCTTCACAACAGGAGAAATGCTATAAGCAAGATCTCAATGCAAGATGTATCAGACATGTATGAGAATCAATCAATGTGGGTACATGATTTCCCTAGTCTGTTACCCAAGATAAGCCTGGAGAATGGCTGGTTAGAGATTGTAGACTGCACACACTCCATATCTTCTTTAGTTACAGACCAAAGCAAGTAATTCATTATGTGCCAATCATTTTATTTTGATGCCTTTGTGTTAAATAACAAAGATTACATAGAGTAAAATGCTGTCAAATATATTTTTCAAAATTTTGTTGATAGAACTCTCCTTTGCTCTCTCTCTCACACACATATACATATAAGCTTTTAATACAGCTATTCATGTTATAGTTGGTATTATTAAGAACTCAGATAAAAACACAGCATGTTAGAACTCGCCCCTGATTTAATGAAGACCAAGGCAAAGCCAGTTATCACTATGTGCCAGACCAACGGAATCGAGGCCTGGAAGGAAATGCAGGCTTTTGATTGAGGTCAGAGTTCGCCTGCACCACAGGCTGCTTGTATGGCATTGAATATGTCCCTTAACCTCACCAGGTGATCCTCCTCCCCAGCTCTGGCAGGCACACCCCTGCAGCCTTCGAGGCCCTTTGCATGCATTCCTCTCCACTTCCCCGCTCTGCCTCCTTGGTATATGGGCTGCCCTGGGGGACATAGTGGGAAGTACCATGGGAAATCCACCACATGGATCCAGCTCAGAACAGACAAGCAAAGACCCTCAAAGCCTGATATCCCCCCGAGTCATCCCCAGGGCTCTGTCTAAGCACTTACTGACCTAGAGTCTGTCACTGGGCGGGGCTCTGCAGAAAGGGCCTGAGGAAGCACAGCTGGTCTTTCCCCAGAGCTGGCAGCCCCACAGCCCTCTGTTCCCCATCGGCCGGGCCAGCGTGAAGGCTCTCTCTGAGGCCACCCGCTCCTTGCTCAGTGCCAGAATACGTGGAGGTGTTTCAGAGGAGCTGATACTTTCACACATTTATGCCTGTGCCATTTAAACACATCACAAGGATAGTGAGTCAACATGTAGTTTTAGGGTTAATATTCATAGGGCACTTTGTAGGACAGAGGTTTGAACTCTCCTACAAACTGGTTGTATTTGTGATGGGATATGACCCAACAGCTGATACAAAGCTGATAATCAGCTTAAAATTAATTCTTCCATATTCACCATGATTAAATTAATCTGATTGTTAAGGTACTTAGTGGTTCACAGGAAACAACTTAAAGTCGTATTACTAATATGTATAAACCAGTTAGATTTTGGTGACACCTACCTTAGATTAGGAGAAATTGGAGTTAATATCTCAACTTTAAGATGTAACAAAGCATTAAATGCTTTATGTATCTATATTGCATTATGTTCTCTAGGTATAATGACTGAGAGGAAGAAATCTTCTTAACTACCCTGTATTTATTTAGTCTTTACCATATATATAGTTTTTCTTTTTAAGTCGATTATCTCAGGCTTTACAGTCTGACAGCTAGAGATTCTGTGACTTTGATAAGTGAGTAAAACCTTGGGAGGCCCAGTTCTCTCCTCTGGAAAGAGGGTGTGATACGTGTGATCTGTAATGTGCACCCACTTTCCCAAGGGCTCCTTAAGGCCTGGATTGCTGGGTCCCCCAGCACAGCTTCTGATCCAGTGGGTCAGGGAGAGCTGAGAACGTGCACTTACAACAAATCGCAGGAAATGTTGGGGGCTCACCTGGAGGAGTGCTGGGCTGAGTTCAGTCCACTTCACACAGTGCTTAATAAATAAGCGACACCGTACTCTCACCATCGCAGGCAGGGGCATGTGATACACCTGTTAACACCAGCAAGAGGACCCTGGCTCTTACTGTTCCTTCTTTGGGTTTCGTTTACAAAATGGAAAGGAAATTCAATAAATCAGCCTCTGCGTGTGTGTGTGTGTGTGTGTGTGTGTGTGTGATAAAATAAGTGTTCAGTGGAGAAGGTAAGCTCTCTCCGTGGTTATAGGCAAAGCCAGTTACGCACCCAGGCTCATTCGAGCCAATTAGCTGAGAGTCCTGGGAGCAGGCAGAAGAGCTAGGGGAAGGGCCTGGGGGAGTTACGGACACCTACAGGAAAGGACTGGAGGCCAAGTTTTAAGCTCTAGTGTCTGCTTGGCTCTAGCCAGATGGAAAGATTGCAGGCCTGGCCTGAACCTAAGGAGGAAAGAGTCTCTTGAGTGTTTATTCTCAAAGCCTGAAGGAAAGCAGGCATCGTTACGTTTACTGTTACAGTGGATAACAAGGAGAAAAGCATAATGAAGCAACCGCATGTTTCTATTCCTGTTGAGCATGGGTTCCAGTTGCATAAGGAGAGAGCACAGCAAAATGAGAGCCAGCAGGAGCGGGCCTGTGTTTCAAAGCTGCGGTGGTTGGGAGTGTCCATGCGGAGAGCAGCCCCTGCGGCTGCGGCTGGGGCCGCGCTGAACCAGCGAGGCGCTGAGGGAGACCACTCATCGTTTCCGCTCCAGCCTGGAGAAAATTCTCTTAGTGACTCCAGAATTCTTTGGAAATTAATTCAGAAGTCCATAGAAAAGGGACTAATTTTTAGTATTGAAAGTAAAGAGAGGGAGTAATAAAAATTTGGCTGGAATTATTTTGACCTGCACTTCTTCCGTACCTCCTTGTATGGGAAGAAAGATGTACCTCAAAATAATCTCTTCCAGAGAATCCTGGGCCCCTAACATCTTGTCTTATCTAATTATAATTTAGGATGGCAAGCATCTGTTAGGCACATGCTGCATGCACCAAATCAGGGAGACTTCAAAAGTGGAATTAAATCGCTGGTCAGAAGTAAGATGAATGCCTGGGACGGCACCAAGGAGGGATGTGCACAGATGGGCATGCTGATGAGAGCAGGAAGGTTCCGACTCTACTTACTCCATTGGTAGTAGCGTAAGTGTTATCCGTTCTCCCCCAGGAGCTTTCTGATCTTGCCGTGGCTTATCCACAGTTTCATCCTATCTGACCCCATTTATGACGCATCGCAATAACCCAGGGAAGGGGCCATGCGCAGAGGAGGACCAAGCAGACAGTGCGATGTTCTAAACAACCTCACTGCCCTTGGCTGTCAGCGTGGGTGAATAGGAAGAATCCCAGCGCAGGTGGAGGAAGGCGGCATTGTGAGGGGAGCGGCACCAGCCACAGCCAGTTATCTGGGTGGGTGTGTCCCTTCTGCTTCGGTTCTATGCCTGGGCCTCCCCCCCCAGCAGCTGCACATTTCTGTGCGGTGCTGCATTTCAGACACTGTGTTAGTGTTAACGCTGTAAGTATGTGAGAATTAAGCATGCGTGTGTGTGCAGAGGCCACACCAAGCCATAGCTTGGGAGGGACATCCTAAGCCACTGCCATTAACACATAAATCCAGGGAGGACCCTGTCTTGCCAGCAGAGCTCTGTTTGGCGGCCGTACTCTCAGTTCACACTCCACCAAGCTGGATGCGGCTACACCACTCACAGCCACAGATACCTGCACTGCCATCACTGGCATATGTGCACATGCAAATGCACTTCAGGTGGCTCCCTGCCCAGCTGGCCCAGCTCCTCTGGCCATACCTGCACTGCCATCGCTGGCATATGTGCACAAGCCAGGTGGCTCCCTGCCCAGCTGGCCCAGCTCCTCTGGCCTCTGCATCGCTGGCGAGCCACTGCCCGGAACACCCTAAGCCCTGCCTCTGCTTTGGTGGCGATTCTCATCTGTGGCTTCCGATTCTACAGAGGGCCTTCCTCATGCCGCAGCAGGTGTTGGCCTTCTCTTTGTGACAAGGTTTTGTCACATAACGATAATTTCTGAAACAATTAAATGGCAACTCAATAAAAGGTTTTGTCAATTTTGGGTAATGGAAAGCCACATTTTTTGTGTAGGAAAAATGCGCAAAATCTTTCTTCATAACATTGTGGAGAAGTTTTAAAAATAACTGCCCATTTACAAAATCTTTCTGAGATAGTTAAGTTGGCCAAATCAATAAGAAAGTTGTAAACTTTCCCTCTGGGAACTTGAAAGCCTAGAAATGACCTTATTTAAATGGAGAGCTGTGAATGAAATACTGAGGTTTTTAGAATGTGATACTGTTATTATTTAAGCAGTTCATAATTAAATTAATGTGGGGTGGACAAAAGTAGGTTCACAGTTGTCATATGGAAATATAATAATTAATAAACAATAATACAAGATTAAACTGTTTCCCATTTACAAAATCTTTCTGAGATAGTTAAGTTGGCCAAATCAATAAGAAAATGTTGTAAACTTTCCCTCTGGGAACTTGAAAGCCTAGAAATGACCTTATTTAAATGGAGAACTGTGAATGAAATACTGAGGTTTTTAGAATATGATACTGTTATTTAAGCTAGAGTTCATAATTAAATTAATGTGGGGTGGACAAAAGTAGGTTCACAGTTGTCATATGGAAATATAATAATTAATAAACAATAATACAAGATTAAACTGTTTTATGTAATCACAACTGTAAACCTACTTTTGCTCACCCCTGTATATATCTATATACTAGTATATAAAAGCCAGCGACCCTTATGGTGGAATGACCAGAACAACCGGTTGCTATGATGTACACTGACCACCAGGGGGCAGACGCTCAATGCAAGAGCTGTCCCCTGGTGGTCAGTGTACTCCCAAAGCAGGAGTGCCACTCAGCCAGAAGCCAGGCTCAAGATTGGGGAGCACAGCAGCGGTGGCAGGAGCCTCTCCCACCTCCACAGCAGTGCTAAGGAGCGGAGAGCCAAGTGGTAAGGAACAAGCAGGCGGGCGGTTAGGAGCAAGGGGTCCTGGATTGCGAGAGGGATGTCCTACTGCCGGTTTAGGCCCAATTAGGCCTAAACCAGTAGTCAGACATCCTCCGAGGGGTCCTGGACTTTGAAGGGTGCAGGCTGGGCTGAGGGATCCTCCCTGCATGAATTTTGTGCATTGGGCCACTAGTTTATACATAATATCTTTACTATTAATATTAAAGATACATATGTAGATATATTTATGGATGTAAATGATAGGAATATAGATTTATAGACTCAAATATATATATGTTTATCATTAAATAAAGTAAAATATAATATGCTGTATATGTGTCTTATATACATGCATATACCTTAAATCTTATATGTTTCATCTTGATTTATTCTCAATTATAAATGTTGATCTTTCAAATGTTTTACCTTTCTGATAGTTACTAGAGGATTTAGAAGGTTTTTCCTCCATTTATTTTGTAATACATTTTGGTATTGGAATTAGACATCATAACAATAGTAATGCATAGATCAGGCCACAGGTTTGGTTACTAGTCGCCAAAGTCTTATTAAAATGCAGGAAACAAGGGGAGGGAACATAGGATTTGAATGATATAGTGACCAAGCTGGACTCCGAACTTTTGTAACAGCGGCCTTTGCATGAGAGCCTTTTTGATGGGTTTGCAGACTTTCCTTTTTCCCTTTTGCCTGAGTTCACCTTTCAGCACGTTAGAAGCAATGGCACTTGCAATGCATAGTGTTTACCAGGAGCAGCATGTGTGCTGAATGCCTCTGTGGCCCTGCGAAGGGAGGTTATCGCTGCTTAAAACAAGACGGCGGCTCGTGGAGCTCATGTGAAACTGCTCCCCATGAGTAGCAGGCTGAGCTGTGAAAGAGGCCTCCTGAACCACAGCCTGCCCTCCCCTGTGCAGGCCCGGTTCACATCAGCACCGCACCCCTGCTCTATTGCCCAATGACTTGTACGATTTTCTTTCATAAACAAGAAAAATAAGCCAAAGAAAATCAATGAATGCATTTTGAAAATAATTGGCACCACTGGCAGAGTCCTTGCATACTGGACGCTAACAGAGAGAGAGGAGTCTGATTAATTGTTCTCCAGTCTAAACTACTTTTGCTCATCCAGCACTGAGTACATGCTGCCGGTGCCCCATGCTGCGCTCCACAGATTTAGATAAGAAGATGATGGAGAAGGAGGATTTGGGTTCAGACTGGATCAGGATTACATCGCTTCATTTGAGTCTCTTTAATTTAAGAGCACTTAATAAACTCTCCTTTAGGAATGGATTTGGAGCATGTACTTTAGATTTAGGCAAATCTGATATTGAATCCTTACTTCTTCCTAACAAAGTCACCCCAAGCAGTATTTTAACTCTCTGAACCTTGGAGTTCATACTGTAAAAGTTTGTAAAATGTCCATCAGAGTGATGCAAGAGTTCGTGGAGGAACAAGTCAATGCTGACATCCCTTCCCCCAATGTCTCTGAAGTATTAGAAATCATCAAATTAACATCTTTGAATGCAAATCTGAATGTTGTCCAAGACTTGGTGATAATTCTAAAGGGCGGCTTTCTTCTCTCAAATATAAGATGGTAAAAAGGGGACATCTATAATACTTTCAACAATAAAAATAATTAAAAATAAAAAAAAACCCAGCTCAGCTGCTGCTCCCAAATATATTTTCTGGGCCGGTAGCATTTTCAAATTCCAGAGGCCATGCCATGCTCGGTGCCTACCAGTAAGAGACTGGGGGCCCCGGGGCGTCTGTGCAGGTGAGGATTTCCCTGGTGGGATGCTGCTGCTCAACTTGCTCCCAGAATAGACGAAGCACCTGCCATTCCTGTGGGTAGATCCAGGTTACTAAGTAACATGACAGAAATGGAAGTTGGTCTGGAAAGAAAGTCAGCCCCCTTTTACCACTGAGCAGATTTGCATCCATTGACATGCAGTTTAAATGAGTTCCCAGGAAGACGATTTGAGCTTCACTTCAAATAAGAGCTGATGCCTTCCTTGAGGATAGAGTCTCATGTCAGAAGTCTTGCTGCAGGCCCAGACTTGCAGGACCCACTGACCCACATCTCTTCTCCCAGGGCTAGGTAGCGGCAGAACATCACCTGTTCCTTTCTGAATGCTGGCTAGCCAGTCAGAACCAGTCAGGCAAAATACTGACTTCTGATTTATTTCTGAAAACACAAGCCTGTTTTTCAATTTGTTTTACTTTTGACATAGATTCCTTAGCCTCTTAATAAAGATATTAAATAAAGATGTTGTCTAACAAAGATTTCTGTGTGAGCAAACAAGGTGTTATTAAAGTCTCAAGTAGCAGCTGGCTTTGGACAAAGGTGTGGGAATGAGGCCTAAAGAAAGGGGCCAGGGAGACATCGGGGAAATGAGAGACTGCATCCAGAAGGAAACAGGAATGGCGCTCGGGGAAGATTGGGAAGGTGTTTAAGGAACCAAATTCAGAATCACCCTTATCTGATGAGACATAAAGTACCTTTTAAAAGAGAAAACAAGTAGAATTAATACACAATTTGGAATTAAACTATCTAAGCCCAAGTCCTGACTCTGCCTGTAAGAATCATGTGCATCTTCAGGGCCACTGACCCTCCCTGAGCCTGTAAGGATGTCTTATACAAACGTATTACTTTGTCCAGCCACATAGTAGGTATCTTGAATGCTGGCTGTGAAGAAGTCAATGTTATATCACTTCAACTGAGTATGTATTGTGGCAAGTCACAGATTGAGTTTTGGGAAACAATACCTATAGTATCTTTTACCTGCCCAGAGATAGCAGAAATGTCATCTGTTTATTTGAAACATAGGACTTGGGTTGGGAACATAGAGGATAAGGCTGGACTGGTGTGTTGGCTCATGTATCTTCTGCATTCGGGAGGGTAAATTTCTTGTTTACTCATGTTTTTCCAGTGTAGTTTTTAATTGAGTCACTTTTCACTCTCAAAAATTGTCTCATCTTGCTGCAGGCCCAGACTTGCAGGACCCACTGACCCACATCTCTTCTCCCAGGGCTAGGTAGCGGCAGAACATCACCTGTTCCTTTCTGAATGCTGGCTAGCCAGTCAGAACCAGTCAGGCAAAATACTGACTTCTGATTTATTTCTGAAAACACAAACCTGTTTTTCAATTTGTTTTACCTTTGACATAGATTCCTTAGCCTCTTAATGAAGATATTAAATAAAGATATTGTCTAACAAAGATTTCTGTGTGAGCAAACAAGGTGTTATTAAAGTCTCAAGTAGCAGCTGGCTTTGGACAAAGGTGTGGGAATGAGGCCTAAAGAAAGGGGCCAGGGAGACATCGGGGAAATGAGAGACTGCATCCAGAAGGAAACAGGAATGGCGCTCGGGGAAGATTGGGAAGGTGTTTAAGGAACCAAATTCAGAATCACCCTTATCTGATGAGACATAAAGTACCTTTTAAAAGAGAAAACAAGTAGAATTAATACACAATTTGGAATTAAACTATCTAAGCCCCAGTCCTGACTCTGCCTGTAAGAATCATGTGCATCTTCAGGGCCACTGACCCTCCCTGAGCCTGTAAGGATGTCTTATACAAAGGTATTACTTTGTCCAGCCACATAGTAGGTATCTTGAATGCTGGCTGTGAAGAAGTCAATGTTATATCACTTCAACTGAGTATGTATTGTGGCAAGTCACAGATTGAGTTTTGGGAAACAATACCTATAGTATCTTTTACCTGCCCAGAGATAGCAGAAATGTCATCTGTTTATTTGAAACATAGGACTTGGGTTGGGAACATAGAGGATAAGGCTGGACTGGTGTGTTGGCTCATGTATCTTCTGCATTCGGGAGGGTAAATTTCTTGTTTACTCGTTTACTCACAGTGTAGTTTTTAATTGAGTCACTTTTCACTCTCAAAAATTGTCTCAGATGATAAATTATATGGTCAATGTACTCCTAGGGCCCATTAATTCAGAGTATGCAAATTATAATTAGTTCAGCAGAAAACAAAGACTGAAGAAATGTAGTATCTTTTGAAGGTGTGTGACTGGAGGCTGGGTAATGATATTAAATGATGTTGGATGATCCCTGCCCTAATGTTAAATCAGAAGATGGCTACCAATATTTTTAAGAGTTTAAAATAATTTATTTAAACTCTTAAAATATTTAATATTTTTAAATGTTAATATTATTTAATATTTAAATGTTAATGACATTTAATATTTTTAAATGTTAAGCATGATAAAAGGGCTGTTAATGGATAAAACTTTGGTTGTAAGTCTCCAGGGGTTTTACAAGTTCAAGGTCTTTAGGAATATGCCATCAGAGTGAACAGTAAAGTCATAAATGTGAAAACCCCAATTTCTAAGGAGGCATATGAAGATAAAGGCAAAGGGGGTTCACCTTCCTCAATTGATTTTTATTCAAGACAAAATCAGTTTATCTGGGAGAAAGGTGCAAATAAAAGAAGAAAGTGGTTGGCTTCAAAGCTTCAGAAGAATTTGGTGACTCTACTACTTAATGAAAGTGTATGTAGAGGCTGTAAGATTAAATTATACTCTTTTTGTCACTTTTTAACTGGTGCACAAAGTGACTTGTTGTGGTAGGTTGAATACAGTTGCCCACACCAATTCATGTCCACCCGGAACCTCAGAATGCTGCAATTTTTGAAAATAAGGTCTTTATGAATGTAAGTAGTTAAGGATCTTGAGGTGAGAGTATCTTGAATGATTGATGTCCTCATGAAAAGAGGAGAGGACACTGAGAAACATGGGGACTGCCATATCGATGTGGAGGTAGATGGTGGAGTGACTGGCTACAAGCCATGGCACACCAAGGATGGCCAGTAGCTACCAGAAGCAAGGCAAAGGCAAGGAAGGGCTCTCCTCTGCAGCTTCAGGGAGAGCATGATCATACTTTCTCTTTGATTTGGGACTTTTGATTTCCAGAATTATGAGACAACAGCTTCCTGGTTAGTTTTAAACCACTCAGTTTGTGATAATTTGTATGGCAGCCCTAGGAAACTTCCTTTATGACTGTGTGGAATGTGCTGATTCCACTCATGTAGCATGAGCTTCTCTGTCAGAGGCTGGACATGTTGAGTAGCAGCCCTTTTATAACAACCCTCTGAATTCCTCCACAGCACCCAGCTCAATGTCGTCACGGCACCCAGCACTCCATGCAGCCGAAACTTACTGTGCATCTTAATGCATTTCCATCTTTGTGCCTTTGCTCATACTAACACCTGGAATTCTCCTTCAATCCCCACATCTCCTCAACGCACACATCTCCACTTCCAAAAATCCTCTCTCATCTTTTTTTTTTAATTTTGTTTTATTGCTTAAAGTATTACATATGTCTCCATATGTCCCCCGGCCTCCCCTACCCTCCAGTGTCTTGTGTCCATTGGTTATGCTTATATGAATGCATACAAGTCCTTCGGTTGATCTCTTACCGCCCACCCAACCCTCCCCAGCCTTGCTGCTATAGTTTGACAGCCTGTTCTATGCTGCTCTGCCTCTGTATCTATTTTTGTTCATCAGTTTATAATGGTATTTATTATCCATAAATGAGTGAGATCATGTGGTATCTTTCTTTCATTGACTGGCTTATTTCACTTAGCATAAGGCTCTCTAGTTCCATCCATGCTGTTGCAAATGGTAAGAATTCCTTTTTTTACAGCAGCATAGTATTCCATTGTGTAGATGTACACAGTTTTCTAATCCATTCATCTGCTGATGGGCACTTAGGCTGTTTCCAAATCTTAACTATGGTAAATTGTGCTGCTATGAACATAGGGGTGCATATATCCTTTCTGATTGGT
>NW_005369101.1:608536-618510 GCF_000412655.1 Myotis brandtii
TTCTATGAAGCCAGCATCACCCTAATACCAAAACCAGATAAAGACAACACAATGAAAGAGAATTACAGGCCAATATCCCTCATGAACATAGATGCCAAAATCCTCAACAAAATTCTAGCAAATTGGATCCAGCAATACATTAGAAAGATCATACACCATGACCAAGTAGAATTTATCCCAGAGATGCAAGGATGGTACAATATTCGCAAATCAATAAACGTGATACATCACATAAACAAATTGAAAGAAAAAAAACACATAGTCATAGCAATTGATGCAGAAAAAGCATTTGACAAATCCAACACCCATTTTTGATAAAAACTCCCAGCAAGGTAGGAATAGAAGGATCATACCTCAACATAATAAAAGCCATATATGACAAACCCACAACCAACATCATACTCAATGGTCAAAAATTAAAACCATTTCCCCTAAGAACAGGAACAAGACAGAGTTGCCCACTCTCACCACTCCTGTTCAACATAGTACTGGAAGTATTAGCCATTGCGATTAGACAAGAAGAAGAAATAAAAGGCATCCAAATTGTAAAAGAAGAAGTAAAACTGTCCTTATTCACAGATGACATGATATTGTACATAAAAATTCCTAAAGACTCCATCAAAAAACTATTAGACTCTCTCATTTTTTAAGATTCAGTTCAATCTAGTCCCAGGCCGTCAGTGGTACCTATTCTGACTCAACCCCTCGAGGAGTGATTTCCTGCCCAGAGGCACTCCCTGTGCACTTTGTTGGGCCATCCCAGCACACCTGTTGCAGTTCTCTATTTTTTGTTATAATCCCTCCAATTGTTGCTCCCTGTGAGTTTGTCTTGTCCACAAAACTGAATGGGATGATATTGGAAGATGGAGACCAGTCTGATTTGCATCCCCATCTCCCTACTTTGCCTTGCACAAAGGTAATGTTCAATAATAACATGTGACTATTACCCTGGCTTCCTCATTCCACAGTGATAAAACTAAAATACTCTCTAAAATTATTTTTTCATCATTATAAATTTGACTTGAAAGCCATGCAATTGATGCATTTTCTGGGGGTTATCTTTTGCCCATAGCTCACTAAAACTGTCCTCATGTAGCCCACTTATTTATAGGAACAGCGGAACTTTAGCTCCCAATCAAAGACGACCCATGCAAATGGGCTGCGTGAGAAAGATACCCAGAGCTCTGCAGGGCATGGCATGGTTCTGCTGGTGCTGCAGATCTGGGCGTGGGCAATGAGTGAGTTGACTTGGAAGAGGCAGCAGAGTTGTCAGGGGGGAAAAAGATGTAATAATTAATTTGTTCCCAGGAAACAATTTTCAAGGATCAGCAATGTAGTGATGCTCCCAGAAAATGCTATTTGTAAATGACCAAAGATGATATGACAAGCATTTCAAATAATGACACTGCTGGGGAAGAAGGGCTCATTATACCTAATTTTGAAGATTGTGAATCTGTTGCACAGATGGGTTACAAGGTGGCATTTGGGCAAAAAGGCAGGACAAGTGGAAAATTATATTACAGTGCCTCAATGGATGCCTTAGATACAGCACACCTCCTCTGACCCTTCATTATTTGAAGAGTGTGAAACAATACTGTATGTACTGTATGCTTATCAGGGCAAGTTTAAATCCAGGCCATCTATGTGCTGGCAAATATGAGGCTGTGTCTGTGCTATTGCAGTGTTTCATTTACAGGGACTCCACCAGACAAAAGTACTATCATGGCAAAGAGAATCGTATGGTCCTTTCCTTGTAAGACTCACACATCTCCTGATAATAATGCAAATATTCATCAGTGGCCATTTGACATTGAACAGTGTGAAATGATTTGAAATTCATATACTGGTAGCAATACTTAGTAATACTCAAAATAGACATAGCTTATTTTTTCCATAATACAAAACACTTTGATGAGACAGTATATTCTTAGATCTAAAATTTATAAGGAACTTATAAAACTTAACACCATCTCTGCCCAGTGTGACTCAGTTGTTTGGATGTCATCCTATGCACAGAAAGGTTGCTGTTTTGATTCCTGGTCAGGACACATACCAGATTGTGGGCTCAAATCCCCATGGAGGGCATGCAGGAAGCAGCTTGTCAATGTTCTGCTCTCACAGTGATGTTTCTCTCTCTTCCTCTCTCCCTTCTTCTCTCTAAAAATCAATCAATAAAAAAAATAGCACAGACACAAAGGAAAAAAAAAACCATAAAAATAACACAAGAATCCAATTAAGAAATGGGAAGAGGACCTGGATAGACACATCTCCAAAGTGGACATACAGATGGTTGATCAACATATGAAAAATGCTCAAAATCACTAACCATCAGAGAAATACAATGAGATATCACCTCATATCTGTCAGAATGGCTATCATCAATAAATCAACAAACAACAAGTGCTGTAATGGATGTGGAGAAAAGGGAACTTTTGTGCATTGTGAGTGAGGATGCAGATTGGTGCAGCCACTATGGAGAACAGTATGGAGTTTCCTCAAATATTTAAAAATGGAACTGCCTTATGACCCAGCAATTTCACTTCTGGGAATATATGCAAAGAAACACAAATAACTAATTTGAAATAATATATGTACCCTTATGCTTATTGCAGCCTAATTTACAACTAGAGGCCCGATGCACGAAATTCGTGCAAGGGGCTCAGCCACAGCAGCTTGCCTCAGCCCTCACAGCCCAGGCTTCATCCAGAAGATCATTTGGAAGGACATCCAGAAGGTTGTTCTGCTGTCCAGTCTAATTGGGATATCACACTTTTATTATTATAGACTAGAGGCCCGGTGCACAAAAATTTGTGCACTCGGGAGGGAGGGGGGGTTCTTCAGCCCGGCCTGTGCCCTCTCGCAGTCTGGGACCCCTCGGGAGATAACGACCTGCTGGCTTAGGCCTGCTCCCGGGTGGCAGAGGGCAGGCCCAATCCCTAGGTGCAGCCCCTGGTAGGGCTCAGAGCAGGGCTGATTGGGGAGTGGGGGTCCCCACTGGGGTGCCTGGCCAGCCTGGATGAGGGGATGATGGCTGTTTGCAGCTGGTCACACCCCCTTCAGGGTGGGGGTCCCCACTGGGGTGCCTGGCCAGCCTGGATGAGGGGATGATGGCTGTTTGCAGCTGGTCACACCCCCTTCAGGGTGGGGGTCCCCACTGGGGTGCCTGGCCAGCCTGGATGAGGGGATGATGGCTGTTTGCAGCTGGTCACACCCCCTTCAGGGTGGGGGTCCCCACTGGGGTGCCTGGCCAGCCTGGATGAGGGGATGATGGCTGTTTGCAGCTGGTCACACCCCCTTCAGGGTGGGGGTCCCCACTGGGGTGCCTGGCCAGCCTGGATGAGGGGATGATGGCTGTTTGCAGCTGGTCACACCCCCTTCAGGGTGGGGGTCCCCACTGGGGTGCCTGGCCAGCCTGGATGAGGGGATGATGGCTGTTTGCAGCTGGTCACACCCCCTTCAGGGTGGGGGTCCCCACTGGGGTGCCTGGCCAGCCTGGATGAGGGGATGATGGCTGTTTGCAGCTGGTCACACCCCCTTCAGGGTGGGGGTCCCCACTGGGGTGCCTGGCCAGCCTGGATGAGGGGATGATGGCTGTTTGCAGCTGGTCACACCCCCTTCAGGGTGGGGGTCCCCACTGGGGTGCCTGGCCAGCCTGGATGAGGGGATGATGGCTGTTTGCAGCTGGTCACACCCCCTTCAGGGTGGGGGTCCCCACTGGGGTGCCTGGCCAGCCTGGATGAGGGGATGATGGCTGTTTGCAGCTGGTCACACACCCTTCAGGGTGGGGGTCCCCACTGGGGTGCCTGGCCAGCCTGGATGAGGGGATGATGGCTGTTTGCAGCTGGTCACACACCCTTCAGGGTGGGGGTCCCCACTGGGGTGCCTGGCCAGTCTGGGTGAGGGGCTGAGGGCTGCCTTCAGGCTGGTGATTGACTGAAGCTCCCAACCGCTCCTTTTTTTCTTTTTTTTTATTCTGGGCCAGCTTTAGCTCTGGCTCTAGCTCTGAGGCCTGGGCTGCTGAAAGCTGGTATCTGGTTTGTTTGCGTTCTATAATCGAAACAATGTATAACTCCAGCTCTGAGATCCAGGTGGCTGAAAGCTGGTTTCTGGGGTTTTGTTTAGCTTCTATATTTGTTACAAAGTTTCAAACTGCCAGCTCAGAGGCCGGCAAGGCAGGCGGGGAACGTTGGAGTCCTCCCTCACTGAAGCAAGCAAGCCTCATGTTCGCTTCCAGCTGCCTGGCTGCCGGCCGCCATCTTGGCTGACAGTTAATTTGCATACTGATTAGCCAATGGGAAGGGTAGCGGTCATATGCTAATTACCATGTTTCTCTTTTATTAGTGTAGATAGCCAAGTGCCCATTAGTAGATACGTAGATAAAAAGCTGTGAGACATTTACACAAAGGAATGGAATACTACTCAGCTGTAAAAAGGAAATCTTGCCCTGGCAGGTGTGGCTCAGCTGATTGAGCATTGTCCCATGCATCAGAAGGTGGGCAGTTTGATTCCTGGTCAGGACACATGCCCAGATTCTGGGTTCTATCCCCAGTAGGCAGGAGGCAGCCAATCAATGTTTCTATTTCTCATCAATGCTTTTCTCTCCCTCTCTCCCTCTCCCTTCCAATCTCTCTAAAATCAATAAAAACATTTTATAAATGAAGAAAATCTTATCTTTCGCCACAGCATGGATGGATCTGCAGAGTATTATTCTAAGTGAAATAAGCCAGTCAGAGAAAGTCAAGTACCATACGATTTCACTTATATGTATAATCTAGTGAACAAAATAAACTAACAAACAGGATAGAAACAGAAGCATGAATACATAGAACAGAGTGACAGCTGTCAGAGGGAAAAGGGATTGGGGGGTTGGGTGAAAAATGTAAAGAGATGAAAGAAAGCAAAAAATAACTCATGGACACAGACAAGAATATGGTTGTTATTGGAGGGAGGGGGGTGGGAGGAGGTGGATGAGGATGGAGGGGAGAGAAATGGTGATGGAGGGAGACTTGACTTGGGGTGGTGGACACACAATATAATAATATACAGATGATATATTTTAGAATTGTACACCTGAAATCTATATAATTTTATTGACCAATGTCACCCCAATCCTATATAATAAAAGGATAATCAGCAAATTGACCCTAACGGCAGAACAAGCAGAAAGACCACTGGACCAGTCACTATGAGGAACTCTCAAAATTAAATAAATATTAAGATAGAATAATGACAACTTACCCCCTATTCCTCTTTAACTTCTGCGAAACCAACTAGACACTTTTCAGTCAGTGAAAGGGACCGGGAACAGCCAACCTATTGGTCCCTTCCCCGGCCGGACATCAAGCACCAATCACCCAATGGCAAAGGGGAACCAGGGTGGGTGGCAGCAGGGGGAGGGGCCAGCTGTGGGCAGTGGGGAAGATGGCCTTCATCGCAGGCCAAGCCTAGGGACTGTACCCATGCACGAATTTGTGCGCTGGGCCTCTAGTAAGTTCAATAAAACATAAAATAAGTAAAAGAAAATGTTCATTCATTCATGAATAGATAAAGAGGTATAAATTTATTTAAATAAATTAAAACACCACACAATGTAGAACTCATAGAATCCCTTGGCTGCAAATCTGATTCCAGGTAAATGTAATACATATCACACACACACATAGAAATGTAGTGCCGTTTTCACACCTTAAATGATTTTGACAAATTACTAAATTTACTGAAGAATTATTCCATTTCCCAGTGTCTCTCACAGATCTGGGCAGCGGGGTGCTCCTCCCGGGAGACCGCCTGCTGGCTGCCTGCCACCACATTTGCCTAGTAACCAGGCCATTCTATACTTGGCAGCTGCAGGCAAGATACCATTTTTGTGGTGACATTTCCTTCCTTCTTCGCTGCCAGATGCAGAGACTGTTCAGGTACCAGTCCTCACGCTCTTGAATAAGAGAAAAATTGCTATATATATGTAGTTGGAGAGGTACAGGTTAGACCCATCAGGGTTTTCTAACCAAAAGAGTCAAGGAAACAAAGAAAGATTAGGTTAGTACAGCTCTCAGTTTTATTGTGATCCTTATAGAGCTTATACGTTATTTATAATCCACCTATTTTAAACAGGAATAAAATGACTTGTGATAATGCAGACAATAGGAAAATATAAAATTAATCAGTGAGAGAATCATGGAAAAGAAGAAATAATGGTACAAAGACAAAATAAATCCAACACAAGGCTAAGACAACAAATTAGACCAAATGTATAGCAGGTTCCTATACCAAGCATCATCTTTGCTAACATTGCTATTGCATATGAAATATCACTCTGGTGGTCTTTGAGTAAACTAAGTATTGCTCTAGTCTACACACACACACACACACACACACACATACACACACACACACACACACAAATCACCATGGCATGTGATCAATATCAGGGTTAGAATCCACAGCAGCAGCACAAGGACTGTTGACTCCTCCTGTGTCCACATGGATGCGGAGGGCCCAAGGGCTGGCTCTCCTCCCCAAAGAGATGCAGACTCAGCTCCAAGGACAAAAGGCCCAGAGGAAGACTGAAGTTAGATTCATGGAGGGTAGACAGGAGTAAAACCCAATCTGGTTCAAGGTGGGGTCCCTAATGATCCCCTCTACTCTCTGGTAGCTTTATGAACTTACCCAAAGGCCATAGGCAGTTCACACAACCAGGGATCCAAAGGCTGCCCTAGACATTCTTGTTATTTTATTTACATGTTTCACTGGAATCTCTCTATAATATCATTGTGTGTGTTTGTGTGTGTGTGTGTGTGTGTGTGCGTGTGTGTGTGTGTGTGTGTGTGTGTGTGTGTAAATAAGTGTTTCCTAGTGTTTGAGTTTATGTCTGTGCATCTGGATATATTTTCTGGGAGATGACAATGTGCTTTCATGAAAGAGTTTACTTAGCGTGAAGTTTCAGTAACACAGACCTCAGAAGACACCCCAGCATCATGGCTCTCACCCATAAACAGTGTTGCTAGAAGATGTAGCGACCTTCCTGCTCAAGGGGCTTAGGTGGGTAGCGTTCATTGTTGGGGAATGTAAGACAAGGACCATGATAAATACCCCCAGCCTTTCTCACAGGTGTGCAGTTACACAGCAGTTCTGTCCCCACCTTGGCACAGAAAGAGCCACGAATAAAGCTCCCACTGAGCATGCTTTGTCCTTAGGAATCCGTGGGTGAGAACTGGGTATTCCATCCCTGCTCATCAATGCTGGCTTGCCTCCTCCCTTAAGGTCAGTTTCACTTTCTGCATCCAGTAAGGTCCAAATGGATGGCCAGGCACCTGTGCACACTCCATCATGCTAATAACGGCTCATTGGCTACTGTATCGGGGTCATTATCCCCTCATGTTCATGAGGTACAAATTGCCACTTTAACATCCATCACTTCTGTGCTAATCAATCACTACCTTCACACCAGCTGCTCTTAAACCCTAAGAAATTTGTAGCTAAAAAGGAGGCTGTGAGCCTTGCTTCCCGAAGGCATTCAGAGATGAAAGAATGAGGGTCCTAGGGCAACATGCCTGAGAGAGATTACAGCAAGTTGGGGAAGAGAGCAGGCCCTCCGGCAAGGTTTTCAATGCAATGAGTAAACAAATTCATGAGCAGAGGATCCTGACATGAAACTGGGCTGGCGCAGTGCACATACAGTCTGCTTGTCCAGGTGACAGAGGGCTGGTCCGGGGCCCGAGGCCTATCTTCTGCTCCAGCAGCCTGGCTGGACTGCACAAAATTAATGGGCCTTCACGTTTCCATTTGCAGCCTGAGAATGGTCAGTCAGTCAGGATTCAGGTCAGTGCAAAGTCAAACATCCAACCGATGATTCACAGGAAGCCACAAGAAGACAAATCACAAATTGAAGAGGCTGGAAGAATTTATCAAGGTCCTGTCTGAAAACTCACAGCCACAAGAAGACAAATCACAAAGTCTCAAATGTGCCTCGTGTTGACCGTCCTGCCAGCTCCCACTGCACTGCCTCTGCTTCCTGAGTTAGGCGCCGGGTCCTCCAACCCTGACCAGCTGGCGACTTTGAGAAAGTTGCCTAATCTTTCCAAACCATAGTTTCCTCATCTATAAAAATAAATGAAAAAAGTCACTGAGTCCATAGATTGATGTGATTATTAAGCCTGTCTCCTGAGTCTTGCATGGACTAGCAGCTCTGCCAATGGCTATGGAGAGTACTTTTAGCTACAGAATTGGATGAAAGTGTGAGGTGTTCCTGATGCTCTGCTCACCCAGCATCGCCAGGCCTGCTAATCAGTAGGAATTTTCTGGTCTACATGACCAGAAATGACCATTCTAAAAGGCTGAATCAACATGCTATCTAACTGGATTAAATCAACCCCTGGACCATATGGACATGATATCAGTTTCTTTGCAGAGTTTGGAAACTGATTTGGCTCTGTTTTGTTTTGGGGGAGAGTTAAATTTCACCTTACAAAAAAAAAAAGTTGGGCAGCCCTCAGAATGATTTATGAATTGGTCTCTGATGCATAAAATCTCATTTTCTTCAGTGCATTTGTCAAAAGCTGTTCTGATGTGTGTCTTGTGCAGGACTTGGTTAGTGTGATCCCTCGGCCTCCCACGCAGGAGTCGTATCTCTGCTGAAACTTCCTGTTGACAGGCCCTGGAGGATCACATTGGGCAGAGGTGTTGGTGTTCTCCCTTTAACTCCCGCATTGTGAAGTTTATCTCATGTTTTACCTCCCTGCGTTTTAATGCTCACATCTTTGTGCGTGGAGCAAGGGAAGTCATAAAACGCAGTTCTGTCAGCCATTTAGGTTTCCCTTGGCAAGTGACACACTGTCTTTTGTGTCCTAACCCAGGAATGGTGAGCAGACAGCGTCTTCTTTGCCTTTCAAAAAACACGCCTCCATAGAATAGAAATTACATACGTTCTTTGCTGGTTTAAGCATAATGTGCATTTATTATGTGGGAAAGATGGATAAGAGATCTTTTAACATGCTGGGAAGGCTTTAAAATTATGTACAATACGTATTATTATTAGGAAACAGGCATTATCATATCTATCTCTCCAGTTTTTTATGGCAAAACTATTTTAAGATTCATCATTTTTTAAAATTGTATTTTTATTGATTTTAGAGATGAAGGGTGAGGGAGAGAGAAACATCAATGATAAGAGAATCATTCATCAGCTGCCTCCTGTACATCCCACACTGGGGATCAACACCACAACCTGGGCATGTGCCCTGACAAGGAATCGAACCATGACCTCCTGGTTCATTGGTCAACACTGAGCCACTGCCCTTGGCCAGAATCGAACCTGGGACCCTTCAGTTCACAGGCCGATGCTCTATCCACTGAGCAAAACCAGCTAGGGCAAGATTCATCATTTTTAAACACTGCCTGCTCCCGCACAGAATACGCACGCTGCACTGGAAAAGGGGTATGTGATGGGTGTCCCATTGCCTTCACAAAAGCACAGTTGAAAATTGTGAACATGTTTCCTAACAGGATGTAAACACTGGTATTTAAACAAAGTGGGTGCTGCTTACAAGACTATTTGGAAAGAAATGGCTGATGAACTTATGTAGCATGTGCATTTAAAGTAAAAATTCAAATACTCACCTCTGGGGTCATGGTGATTAATTTTCATTCTAAATATAACTCTTTTTATAGGCAAGAAATCCAGTAACTATTCCCCTGTGACCAAGAACCTCAGAGGTGGAATTAATAAAGCTGTCAGGGTTTCTCTGGAATAGTGCACATCTCCCTGTGCGTCACTAATTGTGAAGTGTAAATATGCATATGGCACATCAGGAAGCTAAATGTATTAGTCTTCCGGGCTTCAGTGCCTGTTTCTGCTCTCATTTATCAAATTGCATTAAATTTGGGGAGACCATTTCGATATAAAAATAAATAAAAGTTATATAATTTTCCAGGAGAGTGACTTGCATTTTTTATACTCTCTGACAAGGGAGGATATA
>NW_005369101.1:619364-621615 GCF_000412655.1 Myotis brandtii
CTAATATATGGCTTTGGATATATAAAATGTTCTATATATAAGATTATGTTCACAGCTTGGCAGAATTTGGGGAAATGCTCCTGGCAGGCAAACTATTTTTAGGTAGAAAAGTCGAAAACCCAGAAGCAGAGGGAAGCAGAATGCAGCTCAGCTAGCCTCTCTTTACAATGTGCAGCTTCTCGCTGCCGTCCAGGTGAGGGCTCTCTCAGGAGGGTCCTGGGCATGGGGAGGCCATGCTGTCTGCGAGGCAGCTTCTGGTTATGTCAGAATCCAGCTCTATTCTTTTTTTTTTCATTGATTTTTCAGAAAGAGGAAAAGATATAGAGAAAAACCGATGCGAGAGAAACACATCGGTTGATTGCCTCCTGCACCAGCCCTGACCTGGGTCCCGGGCCAGGGAGGAGCCTGCAACCTAGGTACAAGCCTTTAGCTGGAATTGAACCTGGGACCCTTCGGTCCTCAGGCCGAGCTCTATCCACTGAGCCAAATCGGCTGGGGCTAGCTCTATTCTTCAAAGCAGTGCTGCTCTCCAAGTGAATCTCACCGAGAAGGCGCGTGGCCCGTGCTTCACTGGGTGAACTCGGGGCCCGGTGCCCACCTGGATGCCCCTGCCCTAGTTCAGTTCTGGCTTTGGATGCCTAGAAATTGGCCAGCACAGGAATAAGTCAGCACTCTTTTTGCTTTGAAACAGTCAAGAAGGAGGACTGCCATTTAAAAAGAGTGACAAGGAATTTATAAGTGGTTTTAATTGAACCAAGTATTGAAATGTTTGTCTAGTTGTTTGTTTTGTCTTTTTCTTCCCTCAGTCTCAGGTAAAATATTTAAAAATTTTATTTACTGACAGGTTAGTATATGTTCTGTGTTGTTACAAAATTAACTTCAAGGAAAAGATAGGTACCATTGTCTCATTTTACAGATGAAAGAATTGTGGTTCATAGAGATTAATAAGTGCAGTGCTCTCCTGAGCAGTGATGGGCTTGGGGCAAATTATAAACTGATATATCGTACTACATGCTTACATATGCAAACGCTGTAAATCACATCAACCATTAAATAACTTTTGTTCTCTCTCCGTCATTACCAAATATCTATAATAATAAAAGTGTAATATGCTAATTAGACCAGAGGGCCGAACGACCTTCAGGGTGACCTTCCAGATGAAACTGGGGCTGTGAGGGCCAAGCCCCTTGCATGAATTTCATACATTGGGCCTCTAGTACTTTCATAATGATGTGAACATCTGGCTTCAACTGAGAACATGTAATACCCACTGTGCTCTGCCCTGCTAACACCCAGGGCCACCTGGCATACCTGCAGGAGCAGAGCTCACCTGTCCACACTCTGCCCATCCACTGGTGTTCGGCCATGCTTTGGCCCTAAGGTCGCCCACGCTAACCTGTGGTCTGGTCCATCCTCCCTGAGATGGATACACCTGGGGGAGATCTGCACAGGCCAAGCAGGTGGCTCAGGGCCATTTGGTCATGGGATTCTGAGGTCATGGGATTCTGATGTCTGGGCACCTGACAGAATCATGGTCTAAACTGGAAAGGCAGCGGGGGAGCACATGCTCAGAGAGCTCATCCCCTGCCAGGCCCCACAGAGGCCTCACCTGTAGAGAGAAATTCAAGGAAAAGAGGGCTGAGGAGCACCCCCACAGCCTGGACATACGAATCAAAATGAATGGATTCAAATGAAGACCCTGTGACTCAATAACTGGTATTTTATCTCTCTTACCTTGGTACTTCCTAGTGCTTTAAAATAAACAAACAAACAAATAAATAAAAATATGGATCAGGCTAACTTACCATACCTGGAATCCTTCTTGCATGAACAAAATAAAAGTTATCAAGAGTCAGGCCTCAGTGCAGAACCCTAGGGTGCCTGTATGCCTTGGAGCCACAGAACCCACAGCAGGTTCTGTGATAGGACCTTAGGAGCCCCCAGGACCACTGCTCTGCTGGCAGTGCCTCTGGTGCATTAGGTGTGGCTCTGCAGATTCCCCAGTTTGTTTCTAGTAAGTCATAGGAGCTCTGGGCGTGTGTCTGCTATAGCTGGGGAAGAGAGGCAGTGGCCAGCCCAGCCCACAGCCTGAGCATGGAAAGTGATAAAAGAGGAAGGCCTCCAGACCGACCCCAAAAGCAAATGCAAGTGAGCAATCGGGAGCCTGAGATAGAAAAGGATACGGCAGCTGCACAATCACTAACTGGCTGTGGGATATCTATCCTTTTAAGTTACAACCTTGCCCTATAGT
>NW_005369101.1:621686-623172 GCF_000412655.1 Myotis brandtii
ACACACACACACACACACACACACACACACACAAAGTCTCAAGGTCTCTACTATTAAAATAGGGCAAAGCATCCAAGCAAATTGGAAAAATAGGGCAAAAACGTGAGTCACTTGGAAACCTGGAGGCATTGCCTGGTCAGATAGCTAGCCTACTTATCACAGATTCTACAGGTATTAACGAGGATGTGGTTGTTCTGGAGTAGAGAAAGCACAACAGTCCTTACATTAAAACACAAGTGTTAATAATAGTCTCTAAATAATTTTTAAAAATCAGACATGAGGTCACTCATTAAGGAACATGATAATGTCACAGTTATGATCATCAATCCCATGAAACAGAGCTACCTGGTTGGTGTGTTATGGCAAAGATTGAGTTAGTTTTATATAGAGCCCTTGATCATTGCAGCCCTTGGAGTTTCTGGGCAGTGCCTGGTGGAGTTCTGTCCTGACCACTGAGCACTTCCTGCTGCACTGAACCTAGCTAATCACTGGATGTTATGATTTTTAAAAGTTGGAAAACACTGCTAGGTGAGAAGAGGACAATGAAATGGAGTTGAATAAATTAGAGAAAACTAATAGAGGATGTAGGTACTGCATATATATATACTTGGAAAGAGTACTGAATCTGGAAATAAAAAAGGGAGGAGAACAGCTTCTGCAAGAGGGTAATAGGAGAACATAATTAGAAGAGCACCATTAGAAGGTTTTAAGGAAATAGAAAAGCAGCTGACATTCTGAAAGGACATGTTCAGGCCATGATACATCCGAGACCAGCTCTGTGGTCCAAAAGGTCTGGGGATGGGTTGGGGTAGGTGGCAAGATGAAGAGAACATCTCAGGGCCCAGGTGTGATATGATGAAGGTTGGGCTCAGAAAACTGCACCTTCTAGGTGCAGGCATGCAGGACTGATAGGAAGAGAAGGTGATAGGGTCCAAGAAATCCTATAAAGGATCATGCATCATTGGTGTTTCTGTCTCTCTCTCCCTCTCCCTTCCTCTCTGAAATCAATAAAATATATTTTAAAATGCTACTGGACTTAACAGCTTTTTCTTGCTGTTTTTAAAGCAGTTAGTTACCTACAAGAGAGCTCCCATAAGACTTTCAGCTGATTTCTCAATAGAAACCTTGCAGGCCAGAAGGAATTGGCAATAAATATTCAAAGTGATGAAAAACAAGCACCTACAACCAAGATTACTTTACCCAGCAAAACTATCATTTAGAATCAAAGGACAGATAAAGAGCTTCCCAGACAAGAAAAAACTAAAGAAGTTCATTACTACCCAACCAGTATTATATGAAACTAGAGGCACAGTGCATGAAATTCATGCACGGGGAGGTCCCCTCAGCCCAGCCTGCACCCTCTCCAATCCGGGACCCCTCAGGATCAGGCCTAAACTGGCAGTTGGACATTGCTCTCATAATCCTGAACCGCTGGCTTCTAACTGCTCACCTGCCTGCCTGCCTGATTGCCCCTAACTGCCCCCCC
>NW_005369101.1:623315-645752 GCF_000412655.1 Myotis brandtii
TCACTGGCCCCCATGCCAGCCTAGTCACCCCCTACTGCCCCCTGCCAGCCTGGTCACCCCATGCAGCCTGCTGTTCAGTTGTTTGGTTGTCCCTCACTAACCCCCCTGCCAGCCTTGTCACCCCACTCAGCCTGTTCGGTCGTCGGTTCAGTTGTTTTGGATGTGACAGCCCCTGGCTCTTTATATATATAGATGTTAAAGGGTCTTCTTTAAGAAGAAGAAGAAAAAATAAATGAACAATAAAGTGGTGATAATACATGTATATCAATAATTGAATTTAAAAAACAAAATAAATGAATAAGCAGAACAGAAACTGACTCATAGATACAGAGGATGTTTTGACGATTGTCTGATGGGAGCTGTGTTGGGGGAAAGAGTATAAAAAGTGAAGAGATTCAGAAGTACAATTTGGTAGTTACAGAATAGTCATGTGGGTGTAAAGTACAGAATAGGGACTATAGTCAATAATATTGTAATAATTATGAGTGGTGTCAGGTGGGTGAGATTTATTGGGATAAACACTTGGTAAGGTATGCAATATCTAATCACTGGGGTATACACCTGAAACTAATATAATAATGTATGTCAACTGTATTGAAAAAAATATAAAATTTAAAAAATGCTATCAGACTTTCCTTCCTTCCAGGTTATTTTGAGTTCAGAAGATATAGTGGGTGATATAGCAATGTATAGCAGGTGTCACTACATATGTGAACTAAAATTAAAAAGTTATGAGATCAGTGTCTTGATATGAAACAATGGGTGAGCAAGGTGCCTTTATATCTTGAAGACAAAGACAGACTTTCAGATTCCTTCATATTGAACGCACACTCTGCTTCCTCATTTAATCTGCCAGTGTTCGGGACTGAGACTTACAGGGCTTTTCTCAGCCCTGATCATTAACATTGCTGACCAGGACAACCCAGATTTCTAGTTCCCACACAGAGCAAGTATAAAATGTGCTTCTGATTGGATGCCATATCTACCCTACCCCCACCTCCTGTCTGACAGGTTGGGACACTTGCCTCACCTTCCTGGGATGGAGTTTGGTACTGTGGTCTCACCAAGGATCCGCACAGGGAGACAAGCACAGTGCCACTGGTAAAATCCAATTTACAATAAAAACCTGTGCCCTCTGTAATTTCCTTTTTATCCTCACATGAACTCTGAAATATACATTATTTATAGCAATAATTTCTATGTTGACACTGAAACTTAAAATGTGTAAGAAGAACTGGTATAAATGCACAGACCCACGTGACTCCAAAATGTATGCACAAGGAAATGGAAAGCAATCTGCTTGTGTAATTTTATATTTTCTAGTAGCCTCATTAAAAAAAAAATCAGAAGACTGCCTCTGGCTGGGTACATTAGTTGGTCAAAGTGTCAACCAGATACACCAAGGATGCAGGTTCCATCCATGGTCAGGTCACATGCAAGAATCAACCAATGAATGAATAAATAAGTGGAAAAACAAGCCAATGTCTCTCTCTCTCTCTCCCTTCATCTCTAAAAGATATGAAATAAAATTAAAACATAAATAAAAGAAATAGAAACAGTTGACATTATTTTAAAAATATATACAAAATATTATTTTAATATATAATGGTATAAAAGTATTACTCAGATACTGTGATTTTTTAAGTCTTTTTTTTTAACCAATTTAAGAAATTTTATTGCTCAGAACCTTCCCTCCTGGGGCAAAGGCAGGAGCTTTGGAAATCAATCCTTGGGGACAGAGCCAGAGGCACCAGGTGGAGGAAAGAGTGTGGCACATTTGGTCCATTGTCCTGTGTGGGGAGTATGGTGGAGGTGGGCTGTAGACTCCTCTAGGACCCAGGCGTGCTCCCTTTGGCAAAGCTGACACACCAAAGCAGAGCATAAGAGGTCAGTGAGGGCTCAGTGCCCCTTGACCTTGCCCTGAGGTCTCTGGACGTCCCGGAAGCTGAGCACCATCAGGCCCACGTTGATGGCATAGGTCGTGATGCAAACAATGCAGAAATCATGGAGCACAAAGAACAGGATCCAGGCCAGGTAGACGGAGCCGACGAGAGACACCAGGGAGCTCAGCAGCAGCAGGGCAGACACCCAGCGGCCCCAGAGGCAACCTAACAACAGCTGCAGTGAGTAGAAGATGCATCCAAATATGCTGTTGGATTGATTGAAGACACTGTCTGGACCAAGCACTTGTTCCACCAGCCCGAAGTCCTGGCCCCACTGGGAGGAGAAGACGCGAAAACAGCTGATGGCGGTGCCCACATCGCAGAGGGCACAGTAGTCCCGGTCCCGGACGCGCGCCGCCTTCACATGCAGTGCGTAGAGCGAGAGCACTAAGCCCGAGAGGCAGAGCGCCAGCCGCACCCACCCGGGGCTGCCCCAGGTAGTGCCCATGTCTCGGAGTCCGCCCGAGGCACCGGTTGAAAGAATCAGCCACGGAGCCGATTTTTTAAGTCTTTAAAGTAGCACCTTTTAATTACTTTTGAGGTACATGTTTAATGTATACAAATTAATGAGTTTGAAAATAAGTATACTGTATATTCATAAAACTAGCACCACAATCTATGCCATAAACATATCCATACCACCAAAAGTTTTCTCCTACCTTATTTATTTATTACTAGAGGCCCGGTGCACAAAAATTTGTGCACTCAGGGGGGTCCCTCAGCCTGGCCTGTGCCCTCTCACAGTCTGGGACCCCTCAGAGGATGTCCACCTGCTGGCTTAGGCCTGCTCCCTGGGGGATCGGGCCCAAGCTGGCAGTCAGACATCCCTCTGGCAGCCCGGGAGCCCTCAGGGGATGTCCACTTACCAGCAGGGAGCATAGCTAAGTGGCAGTCGGACATCCTTAGTGCTGCTGAGGAGGCGGGAGAGGCTCCCACCACCACCTCTGTGCTGGCAGCCATCAGCCTGGCTTGTGGCTGAGGAGAGCTCCCCCTGTGGGAGCACACTGACCACCATGGGGCAGCTCCTGCATTGAGCATCTGCCCCCTGGTGGTCAGTGTGTGTCAGAGTGACCAGTCATTCCCACTCGTTCTGCTGTTAGGGTCAATTTGCATATTACCCTTTTATTATATAGGATAGAGGCCTGGTGCACAGGTGGGGGCCGGCTGATTTGCCCTGAAGGGTGTCCCGGATCAGGGTGGGGGTCCTGCAGGGGTGCCTGGCCAGCCTGGGTGAGGGGCTGATGGCTGTTTTCAGGCTGGCTACACCCCCTTTAGGGTGGGGGTCCCCACTGGGGTGTCTGGCCAGTCTGGGTGAGGGGCTGAGGGCCATTTTCAGGCTGGCCGAGCCCCCCGGCGATGGAAGCTCCCAGCCTCTCCTTTTTTTCTTTTTTCTTTTTTTATTCTGGGATTTATTTACCTTCTATAATTGAAACTTTGTTGCCTTGAGTGGAGCTCAGAGCTGGCCGCAGCAGGCGGGAAGCTTGGCTTCCTCCATCACTGGGGCAACCAAGACTCCTGCTTTCTCCAGCTCTGTGGCTGCCGGCCGCCATCTTGGTGGAGTTAATTTGCATATAATCGCTCTGACTGGCTGGTGGGCGTGGCTTAAGGCATAGCAAAGGTATGGTCAATTTGAATGTTTGTCTTTTATTAGTGTAGATTATTTTGGAAGGGATAAGTACACAATATAAGATCTATTCTCTTAACAAATTTTAAATTTACAATACAGTGTTATTAACTTAAGATCCTGTGCTATCTAGCATGTTTCTCAGACTTACCTATCTTAACTGAAATTTTTTATGGCAATCACCATTTTTCTCTATTTCTATTAAGTTATACTGTTTAAACTGCCTAATATAAGTAGTATCGTTTAGTATTTGTTGTTCTGTGTCTGACTTACTTAACTTATCATAATGTCCTCCAAATTAGTCTATGTTGTCACAAATGAGAAAATGTCATTCTTTTTTTAAGGCTTGTTAATATTGCATTTGTGTATATACCACATTTTCTTTCTACATTTGTCTGGAAGTGGACATTTAGGTTGCTTCCTTGTCTTGGCCATTGTAAATAATGCTGAAATAAACATGGCAGTGCAAATATCTCTTCAAGATCCTGATTTCAATTCTTTTTTATTTATACCAAGCAATGGGAATACTGGATTAAATGTTAGTTCTATTTTTAATTTTTTTGAGGTGTCTCCATTCTATTTTACATAGTGGCTGCACCAATTTACATTCCAAGCAACATTGTACAAAAGTTCCAATTCTTCTTATTCTCACCAACACTATATTTTGTGTTTCTTTTCATAGCAATCCTAACCAGTGGGAGGTGATATCTCACTCTGGTTTTACTTTGTATTTCTTGAATAATCAATGATGCTCAGAAATTTTTCACACACCTGTTGGCCATTACTATGTCTTCTTTAAGAAAATGTTTATTTGGTTCTTTTGCCTACTTTTAATCAGTTTTAGAAATTCCCTATTTTGTATATTAATCCTTCATTAGATATATAGTTTGAAAATTTTTTCTGCTAAGAAACATCTACCTTTCATTTTTTAATGTTTCCTTTGTTGTGCAGAAGCTTTTTAGTGTGATGCAGTCTCACAAATTTATTTTTTTTTCTTGTGTTGCCTGTTCTTTTGATGTCATATCTAAGAAATAATTGCCAAGATAAATGTCAAGAAGCTTTTCCTCTATGTGTTTTTCTAATAATTGTAGGTTTTTACATTTACACCTTTAATTCACTTCAGTCAAAGTGATTGATGCATTCAATGTAATCCTTATCAAAATTCTAATGACATATTTTACAGAAGCAGAAAAAAATCCCTATTTCCATATGAAATCATAGCAGGCCCTGATTAGAGCAAGAACAAAACTAGAGTCAACACAATTTCTGATTTCAAAATATATTATAAAGTTTCAGTAGTCAAAACAGTACAGTAATGGTGTAAAAACAGACATATATACCAATGGAACAGAATAGATAGCTGAAAAATAAACCCACATGTATAGTCAACTAATCTTCAACAAGGTAGCCAAGAATACACAATGGTGAAAAAATAGTCTCTTCAAAAAATGGTGTTGGAAAAACTTGATATTCACAAACCAAAAAGTGAAATTGGACTCATGTCATATTCCAAGAAGCATATTTTAATTTAACTAGTAATATGTCAGTAGCTCACTAGCCACATATGGAACAACCAGACAGTTCTTTTCACTACGTTGTGCTACCTCTCTAGCCATCTCTCTTCTTTTACCCCATTCTGCATAGAGCATCTGAGTCATGTGCCACACTTTAATTTTGTGGTGCTTTTGTAGGATTGAAAGAGACCAAATGGAATCCCAATTTGACTCTTAGTTGTCTTGCCAACATTTGCTACAATGGAACTGTCTGCTGCCTGCCAGTGGAAGGATTTTTATTTTAATTTCTTAATTTCAAGTTCTATGAGGTTTTTCAGATAAGCCTAGCATTCTTACTTAGAAAACCTGACACTGAAACATTCTTCACTCCTGGTTGATATTTTGAGAGGTACTAAACCAAAGGTATGTAGAACAATTTCATAAACAAGAGTTTCCCCATGAATTTAGATTTGCCATGTATGATAGAATGCAGTTCTGAAGTTAACAAGTACAGGGGACTAGAAAACAAAAAGGAAGAAAAACTAATATTGTGTGCCTTAGGGCAAGTTAGTCATGCTTCTGATATGAAATTAGTTAAAAGTATAAGACCTTTACAGGAAAGATTTTTATCTCTGATTTTACCTTGAAGGAAGATTTGACTGATCCAATTAAAATCTAATCAAGAAAAACATGGATCAACATATCTCCCAGCTGTCATTTATGATAATATACCCCTTAATTTATTTAAACTTTACACTTAATGAATGTCTAAGGATGGATCCATCAAAATCTGTACATGATCAGATGGTGGGCCCAATCCAAGGAGAGAATATTCAGGGCCAAATATCCAACATTCTAAATTTAGTCTTACTGAAAACTTCTTTGTCATTTGGGTAATTTAGTGACTTTAACAAATATCAAAGTTGATATTAGTAAACGTGTGACATGCTCTTTCCATCAAAATTCATTCATGAGAACTTTAGTATTTTTCTTCTCTGGGCTGCTCAAGAAAAAAAATCTTACTTTGGAGTTATTTGGGGGTGTTACACATTTAAAGAATAACACAGACAAAGGAGTGTGCACCATGGTTAAGGACCAGGACAGTAAGCAGTAAGCACATTCAAACCGAGTCAGATGAATTGGGTGGAAAATACTACAGATGTCCAATGTAAAGGTATTTTAGCAGAATTGGGAATGAATGACATGCGACTCCCATGACAAGAACAAGATACAACAAAAGAAGGGGGATGCAGGCAACATCATCCAGCTGACCACCTCCTGTGGGCGATGGTGCCGACTTAAGCTGGGGAGAGAAACTTAATGGCTTTGAAGGGCATCTCCAAACTTGAGATTCTACTATAAAATATTCTTCTCCCACAGCCACATGTAAAATATGTGTTGCCTTCTGAAACATAAGAGCAGAGTGCTTTAAACCTTGCCAGTAAAAGGGGATGCCTGCTAGTGAGGAGTATACATTTTGACCTGAGACTTGTTTTCCCATAAATAATTAGTGATATACATTTCCATGCAAGACAGGGCTCTCCTCATCTCATTAGATGGAGGGTGAAAAATCCAGGTCCTCTTTGGGCAAGGAAGTTGTGTTGATACTTGTCATCAACCATCTGCAGCCAAAGAGGAGGAACCATAGAGTCCTATAAACTACAAGTTCTGGCATTACACTTGCCATGTTTCAAAATGAATACAATATACAGGAGCTCTCCTGAAACCTAAACACTCCATATAGTTATCTCTGTCTCCAGAAAAACCCAATATGCACTTTCATATCGGAGATTGGGTGAACCCATTCCTCATTAAGTTTCAACTACAAAAGATTTACTATATATTACTGTGTTGTATTAAAATAAATACTGAGCCAATCCTCTTTTTTTCAATATTATTATTAGTAGTAGTACTATATGATCAATAATTACCTTAGCACATCAATTAGGATAGATCTATATGCTAGCAAGAACACTTTTAATTAGGGACTGGGGTGTTAGGTGTTTGATAGAAACAAGAGAGAATGGGAGAGAGAGAGAGAGAGAGAGAGAGAGAGAGAGAGAGAGAGAAATAATAGTTTCTATTTGTTTTTCTGCAGTGAGAAATCCCATGGTAGGCAATCCTGGGCTGGTAGAGCAAATATCAAATAACTAGTCAGTGTGGTCAGTGCAGGAGTAGAATTTGAATCCAGGTTTGTCTGAAGTCAAGGCCCATACATTTGAAGTTATCACCATGCTGACATACAGAAGGAGCCAGTGCCAGCCTCAGGAACAGGTCCTCTTGTAACTGACTGTTACCTTTCTGCCAAGTGTGCCCAGGCTTGGAGCAGCCATGTTCTCACTATGTAAGGTTGTCAGGGCCAGTTCATCCGCTAGGCACTAGGGATATTGCAGCATCTTCACTAGATGTGATTAATGCTAAGACAGCTGAAGGAAGTTTCAGGGCAAAAATTGCATATTTCTCAAATACAGATGAAGCCAGTCCCTAAATTAGAAGTTAGATGGGAAAATAAGATCATTCGACTTGCTCAAGATACCCAAGATCATCAGGTCTAATGGATTTAATGCCATATTCAAAGGGAGACATTGAAGATAACAAGATTATAATAAGGTATAAGAAGATTCTACTCATTTAAGTCCCACCAAAGGAATCACAAACTATTTTCAAAAGAATAAAATACTGGGGAAAAAGTAATGTATTTTCTTCTACAGATAAGTAATCCAGACTTTAGAAAACATTTACCTTTGCCTAATTATTCATTATAGTCAACTTTATATGTTAATAAGCAAATCTTAATACCCCAGATGGCCAATCATGTGTTCACTTACCTGTTCACAGTCAGAACAGAGCCCTAGACAAGCAAATTAGGAGATATTTTTAACAAACCGGTCTCAGATGGGTGATATAGTACCTTTCCTGAGTGACCAAAAGTTCAAGATGATTAAGAATGCTTCCACGAGACCCAGGCATTCCAAGGTGGGCCTTCTGGCTAAAGAACTGTACCTTTGACAAAAAGCCCAGACTGCAGGAGAGCCACATTCTCATATCGAATTACAGGTGGTCTCCAGCTCTTGATCATACCAATGCTTTAAGTGAATCTTCCTTATTCTTTTCCCACTTTCCCCCTTTTAATAATGTCCTACGTTCTGTGTAAGGAAGCATATGCCTTCTATATAATGCTTCTACCATAATGTCCCATGTGCTTTATTTTCGCCTCAGGTCATGATTTGTATAAAGTTTATTTCTATTTATTCCCTCACTTTTGTATTTAATATTTCCTGAAAACGTGCTAGGCATCAATTGTTTTATATTGCTCACTTTGTAGAACTAAAAGAGACAAGTTTTAGAACCACCCTTGTTCGTTGCCCCAAAGCACAGACAGAACTCTGCATTTTGTTGACTATATGCCACTGTTGCCCAGACAGTCCTGACTTTTGCTTATGGTCTGAGCATAGCTACTTCCAGTGAGATTTTTATCCTCCATACTTATACTTTGGAGGATGTGTTCATCCTAGTTAGAACCAAAGGAAATGTGGTGGCTGAAGTTGGTGACCATTTTCCCTGTGTAGTCTACAAGAGACTAGGACAACTCATGTCATGTGAGTTGACAAAGCAGTACCATCATTGCATAGGGAATCGAACTTCAGAGCCTCCCAGAACTCAGTCCCCCCTAGAATGCTCTGGGTAGCATTAGTTTATACAGTAAAAGTGATGCTAGCCAATTAACATATATTGACTATATACCATGTACTAGGCTGTTCCAAGGGCCCGCAACAACCAACTAACCCTCAGCAACAATCCGTAGGGCAGGCATGTGTATGTCCATTTTCTTGTTGTGGACACTGAGGTTCTGATAAGTGAAGTGAGATGCCCAGGGTATTTAGCTGTAACGTCACTGGAATTGAACTTGGGTGATGGATATGAGTTCACTGTATTAAAATAGTTCTACTCACAAATTCCACAGACCCTGTTCTTGCTTGGCTGTGGATACAGGTGCTACAATGATCTGAGACAGAGGGATGGGATAGGAGTCACCATTATACTCAAAGAGTATGTGTAATTGCCCACCTTCTGGTAGAATCTGTTAGATTCACACTCCAACCCCCTTCCCTCCACCCTACCCAATATATAAATATTTTCACCAAAAAATAAGGTGTTAAATCTAACCTTGGACCCATGCCTTTCAGCCTTCTAGCATTATCTTTCATTTGATACTTATATAACTTAAACATCTATTTGCTTGAAGAAAATTTAGTATTTTCCACCTATCCTTAAGCTCCCACTCTCTTTTTAAAGCTTCTGTTTTTCCTAGCTTTATTTAATCCCATGTATTATTGTGTATTACATGTGAATACCATCAATAAGGTGTATAACTGTTGAATTGATACGCTTATGAATTGTAAAGTAATTATCACCATAGCTTTAGTTGTCACCTCCATTTTATCACAAAATGACCATTTCTTGTTTGTGGTGAGAACATTTAACATCTATTCTCTTAATGTTCAAGGGCCATTCTCTTTTTAATGTCCCAGTCACCTTCTCTGTGGTCACTGCTTGCCAGGAGGCTCCTAAACCCCCACTTGAATAAGGCTGCTTCTTGTATACAGGGAACTTCTGTTGAAATGTTGGTGACAGTGTAGAGCAGTGATGGCGAACCTATGACACGCGTGTCAGAGGTGATATGCGAACTCATTTTTTTGGTTGATTTTTCTTTGTTAAATGGCATTTAAGTATATAAAATAAATATCAAAAATATAAGTCTTTGTTTTACTATGGTTGCAAATATAAAAAATTTTCTATATGTGACACGGCACCAGAGTTAAGTTAGGGTTTTTCAAAATGCTGACACGCTGAGCTCAAAAGGTTCGCCATCACTGGTGCAGAGTGATTGTAGCAACAAAAAGAAGGCAACGATTCAGCCAAGACTTGGAGCCACTTCCCCTGCAGTCATAGGCTGTTCTCCGGGAGATGCACTGGCCTCTCCCTTCTTAAATCCCAGTTCCCCGAAAACATCCCATCTTCAAATCAAGCCCCTTCTCTTATCCCATCTTTTTCATAGCCCCGCCCCCCAAAAATAGATTTTTATTTTACTTACAATAACTTTAAAATTCTAAAAATTACAAACAAACAAAAATTCCTCTACATCAGAACAACCACTTCATCCTAAGAAGAAAGTGCCCTTTTCCTGTGGCTCCTGCACTCTGCCATGTAAGTAGCTTTGTCTAGACCAGCCGTGGGCAAACTACGGCCCGCGGGCTGGATCAGGCCCATTTGAAATGAATAAAACTAAAAAAAAAAAAAAACCGTACCCTTTTATGTAATGATGTTTACTTTGAATTTATATTAGTTCACACAAACACTCCATCCATGCTTTTGTTCCGGCCCTCCGGTCCAGTTTAAGAACCCATTGTGGCCCTCGAGTCAAAAAGTTTGCCCACCCCTGGTCTAGACCTTCCCGTGCCAGGCCACGTTTACTGGGCGGTTCTCCTACACAGAAAAGCGAGCTCGCTCTTCTCCACCACTCTAGAACAAAAGCATGCTGAAGTCGGCTTTGAAACTAGCATTTTTCTCCTAATGATAGAAATAAAACCTATTTAATTAATCACTAAGCACACATTAATGAGGCACAGGCAATGCTGCCGCAGGGTGAGGAAGATTATGAGGAGCCCAGCAGCATATGGATCCGCAAGGACCTTGCAAGTCCCTTGAGAGAACAAATCTGGGAAGAACAGATACAAAAAAGAAGGGGTGAAAAGGCCAGTGTTTCTCCCACACCTCTCCTCCGGCCCAGTTATAGGAAACTGGTTTGAAGATTAAAAGGTAAACATTTATGGAAAGAAATATGCTCTGTAAACTTTAAGTAAATCAATTAAACTTAATTAAATGCTTACTTATTTTCCAAATGCCTGTCCTTTGAGTAAGGGATGGCACCATGGACTTTAAGAGTACTTTAAAATGCCATTTTGTGAAATATTGAGCACTGTACAAGTAGACAACATAGAGTGACAAAAACACTTTGCCATAGGAATTTTAAGGTGAAGAATTTCTTCTCAAAATGAGATATTGTTTTGTTTTGTTTTTACACGTGGAGGTATTCACACCACTACTGTCTCTATAAAACTCATGAACATCAACCACAAGGAAAAGCCACATAATTGAGGAAACTTGGCAAGGGTGGATTCTCCTGGGACCAATTACACAAGAACAAGAAAAAATGAGCCTTAGCTCTCTTTCTTCAGTGGCAGTTTCGCAAACCCGCTACAGCAGTATTGCTGACCAAGTATGGCAGCTAGGTGGGGCATTTTAAGGCAGAAAGTAAAAAGCATCTTGTACGACTCTCCTGCCCCAGGTTCAGGCCAAGCTGCTGGCTTTTTTAGTAACTCACCCATGCCCTGCCCTCACCCAGATGGCATTTGTCCGCAGGCCAGTTACACCTTCATTCTCATTCTTAACTCTGTCCTGATCCCTTCTTCTAGTCCTAGAATGAATCAGCCCTTCACCGTGTTTGAGATGCAAAGATGCCAGGCAGTGTGGCTTTCCAGCAGATGTCTTAAAGTTTAAATCAGTGGTTCTCAACCTTCTGGCCCTTTAAATACAGTTCCTCATCTTGTGACCCAACCATAAAATTATTTTCGTTGCTACTTCATAACTGTAATGTTGCTACTGTTATGAATCGTATTGTAAATATCTGATATGCAGGATGGTCTTAGGCGACCCCTGTGAAAGGATCGTTCAACCGCCAAAGGGGTCACGACCCACAGGTTGAGAACCGCTGACTTAAGTAGAGATTCTAGTCAGTGCTCAAGAACAAAACATCTCATTGGTGGCAAAACAAAGGCCTCAGAAATTAAAAACAGCTGAGTAATTTGAGTCTAATGATTAGCTACAATGAGCCTCAGTATATGTACTTTTAAAATGGGAATATTAGTTGGTTCTGAGGTTTGGAAGTGATGGGTATTAAGAGCCAGGTACTCAATCGGCTATGGCTTGTGATTTTAATAAAAGTTGTCTGTGGTCCTGGAGTGGTTCTCCCTTCCTTCACCATTGGAATTGTCATCAGTGTTCAAGAACAAAATATCTCATTGGTGGCAAAACAAAAGCCTCAGAAATTAAAAGCAGCTGAGTAATTTGAGTCTATATAATTACCTACAATGAGCCTCAGTATATGTACTTCTAAAATGGGAATATTAGTTGGTTCTGAGATTTGGAAGTGATGGGTATTAAGAGCCAGGTGCTCAATCGGCTATGGCTTGTGATTTTAATAAAAGTGGTGTGTGGTTCTGGAGTGGTTCTCCCTTCCTTCACCATTGGAATTGTCCGTGATGGCTGCTGAACGCCGTGCATGCGGGGCAGCGTCACAGCCAGCCTTCCTGGCAGGTTGGCCTGTCTCGGCATATGCATTCATCAAGCACCTCTCCTCCGTGCTTCACAGTTGAAATTTTCTGTCTATTCCTGCAGAGTCTTGAAATGCGTCTCCTACCGGCCATGAGCTCCATCAGGACAACACAGTTTTGTTGTGTTTTCCTTTTTGCATCGGTGGGAGCACCCCAGGCACACAGAGAGGCCCAGCTTGGCACACATGACTACTGACCAAATTTAAACCCTTGAGAAAATATGTTCCAGTTTCACTGGTGAGAAAGCTGAAGACCTGAAAGAATAATTGTTCTAAATTAGCATAGGTAGCACATGGATGCCCATCGATTCAGACCTAAAACTGATTCTCTAGAGCCGTGGTTCTCAACCTTCCTAATGCCGGGACCCTTTAATACAGTTCCTCATGTTGTGATGACCCCCAACCATAAAATTATTTTAGTTGCTACTTCATAACTGTAATTTTGCTACTGTTATGAATCGTAATGTAAATATCTGATATGCAGGATGTATTTTCAGGGGTTGCGACCCACAGGTTGAGAACTGCTGCGAGTCAATACAGTTTCTACTAAGATAGAAGATATCTCATTACCATCTTTTATTTTATCTGGTATTTATAGGTGAATAAAAAGAAGCTTAGAGGATGGTAAAGAGCTCAGCCAGGCAGGTGTCTGCCGAGGTATGGCTCAGACCCAGGTTCTTAGATGTCCAGAGCTTCTTCCCTCTCACTCGTTTTCTTTTAACCATGAACAACATTGTCAGGATGGGCCTGGGCACTTAACTGTCCTGTCTGCTGGCTGCCCGGGATGTGCTTGACCCAACAAAAGCAATGTGTTTTTTACCCCCAGGGTCCTGAAGGAATCGATCCCACCAGAGCTCTGGGTTGGCATTGCTCGGGAGTGGGCTTTAGCTGCTACCTGCTTGCTTGTTCTAGTTTTTGCTGGGGAACATTTTCTTTGAATATTTCTGACAAGCAGTCAGGCCATTTATGGAAGTGTGTCTTGAACCTAGGAGGGCAGGCGTGCAATGCTGCTGAGAGGTTAAGTAAAAGGGGAGGCAAGATTCACCAGCTCTATAGCAGAGGGCGAGCCGACTGGGCGCTGGGCAAGTCTGTGTGAGAGAGATCCTGGCGGATGTGCCTCTGGAGCCCAGCGTGGGCTCTGAGCAGTTGCTCTGATAAGCCAGGAGGCTTGTGGGCTTCTCTCAAGGACGTCGGATGCAACTTCAGCCTGCCAAGGTAAATGACTTCAGGGGACCTTCTCTGTCTTGGCAATATTAATTTTGCTAGCAACCTTTGTCTAGCCCTCTGAGAATAAAGAGGTCCTTTTCCAGTAGACTAGCCCAGTATCTGTGCTTATCCTCTACTCAAGCCTAGAATGCACCAGTACAGCTGAGCCAGTGGCAATATCAGAATATTCCGGCCAATTGATAAAATGCCCAAGCTGTTCAAATAGCCCCCATGACACTGAGGCCATCCTCTTGCTCCCCAGGAACACCCAGTCTTACCTGATGTAGCATTTAAACCAGGGGCCGCCATGACGAGTCCAAAATGATGGTGCCAGGATCCTGGTGGGCAAAGACTCATGAATGACTTTAAATTCTTCTCTGCTTTTGAAACTGTTTTGACTTACTTGGTTTCTCGTTAGACTGTAAACTTTTTGAGGGCAAGACTGTGCTTAGCTTACTCTTTTAGCCCTAACCCTTCACACAGAGTTGGGAACAGCCTATAGTCTCGAGAAATAAAAAGTCACAGCAGCTTTTTAGTACAGTTTGCTGTTTGAGGGCAGGTCAGTGGTTGAAGCGTGAACATACATTCAATGCTGTGGACGTGCTGTCTTTCCCCAGGACCATGACTCACTTTAGAGGGTGAGGTCACAGGCAGTTTCTTCGTATTGCTCATGTTACATGATTCTTCTGTTTACATGGAATCGTGCCGTGTCAACAGAGTCCCCAGACTTTGTCTCGTGAGCTGTGGCCACCTGGGCAGCCTACCCCTAATCTGGTACACCTAGTGACATCTGCATAGGATGTCTCTCTTTTCGTGGTCCTCTTAAGTGAAGTTACCTATTCAGTATGCAATGTAGGAGGCGGGATTCCATAGTCATTGAACATTGCTGGCCAACCTGCTGCGGGCTTTCCCCTCACCCACAGCTTCGGATCTGTGTCTTCCATGTTATCACAGATAGCATACTGCTTGTTAAAACTGAAAAGTTCAAATCTTCCAATAGGTCTTGACTATTGTAAGTAATGCTGCAATGAACATAGGGGTGCATATATTCTTTGAAGTTCGTGTTTGAGGTTTCTTCAGAAAGTGAAATTCACAGAAATGAAATTGCTGGGTCATAAGACAGTTCCATTTTTACTGTTTCCACCAGAAAGCAGGAGGACAGCTGTCTGTGTGGGCGGGAGCGGGGGAGGGGACTGGGGCTGGTGTGGAGGGTTGAGCAAAATAGAAAAAGGAGAAAAAAACCCAAAAACTCATGGACAAGGACAACAGTGTGGTGATTACTGGGTTATTAACCAGTGCTACCCCAGTTCATTCAATAAAAAGGAAAGAAAAACTGAAATGGTCACATTTTCATCAGAACATCATTATATGCAGGGAATTTTGTCACTCGGACACATTCCATCTGGAATAATGAAAATATTGTTACAAATAACACATTTATTTAGTCAATACTTTTTATTTATTGATCTCCTGCCATGTAGCAGATGCTTTAAATACATTGATTTTTTGTTGTTGTCGTTCACAACACTCCAAACGAGGTCTCGTCATCTTACCTATGAGAAAACCAAAAGCCAGAGAAATCGAATCACTTCCCTGAGGCTGCCCAGATGCCAGTTGGTGCTGGGATGCACTTGGGTCTGCGTGGCTCCAGCTCAGACACCTTACCCCTGGCCGTGCCATGTCTGTCCCTCCCTCAGACTGTGCCCTCTCAGCAAGGCCTGCCCATTCTGCCAGCAGACATGCAACCTTACCAGCCTCACAGTTACACTTTGAAGCAGAGCCTAGAAACCCCAAATGACTTCGAGAGCTGCAAAAATTCAGATGCCTGGGTCCCACGTGCAGACATTCTGCCTGCATTGGTCTGGAGAGGCCAGTGCAGAAGCGACCCTGGCTTGTTAAGAAGACCAGATTCTGAGAACGGGTTGGGCCTGAGTTTCTATATTACGCCAAGGCCCCAGCTGGTCCGCAGACAAACACGTGGCTGGCAAGGCCCAGAACTACGCCAACCCCTTCCCAGCAGGCCCAGCTGCTCTCCTCCAGCTTGTGCTGATCCTGGGGCAGGTCTCGGGCCAGGGCTGGCACTCCACCCTCGGCTGCTTCTCCCAGCAGCTCCTGTGGAAGCTCTGGTTTGGACTCAAATACCTGCTAGTGAGGAGAAGAAAAGGGATTGTGTGATGAGGTCTGGGATTGTGTAATAAAGGGTATCTATACTAATAAAAGGGTACTATGCTAATTAGACTGGATAGACTGGACATCTTCCCAATGTCCTTCCGGACAAAGCCACAGTGGCTGTGAGGGCCAAGGAGGGCCAGCAGCCATGGTGGCTGGCAGTGGCAGCAGCAGCAGGGTGGTGGGGGTGGTGCCTTCCCCTGATTGGCCAGGTTGCCCCCCACAGAGGGTGGCCAGACTGCAGCTTAGGTCTGCTCCCTGGGGAGATCAGGCCTAAGCCATCAGTAAGACATCCCCTGAGGTCTCCTGGACTATGAGAGAGGGCAGGCCAGGCTGAGGGATGCCACCCCAGTGCACGAATTTTCATGCACCAGGACTCTAGTTGTGTAATAAGTCAGGGCCAGGACTGAATGGCACAGGGAGCACATAGTGTTCTCCCCTCCAGCTGGGCTCCAGGCTAGCCCTCTCTAGGGAGCTCTAGGGAGCCCTGGCCCTGAGGGATGCACTGCCTCTGTCATTCACAAAACACTCACCAGAAAAGCCCCTTGTCTGGTTCCTACTCACAAAGAGGTCAAAATCATCTTGGTCTTGATAGGAAGTAAGCATTCAGCAGGGTCAGCTGTAACTGACACTTCCGTGTTCTGTGCTGAACAAGGGACTTCACAGTGTTCTAGGAGATATAGTCTCATCGTCCCCAGTGTATAGGGGAGGAAACCGAGCTCATGGCTTTAATCCTTTACAACCACGGTCTGTAGGCACCCTGGGAGACTGGAACCAAGGCTGTGTGCTTCATGTTAAGAGCATAAAGTATGGATGGCAAATGATTTGCAGCCTTTTAGGGATGGAAACTTAAACATACATCTTTCTTAGCCCTTTCTTGATGCTCTGTATTGCTCCCTCAGTTTCTAATAATGATGACAATCTCACTGGTGAATCGGACTGCCCCTCTATTGAAAAGGGACATGACACCTGATCAACTATGTAACATTGGGAGTATGTTAGTTACACCCAAGATGAGCAGCAAGTGTATCTATAGATTTGCCCACCATCACAAGGGCTGGTCTTCAGATGCACCAGTTAAGAGCTGATCTGTCCTCAGTTTACAAGTAGCCTAGGAGCTTCTCTGTTCACCTTCAGATTTTATTCCTGTGCAGCTGATTGGTTTTAGGTCTGCAGCTAAGAAAAGCTGCATCTATTTTGGTTTAATGTTCAGAAATATAAAATTTTGAAATTTAGAGTGAATTTGAATACTAAAAAATGGAGGAAATCTTGATTCCAGTAAGGTTTAAAAAGTGTGTAATTAAACCAAATTGCTAAAAAATTAAGTACCAACTAGCACAACTCTTCAGAGATATTCCCATTTGCTTGTCAAGCCAATCAGCTAGTCAACACATGTTTATTGACAACTCTGTATACTGGATCCCTCTTCAGTTCTAGGAACTGAACCACTGAGACATAAAGCCTGCCCACATAGAGCTTTTGTCTTTTACAGAAATGGAAATATTTTCTTTTCCTTACTTTTTCTTCCTTTATTCATCTTAGAGAGGGCGGGGGGAGGGGGAAGGGGCAGAGAAAGAAAAGTCTATCCACTGCCTTCCACACAGCCCTGATCCAGGATCGGATCCAACAACCTAGGCATGTGCCCTGTCCGGGAATGGGAATCAAACCCATGTCCTTCTGATGCATGGGATGAAACAATCAACTGAGCCACACTGGCAAGGACGCTTTTCTTTATTTTTTAAACAGAATATTTGCTTGTTATTCCAGAGCATTTCATCTTGTTCTAATAGAAGACCTATAAATTCTGATAAGTACTCTGTTTTTGAGTTAGTGATCTTCATGGTGCTTCATGTGATACTAAAAAATAGGACTCTCTGATACCTGCTATTTTAACTAAAATACATCCCCAAATCTCCCTGTCCAAAATGATTCTCCAATCTTACGTCCTGCCTTATTTCCCACTGGCATTTCATACTCTGTAAAATTATTTATGTATACCTTCACACATCCTGCCCACCTACCTGCATTGGATGCAAGTGCTATGGCCACATAAATTTTTGTCTAGTTTGATAATATGTCACCAAAACCAGGAACAGAACCTAGGAAATAGGCGATATCCAACAACTATACCTTGGATGAGTTAATATTAGTCATGGATTCAGTAGAAAAGAATTCTGCACTGGAAGAGAGGTTAATAAGAAATGCCATTTTAGGCTCCTCTATCCAATCAGAGATTTACAATTAGTTTCCTGATTTCCATTAATAATCATAATTAATTACCATTAATAGTGTGTTGAGCCTGAAGTGTACAATCAGTGTGATTTTGTGGCTAGTGATCCAAGGACACTTCACTCCTATCAAAACAGCACTCGGTATTATCGTCTACTGCATTGTGCTGTTTCAATCTTCAAAGATTTCTGGTACAAAAACTATTTTTTTCTTTCCAACCTTCTGAGGACTATTTCACTAATTAGAGACACCTTTGACTTTTGTCAAGGATCCAAAGTTAACATTCCCTATATTGCTTTAATAAATATTGTTTTTAATGAAGTTGGTGACTAGACTATTACTAACAACAAAGTAGAGGAAAGAATGTATGGTGAGTTTTTACCTGCCTTAATAGCCATAAAATTGGTTATATAGGGCTTACATTTATGGCCATTTAAAGAAGTATAAAAACAGTATGAGTTTATGTATACAAACTTGTCATCAGCCCCTATAATATTAAAACATAAGAACATTTGTTTAATAAAATAAAATTTATGCTTTTTTCTCCCAGCAATTGCCATTTATAAGTGTCTACTATGCAGTCAGACAGTGGACCAAGGGGCCAGACACTCAGCGTATTTTATTTCCTTTAAACTTTATTAAAGTCCTGTGAGGTAGAAAAAGAATTGCTATGCCAGAAATGCAGAAACTGAGGGTCACAGAGATCAAAGAGCTAATGAGAATTTTCATCCCCATTTTGAACCAGACATGCTCACTGTCCCGGGCTCTGTGCATGCTGTGGTAGAGGCTGATATTAGACTCAGTGTAGCTGCAGATTGTGAGAGGAACATATATAACGTAAAGCGTAACCTTTTATCTGATTATGTGTCTGGGAAACTCTACTAAGATATATATCATTTATTTAAGTTACATATTAAAACACATAAAATATATGTAAACTACATTACATCCTTATATGTATATACATATATGTATATTTACATATATATTCTGGTGCTAGGATTATGAGTGCTTCTTTATTTTCTAATTTATATTTATTGTTCTAAATTGCTACAAGGAACATATGTTACCTTTCACGTGTACATTGTAAGATAGTGAATGGGCTTGGGGAGAGCATCTCTACATCTTTGGAGACTAATTTTAAACCATGTTAACCATGAGAACCTCCCTGTGCCTTGGAACTGCTGAGAAGCAGGTTGTTAGGCTGATGGGTCACTGGTCTGCCTCGTCACCACGTATCTGGAGATGAATTACTTATCAAGCCAGTTCTAACGCGCCTTCCCTTCTGCAGCACTTCTGACAACTCAGTAGCCACTAGATGACATATTCAAACAGCACTGAGCTTGTTTACTGCCCCCCAGTGAGTTGAATTGGAAATCACTATAAAAGTTACGACTACAGTTATTTTTCGCTTTCATCTGCTGAAAGAAAGGGGGATCACTTCAGCCCATACCTTGAATGCAAGGCTGTTCTAAAAACCCGTTGTCTCTATTTACTCTATACACAGATCTTTGAAATTGGACCCAGTAATGCAACATAAATTTTACAAAAGTGATTTTCAACTGCCAAGACTACTTGGAACAAGATTTGGGGATTTACCATTCAATTTCTATTACTCACAGGTCTTCAGCTTTTTTTAGGCAGTTCTAGTCCTAATGTTCTCACCAAATAGCTCTGTCATCGTCAGTAGATCACTTGGTCTCCCTCTATCCCAGTATTTAATTGTGTAAAATGGGAACTATCACATCTGCAAGGCATTCAACAGAAATTCTGTGGCTGCTGTTGGCTGTGGTGGTGCCAGGGCAGGCTGTGTGCTTGGACAGCCGGGTTCTCTAAGTCACGCAGCAGCCCACCCTCTGGCTCCACTTGTTACTCACTCTAGCTGTTGGTAAGCCTCTGGCCCTCTTGAAGTCTTAGTTCCCTATTCTTTTTATTTTTTAAATATTTTATTGATTTCAGAGAGGAAGGGAGAGGGAGAGGGAGAGGGGGGGAGAGAGAGAGAGAGAGAGAGAGAGAGAGAGAGAGAGAGAGAGACATTTACCTAGGTAAAAATGGCATAATGGTTAGCTGACAAAGGGGTGTTTTGTGTGTGTGTGTGTGTGAGAGAGAGAGAGAGAGAGAGAGAGAGAACTCAGAAGAATCCAGCCTGGCTGACAGATTCTATGAACAAGGGTGTGTGTCTTCACCTGCTCTCTGGGCCTCTCAGTTTGCTAGTTTTCTGCACATGCTCTAGGTCTCCCTCAGTCTAATAGGAGGTGAGGGAGCAGCCATTCTACTCTTTCTTACTCCCCCAACTTAGAATGTGTGAAATCAGAAAATTACCCCACAATGTGGTATAATGAAAAGATCAAAATATTGGGAGTCCGAAGACCTATGTCGGAACTCCCACTCCTTGCCACATTCTAGCTATTCAGTTTGGGCAGTTTAGCCTCTCTGAGCGTGCTTCCTTATTCATAAAACAATAAAATCTAGGTACTTTCTACTGCCATTTTTAACTACTATTGACATTTTGGTATTCTTTTTCCTTTATGTTAATTCTTTAATCATTTTTATATATTTAGTCATATACATTTATACAAGTTTTATGATACATTTATCATTCATCAGCAATCAAAGTACTTAACTTTGCTATTACAAATAATAGACATTTTAATTAATATTTTCACTATGAAGCAATTATGGAAAATTTTTAAATTTAAAAACTATATAAAATAAGATAAAAAATTATACTCATTTTTAACTTCATTGGCCAGACATAGCCACTATTAACATTTTAAAATATTTCTTCTGGACCTTTTTTAGATGCATACCTCTAAGATTTGATCCAAGGTACCAGTCATTGTAAGACCTACCATTATCTCCTTTAAAAAAAAAGAAAAATGCTACCAAATGAACATTGAACACAATGCTTTCTTATCATTTAGAACTTTTATTTTGTATGTTTTGAAATGGCCCTCTTAAATTATATAGGGAGAGGTTTTTATCATAGTATTAGCAGTAGTATTGTGCATACATAAAAAGAAAATAGGTGACAAATACAATGAGAAAAATATTTATAAAACTCGCCCACATCCGGAGCCTCTGTCCTGACATACCCGTGTCTGTGTTCAACACCGTCTCCTCCTCTGTGCTGTTGCTCTCCCACATGAGCACTGAGTTTTCAACACTGAATCACAGTATAGTATTTTAACACAATATTAAATCAACACTTGTAGGACTAACAGTGCACATAGCTCATACAGCGACAAAGCTATGCCTTCGCTCTGCTCAAGCCCACATAGCTCTCCTGTGGCCAACGGTCTCCTGAAGCCTGTGAGCCATTCCAGGGGCCAGCCTGACCTACGCATAGGCAGCTTAGAACTAGCAAAAAAGAAATATTTCACGTAATTTTTAATTAAATAATTAATTATTTTTTTGCATTTTTTCTTTAGTGATTAAGGTGTTACATATGTGTCCTTATCACCCCATTGCCCCGCCCCTCTCCACTCATGCCCTCACCCCCTCTGGTGTCTTTTTACATAAACTTTATTTAATCATTTCTTTTTAAACATTTCCCTTTAATATTAATTTGGGAACACTTCCCAGTATCTTCAAAACTCTTTAAAAAATCATTCATTTCAGAGTGTTCAACAAATGAAGAGCAAAGATCCTTAGCTTTTGAGACTACTAGAAAATTACCATTATTGAGAACAAAGCTTGCAAATGGAAATACATTGCAAACTCTATAACTGCATGTTGGAATATCTTGACATCTGGGAAGAATGCTTTGATGGAGTGTCTATTTTTAATTAGATAAATTCATGTTCTATATCAGAAGGAAATGAAATTGAGAAAGCCTATGACTTCATGTAACTCTAAATCTGATAAAACATACAAGAGAATCATAGAAACAATTTATTTGACAAATTTTGTTGTATAAAAGTATCTATCAGGAAAAAAATACTGTGAAAGAAGGCAAAAACTGCATATACAAAATATTTGGGCTAAAATATATAAACATTTCTATACCCTGTTTTTTGAACTGGAATCAACTCAGTGACTGAAGTTTCAGAGCAAAATAAGAATGAGAGGGGTACAAACAGAGATGTGGAATGGAGGCTAAAATGCCTCTTGAGCTTAGAGATCTTGACAAAAGGTTTGAATGTAATGCTACGTGCTATGGGCAGCTACTGGAATTTTCTAGAGTGAAATAACGTGGCCTTAAAACCTACTTATGGCCTGGCAATTGTGGATCAGTCCGTTGGGCATAGTACTGTGTACTGAAAGATTTCTGCTGGTTCGGCTCCCTTTCAGGGCATATGCCTGGGTTGTTGGCTCGGTCCCTGGTAGGGGTGTTCAGGAGGTGGCCAATGGATGCTCTGCTCATGGTGAGGTTCTCTC
>NW_005369101.1:647215-648169 GCF_000412655.1 Myotis brandtii
CCATCTGAGATTCCCCACTCTGTTCAATGCTTCAAGTCTCTGGATTCACTCCGTTAATTAGCTTATTTTGTTACTTAGATTCCACAATGAGTGTGATCTTGTGATACTTGTTTTTCTTTGATTGACTTATTTCACTTAGCATGATACTCTCTAGGTCCCTCCATGCTGTCTCAAAGGGTAAGGGATCTTTCTTTTTTACTGCTGCATAGTATTCCATGGTATAAATGTACCAAAGTTTTAATCCACTCATCTGCTGATAGGCACTTGGGCTGTTTCTAGATCTTAGCTATTTTAAATTGTGCTACTATGAACATAGAGGTGCATACATTCTTTCTGATTGGTATTTCTGGTTTCGTAGGATATATTCCTAGCAGTGGGATCACAGGATCAAATGGCAGCTCCATATTTAATTTTTTGAGGAAACTCTATACTGTTTTCCATAATGGCTGCACCAGTCTGCATTCCCACCGGCAGTGTACTAGGGTTCCCTTTTCTCCACATCCTCACCAGCACTTGTCATTTGTTGATCTGTTGATGATTGATAGGCATTCTGACAGGTGTAAGATGGTACCTCATTGTAGTTTTGATTTGCATCTCTTGGATGATTAGTGACTTTGAGCATGTTTTCATATGTGTCTTGGCCATCTGTATGTCCTCTTTGGGGAAGTGTCTATTTAGGTCCTTTGCCCATTTATCAATTGGATTGTTTGTCTTCATTTTGTTAAGTCGCATGAGCCCCTTATATATTTTGGATAATAACTCTTTATCAGATGTATCATTGCTAAATATGTTCTCCCATGCAGTGGGCTCCCTTTTTGTTTTGTTGATGATTTCTTTTGCTGTGCAGTAGCTTTTTATTTTGATGTAGTCTCATTTGTTTATTTCCTCCTTAGTTTCCTTTGCCCTAGGACAGTGGTCGGCAAACTGTGGCTTGCGAGCCACATGCGGCTCTTT
>NW_005369101.1:648243-649083 GCF_000412655.1 Myotis brandtii
TTTTAACTACTATTGACATTTTGGTATTCTTTTTCCTTTATGTTAATTCTTTAATCATTTTTATATATTTAGTCATTCCGGGGGCCAGCCTGACCTATGCATAGGCAGCTTAGAACTAGCAAAAAAGAAATATTTCACGTAATTTTTAATTAAATAATTAATTATTTTTTTGCATTTTTTCTTTAGTGATTAAGGTGTTACATATGTGTCCTTATCACCCCATTGCCCCGCCCCTCTCCACTCATGCCCTCACCCCCTCTGGTGTCTTTTTACATAAACTTTATTTAATCATTTCTTTTTAAACATTTCCCTTTAATATTAATTTGGGAACACTTCCCAGTATCTTCAAAACTCTTTAAAAAATCATTCATTTCAGAGTGTTCAACAAATGAAGAGCAAAGATCCTTAGCTTTTGAGACTACTAGAAAATTACCATTATTGAGAACAAAGCTTGCAAATGGAAAGAGAGAGAGAGAGAGAGAGAGAGAGAGAGAGACATCAATGATGAGAGTGAATCATTGATTGGCTGCCTCCTGCACTCAACATACTGGGGATGGAACCCACAACCACGCATGCGCCCTTGACCCATGGAACCTGGGACCCTTCAGTCCACAAGCTGACACTCTATCCAGTGAGACAAAACAGCTAGGGCACTTCCCTACTCTTAAAGTAGGAATGATTACATACATACCTCAGAGTTGTTTTGGATAGAAAAGTAAATCATCTTTGTAGAGAAATTGGCACAATGTCAGTCACAGAGTAAGTTTTTGATGGATGGTAGATGCAGTTGTCTAAAGAGGTAGATACAAATTATTTTGAATGTTACTCCCAAATATATGA
>NW_005369101.1:652994-658142 GCF_000412655.1 Myotis brandtii
GGATGATTAGTGACTTTGAGCATGTTTTCATATGTGTCTTGGCCATCTGTATGTCCTCTTTGGGGAAGTGTCTATTTAGGTCCTTTGCCCATTTATCAATTGGATTGTTTGTCTTCATTTTGTTAAGTCGCATGAGCCCCTTATATATTTTGGATAATAACTCTTTATCAGATGTATCATTGCTAAATATGTTCTCCCATGCAGTGGGCTCCCTTTTTGTTTTGTTGATGATTTCTTTTGCTGTGCAGTAGCTTTTTATTTTGATGTAGTCTCATTTGTTTAGTTCCTCCTTAGTTTCTTTTGCCCTAGGAGATGTATCTGTAAAATGCTAGTTGACCACAATTGAAAAACACCCTTGAAGACTCAGTGATTTAATGTCACAATATTTATTTTTCAGATCGCCTTAGGAGCGATTGGGTGGCAATCCACCCTCTTAGAACAGGCACCTTGCACAGCTGCGTGGCAGGGAGACAATGTGGAGCTCACATGCACAGTGCACTTATCTGCCCAGAAATGTCACAGGGCACGTCCTAACAGCTGATGGTCAGAGTTGATTTCATGGAGAGGTACAGTGGAGGACATGGGATTGTGTGAGCACTGTCTGTCCCCAGGCCCCTGTCCCCAGATGTCTGCACCCTCACATACACATAGACTCCTACTATCTCCGGTGCCTCACACACTGGATTCCTCCCACCCTCTGAAGGAAGACTTTCCAAACTCACATCCAGTCACTGTATCTGCTTCCAAGTCCAGGTGTCTGGCTGTGTCTCCATAAAGTCTCTTAATAGAAAGATCTTGATTTTAAGAAACCAAACAAAAAGCTGAAAGCATACCCTTTCCTCATCATGACACCCTGCATTCCATACACATGCACATGTGTAATCCACTGTGCAAAGATGAGACAAGAACACAATAACACAGTTCCAAGAGCAGAAGCCTGGACGGGGTGAATGCCACACAGTAGTCTAGTAACTGGTTTGTGGGCACAGCAGCCCCGCCAGCTGGAGATGCTGCCACATCCTCTGCACGGAGCCAGGAGGACATCTGCTCTCAGAGGCAGCTCCTCGGTCAATGGCCCATCGACTCCCCTCTAGAAGGTTCTTCCCTTCCCATGATCCTCCCTGGCATCAACAAAAGGATCAGGGGATATGCCCACTTTGGGGGCTTATCTCATTTTCTGGTCATAGAAAATTTGGGCCGCAAATAATATTTTAAGAGTCAAAGACTAAAAAACTTTTATGTTCCAAATTCATGATGTGTTTACATTAGCATATTTATACATATATTGCCTTAAACTCTGTAAGACATTTAATCCACTGAGTTCTACGTGTTGGTAACTGCACCCAAAGCTCTTCCTGAAATGTATCTCTCTGTCTCAGGAGCCTGTTCTCTAAGTATGTCTCTCTCAGCCAATGGCAAATGCTTATCTGGACAAACACAAGAAAATGGCCCATCCTTCATTTGGCCTTTGCCTTGAGTTGCTTTTTCTAACTGGGGAGTCTTCCCAGGCCTGTTGCATGAAGTCTTTTTAAAAACCCACATTTCCTCTGTGTGTCTAGAAGCAGTTATTTTCTTCTTCCAAACAGGAAGACCTCACCGTTCTGCAATTCTCTTTATTTCTGCAGTAAACTGGCAGATTTTTTCCTGAGCTTATCTCTTTCTTTTAAACTTCACAAATAACAACCACAGCCAATACACACTTCTCACATTCTGATCCCCAGCCTCTTTCTTGAAGCCATATGTCCACTGTGCATAGGCTTTGCCCTCTAAGTTAATGATTTCATTAAATGTTATCCTCTGCAAACACGGGTCTCTCTCGTTCCCGCTTCCATATCAGACTCTGTGTTGTTCAGCAAAGAACCACTAAGCCTGGCCACCACCCTACAATTATTTACTTACTTTTCTTTTTTTTTCCTTATTTGTTTCTTTTTGCAGCAGATTTGCATGTCAAGATTCCAATTTCCATGATACTCTAAGTAATTTGTACTAACTGCTCACAACAAGCAAAATTCTGAAACCTCATTGTGAAATGCAACAATTTGCTCCTCAATAGAGTGCAAACTACAGATGTGGGGGGCAGGCCTCCTTCATCTCCAGCTCTGCCCCCTGCAAGGCCAGCCTCCATCTGCTCCCCAAGCAATAGGCACCCTCCATGTGTCTCCTCAGTGGAGCGAGTTTGACGACCCCGATCTAAATCCAAGGAGGCTGGGAACCACGGGAGCACAGCAGCATCTGGTTCATTCTCTGGGCCACAACACTGCCAACCAGTTCACCTGTGCACAACCGCTTTCACACGCAGGACTTAGAATGAAGTCCACCTTTCTCTTGGCGTCTGCAGGAAGCAGGACCCGCTCCAGACTTGAGGAGGAGAAAGGTCCTGTGGCATCTCTGCCTGGTGCAGGGGCTGTCACAGTGTCTCCTCTTATCTCAAGTCTAGTGCGCACAGAACTCTGTTTGCTTATATTACAAATCGTGTCGCCGCGCCCACACGTCCCTGCCATCACAGGAAAGTCAAAAGATGCCAACGGACTCTGACAAGCACTAAGGGACTCTGTGGCTGAGTCCCTCACCTAGTCTGTGAGTGAGGATTGGCCTCTGGGAGCTAAGGGCATTTAAACTGGGTGTTAGGATGGGCAGGAATGAGCCATGTGAAGACAGGAGAGCAGAGGGTGGTCCAGTCACAGAGCAGAGAGCAGCGCAGGCCGGGAGGAGCGCTGTCCTCGGGGCCGGGCAGAAGGTCAGCAGGGCTGCCTGTTTAATGCAGAGGGGCCAGCGGTGGGAAGGGAAAGTGGCCGAGGAGCTGAAATGAAAGGTCTGTTGGGCCTCACTGAGGACTTCAGAGTTTGTCCTTAGGACAGAAGATTTGAAGAAACGACGGCAACTGTGAGGATTTAGGAGAACTTCTGGCTGAGGGCACAGTGCTTCTCAGGACTCAGGTCTCCAGCTGCCTCTACAAAGTAATCAGTGGGCCAAAGGCTGGACGCAACCTTGGAAAACTGGGGAATGTACTCACCCATCAGATGGAGCTATAGGAACTACAGAATCCAGGCATCCTATCAGAATCTTTTTAAACATTTCCCTTTAATATTAATTTGGGAACACTTCCCAGTATCTTCAAAACTCTTTAAAAAATCATTCATTTCAGAGTGTTCAACAAATGAAGAGCAAAGATCCTTAGCTTTTGAGACTACTAGAAAATTACCATTATTGAGAACAAAGCTTGCAAATGGAAATACATTGCAAACTCTATAACTGCATGTTGGAATATCTTGACATCTGGGGAGAATGCTTTGATGGAGTGTCTATTTTTAATTAGATAAATTCATGTTCTATATCAGAAGGAAATGAAATTGAGAAAGCCTATGACTTCATGTAACTCTAAATTTGATAAAACATACAAGAGAATCATAGAAACAATTTATTTGACAAATTTTGTTGTATAAAAGTATCTATCAGGAAAAAAATACTGTGAAAGAAGGCAAAAACTGCATATACAAAATATTTGGGCTAAAATATATAAACATTTCTATACCCTGTTTTTTGAACTGGAATCAACTCAGTGACTGAAGTTTCAGAGCAAAATAAGAATGAGAGGGGTACAAACAGAGATGTGGAATGGAGGCTAAAATGCCTCTTGAGCTTAGAGATCTTGACAAAAGGTTTGAATGTAATGCTACGTGCTATGGGCAGCTACTGGAATTTTCTAGAGTGAAATAACGTGGCCTTAAAACCTACTTATGGCCTGGCAATTGTGGATCAGTCGGTTGGGCGTAGTACTGTGCACTGAAAGATTGCTGCTGGTTCGGCTCCCTTTCAGGGCATATGCCTGGGTTGTTGGCTCGGTCCCTGGTAGGGGTGTTCAGGAGGTGGCCAATGGATGCTCTGCTCATGGTGAGGTTCTCTCTCTCTCCAAAAAATCAATAAAATATTTTTTAAAACTACTTATTTTCCTGTAATAAAAAAGTTTATCTATAGTGTTATTATAATGTGGAAGGGAGAGTATACTACATGTCTCAGAATAATGCATTTCTCAGGCATCCAATCAGAATCCAGCATCTTATTAGAATCCAGGCATCCCATCAAAATCCAGGCATCCTATCCAGAATCCAACATCCTATCAGCCAGCATCGTATCAGAATTCAGGCATCCTATCCAGAATCCAACATCCTATCAGAATCCAGGCATCCTATCAAAATCCAGGCATTATTCTACCAGATTCCAGCATCCTATCAGAATTCAGGCATCCTACCAGAATCCAGACATCCTATCCAGAATCCAACATTCTATCAGAATCCAGGCATCCTATCCAGAATACAACATCCTATCAGAATCCAGCCATCCTATCAGAATCCTATCCAGAATCCAACATCCTATCAGAATCCAGGCATCCTATCCAGAATACAACATCCTATCAGAATCCAGCCATCCTATCAGGATGTCATTTCGGACATCCTTCCTGATGAAGCTGGGGCTGGAGGGAAGCAGCCAGGGTCCTGCAGACGGCCCAAGGGAAGCCAGTCCGGGTCCCAGGTGCTGAAGAGGAGCCAGTGCCAGCAGCCTGGGGAAAGGAAGACCTACTCTTGCACGAATTTTTGTGAATTGGGCCTCTAGTGTGTGTGTGTGTGTATGTATGTATATATATATATATACATATATATATACAGCCTAAGAGACCTTCTGACCATTCAACCGTCCAACTGGTAGCTATGATGCATGATGACCACGAGGGAGCAGATGTTTCAAACGGTAGCTATGATGCGCACTGACCACCAGGGGGCAGATGCTCAACGCAGGAGCTTCTGAGCTGTGGTGACTTGGCAGCTGGGGTTCTCAGGTGACGCACCTGGAACCAGAGACGAAGGAGCCCAATTCTGGGTGCATCACCTGAGAACCACCCTCTCGCACTCTGGGACCCCTTGGGGGATGTCGGAGAGCCGGTTTCAGCCTGATCCCCGCAGGCCAGGCTGAGAGACCCCACCTGCCAGAGGGACCCTGCTCACTCTGCAGATACCCTTGGAGCCCCAGCACCACCCCAGGTGTGGCCATCCAGAGAGGGACTGTGGGAGATTGGCTCCAGGGCATGTCCAGCCCTTCTCACCCAGTCCCACCTCGCCGACCACCTTCTAATTAATTTCCTTTCAATGTGCA
>NW_005369101.1:662526-664205 GCF_000412655.1 Myotis brandtii
CAGGCATCCTATCCAGAATCCAACATCCTATCAGAATCCAGGCATCCTATCCAGAATCCAACATCCTATCAGAATCCAGGCACCCTATCAGAATCCTGGCATCCTATCAGAATCCAGGCATTATTCTCCCAGAATCCAGGTATTATTCTACCAAATCCAAGCATTATTCTATCAGAATCCAGGCATCCTATCAGAATCTAGGCGTTATTCTATCAGAATCCAGGCATTATTCTATCAGGATCTAGGCATTATTCTATGAGAATCCAGGCATCCTGTCAGAATAGATTTCTGTTTTGGACACAAATGTGCCATTGATTAGCTTTGTACACAGTACACAAGTGAAAATGATCACTTTATTTATTTTTTGAATGAAAGGAGCTCCCTGAAGTTGCACTGTCTAAGGCAGTGATGGCGAACCTTTTGAGCTCGTGGTGACTTGGCAGCTGGGGTTCTCAGGTGACGCACCTGGAACCAGAGACGAAGGAGCCCAATTCTGGGTGCATCACCTGAGAACCACCCTCTCGCACTCTGGGACCCCTTGGGGGATGTCGGAGAGCCGGTTTCAGCCTGATCCCCGCAGGCCAGGCTGAGAGACCCCACCTGCCAGAGGGACCCTGCTCACTCTGCAGATACCCTTGGAGCCCCAGCACCACCCCAGGTGTGGCCATCCAGAGAGGGACTGTGGGAGATTGGCTCCAGGGCATGTCCAGCCCTTCTCACCCAGTCCCACCTCGCCGACCACCTTCTAATTAATTTCCTTTCAATGTGCAGGAATCCGTGCACCGGGACACTAGTATTTTACATTTTAATGTATAACTTTCTATAAAACTAGAGAGTAGAACTTGAACATGATTCTCAAATTGGCTTTTTTTTTCTTTTGAGTAACTATACAGGTCATTCCAGATTGCTTTTTAATGAGAAGAACATTCCCTCTCCAGTTTCAAGCTCTGGGGCTCACCGTGGGCAGGGGTGGTGTGAGTCAGCTCCCAGAATGGACCATGTGGTGCAGGGGAGAGAACACAGGGCTGTCTGCAGGGCTGGTTCTCAGCCTGTAAAACTGAATGCATAGGGAGCCTTTCTGATGACTTTTCTTCATGTATATTATTATTTAAAAAGCGAGGTCATTTTCCTTCTGATTGTCCTTATGTCAGTGGATTTTTGCCAATTTTACTGTGATTTTGCCTTTTTTGAGAAAATTGTAGGAAAGGAGGAATTAAAGGAATCTTGTAAGTGATTAACAAGCAACAAAAAACTGTGGATAATGCTCTCCTAAGTACTGTATTATGTTTGTATATTCAAACTTGAAAGTCTTCAAAAACAGTTATATACATTTACATAACACTTTGTCCTTCTGTTAATATTTTGGGCTATTGTCTTTCTGTCTTTGCTCTATGTATATTATATATACTTGTGTTCATATCATAGAGGCTGCTATTCACTTGGTCATAATATAAGTGCACATTTTTATGCCATTTGTTAAAGTAATTTTATTATTTTAAAAAATAATTTTTTTATTGTTGAAAGTATTACATATGTCCCCCTATTTCCCCCATTGACTCCCTCCAGTCGCCCCTGCCCTTCTTCCCCCTCCTTATCCCAGGCCTTCAGCATCCTATTGTCTGTGTTCATGGGTTATGCATATGTGCATACAAGGTCTTTGATTGATTACCTCCCACCCA
>NW_005369101.1:668583-679718 GCF_000412655.1 Myotis brandtii
GCAACCATAGTAAAACAAAGACATATTTTTGATATTTATTTTATATATTTAAATGCCATTTAACAAAGAAAAATCAACCAAAAAAATGAGTTCGCGTGTCACCTCTGACCCGCGTGTCATAGGTTCGCCATCACTGGTCTAAGGGCACATGTTTCCTCACCAGCTTGTGACTTAGTAGTTATGTGGTTAAGCATCAGAAGCTTTACAAGGATGTAGTCTGTAATTGCTACTACCGATAACCTTTGCTTTGGTGATGTGCTATATAATACATGCGGTTGACAGTCTCTGAATCTTTATTTTCTTTTTAGAGACAGTACGCAATCTCCCAAACTGGCTCGCTGTCCTTGCTAACTGAAGTGTAGTATCGACCACCCTCTTAAACTCTTATGCCTTTAGTAATTTGTGAACTAACAGTGCACTATTCATGTTGCCTTTATCCATCACACTTGATTCTCATCTTTTCCCTGCATTTGTGAAGGGAAATCATTAATGAGGATTTATGCATAGGGTGGCATTACTGACTCTCTTACTACAGTTAAATTTTATTCACCTTATTTTGAAAAACGATCTTTCATTTATTGCATATACTATTTTACTAGGTTATACTGCTCAGCTTGGCTTGATGCCTTTCATTCTGCCTGGCCCTTCCCCCCGCAGAGCGCAGCAAAAGCAGCAGGACACCACTCGCTCCTCCGCTGGGGCCCCCGCAGGCCTGGTCTGCTTATGCCCTGGCCTCCTCTGCTGTCACCAGGCCTGTGAGGGTCCTCGGTCTGTCTGGGGACTGGTCTGTGGGTTTTCCTTAAGCACTCTGCTGCTTCAGATCATTTGTGGGAGAACACCCACCAGGCTTGAAGCTTCACTGAAGTAGACTATTTGATTTTAAGAAAAATAACAATAATCAAAGCACGGTTTCTCCAGGTCTTCATGTTGGAGTGCCCATTCTCTCCCCCTGTGCTCCTCCCCTGCACCGATCCAGTTCTCGGCCTGAGGAAGCTGAGTGTGTAAGGGATGCTCAGGTTAGGAAGCCGCTAACCTGCCTGCAGTCCCTTTCCTGCTGTTTGTGGAATGTGCCTGGTGTCCTGATCTCTGGCCTCAGAGCTTTGGCTGGTTGCTGAATCCCCTGTTGCTCTCACTCTTGGGCGTTCTGCCTCCGTGCATTTGATCTTTGATTATGTAAAGTAATTCCTTCCTCAGCCATTCTGTCTTTTTGTCTGTGACAGCAGTTCACCATGAATTGCTTTCTAGTGGCCTCTCCGGTGTTGCTGAGGCCCTCGGTGCCTCTCAGGGACAGGGGGGAGACCCAGGCTGCCCTGTTGTGTAAGGAAGCCCTTTGCCAGCATGCGGGGAAGGGGGAGGCAGGAACCCGACATCCTCCCCAGAATCGGCACAAGGCAACAAACACTGTGTGGACATAGTGTTTCTGTAAATCATCGGCATATAAAGTGGAATATAATTTTTAGCTATTTATGAGCTAAATACACAGGTTAACTGAAAGAACCGAAAATGGTGGCAAGGGCACTTTGGGGGGGGGTCCACTGTTTGACTCCGCGAGGCATGACCTGACTCACCTCTCTCCTCCTCAGCCAGAAGGCAGGGGAAGTATGCATGTAAGTCTATGCCTTTCGTCAGGGCACAGGGTTTCCAAAGGGTGATCTTCAAAAGTAGACGGTTCCCTCTTACAAACCCGTGTGCAGATGTTTGCAGCAGACAGACCGGCAGCTGCTCACCATCGCGCAGCCACCAGGACTCCAGACCCTTCCTCTGTGGCTAAAAGCAGCTGTTGATGAACTAACAACCATCAAGACAGGTGTTCAATTTAGAAACAAACATTTGCCTACAATGCTACTCCTGCCCATCAGCTGAAGTGGGATGTCATTTCCAGCTGCTCATGAGCTAAATACACAGGTTCTCTGTGGGAACTGGAAGCGGTGGCAAGGCCGCCCTGGGGGGTCCACTGTTTAGAGGCCACGAGACGAGGCATGACCTGACCCACCTCTGTCCTCATTGCCTGTGTGATCTCCTTCCTCAGCCCGGTCCTGTGCTGGGAACTCAGCCTGTGCTGGGAACCAAAGGTGAACAAGCCTGACAAAGGAGTCGTTTTACTCCTTGTCTGTCCTAGCAATGGGGGTAATTACAGAAATAATTAAGCAAATAACTGGAGACACACGGAATTTGAATTACTGTGTTGAGAGGAAGTGCTCTGTGCAGTGAGAATTCATGATCTGAGCACCTGACTTCAGCTCCAGGGCCAAGGCAGGCTTCCCTCAAGTAGGGACACGGGAGACAGAGCCTGGCACAGGGAGACAGTGGAGGGTGGGCCTGCAGGGGGCGGGCTGCCCATCCTGGCATTTACCGCTGAGCCAGGGAGCTCATCCAAACTGCAGGAGACAGAGGACCTCGTGGCACCAGACCCGGTCTCTGGGTTCCTGGAGGCAGTGATCCCTCACTGATCACCAGAGTTCTCAGCGACCAGCCCCTGTCAAAGGATCTAACACGTGGAGTGGTGATGGGATCAGACCCCCCCCTTTAAAAATGATAATTCTGACTGCAGTGTGGAGAGTAAGTTGGAGGGAGGCAGAAGCAGCCAGGGGGAAGTCAGGGAAGGAATGATTACTAGTCAAGACGTGATGGTGGCTGCCCTCAGCCCAGGCCTCTGGGTAAGACTGTCAGAGACTTGCTCTCTGTATTTCCAGAGTGCTCATGGCCTCGATGCTTCCCGATGCTTCTTTAAAGTCACGTATTCACTCACTGAACCTCCTTCATCATGCACTGGACCTGGGCGGGGGATGGGTTCAGGGAGGGAACTGCATCCCGGGCCTGGGAGCGCTCTTAGAGAGGAAGACGATTGAGTCACAGCTGCTGGGCATCACAGGAGGTGGGGGAACAACAGTTACTCCCCAAAAGGCACCAAGCCGGGCCCTGACCCAGAGAAGCAGCTCTGTAGATGCACAGAACTGAAGGAAGAGTGAAACCGAGGCAGCTGTCTCTGATGAATATTAGTTTGAGACTTAGCAGTATTGGAGATAAAACTCCTGAACACTATTTTTAAAAATTAAGTCATCTTTGGGGTATTGAAAAGAAAAGATATCCTGTTTTTATCTGTGTTCCTTATTGCTCACCGCATCAACTTTCCATATGTGCCCTGGCTGAGGTCCCCAGATGTTATTTGAGTCAGGCTTCATTTCTCCTACACAAACTCACTGTCCACTCTTCTTCAGCCCATCCCGGCATTTAGCAGTGTCTCCTTACTCCTATCAGTCAGAGATCTTCAGATTGCATCTGACAGAATCTCCACTCAATTGGCTGAACAAAAGAAAGAAAGTGATTGGTTTATCTAGCTAAGCTTTAGGACACCAGTTCCATGCATCTCTGGATACAAACATAAAAATACGCCCTGGCTTTGGAGGGTGTGGCTCAGTTGGTAGGAGCATCGTCCGGTACACCAAAGGTCTCGGGTTCAATTCTTGGTCAGGGAACATGCCTAGGTTGCAGGTTTGATCCCTGGCCCTGGTGTGTGTGTGAGGCAACAGTTTGATGTTTCTCTCTCCTCTCTCTCTCTCTCTCTCTCCATATACTAGAAAGTAGGGACTCAGAGACAGGGGGTCAGGGATTTGATTTCATGGACTGAGGTGATAAAAACTGAAGATGGTTAAAGTCTTCTAAAGTACAATGTATGCTCCAGTGGCATTTCTTAGGCCTGGAGAAAGGAAGGGTGCTCAGCAAGCAGACTTCCTGGCTTCTTGATATGCCTGGCCTGACCTGGCCCCTGTCCTCCGGAGCGTAGGCCACCGGCTCTAACACCTTGCTAGGTTGGCTGGAAATGCAGAATCCAAACCCCATCCCAGCCTTGAATCAGAACCCACCACCTCTAACAAGGCTGTGTGAACACTTTACAGTTAGAGGAACCTTGCTCTGAAAGTTTCCGTCTCAAGCACAGTGTATTCTATGGTATGGAGAAAGACTCAAGACTCTATGTTTGGCCATAATGTTACTGGGCATAAGTTGCTACCAAACTCTCCCCACAAGCAAGGTAAATTTCAAGGGAGACATGTTGAAACTACCCATATATTATTTCATACATAAAAACTCTCCCTTCATTGCCAATATTGGAAGACATTTTTTAAGGCTAGAAAGTCATCTTTTCTCACATACAGATGACTGTTAGTTGTGACCTCAAATGCCGGAGAGCCGGTCTCAGCCATTTCACAGTCTGACTCTCCCCTCTACCCCTTTCCTCCGCCTCCGGCCTGCTTTCTAGCAGGATTCCTTACCACCTGCTCAGCTAGGGATGGAGTGCATTCGGTTTCCATTCCCTGTGGCACAGGTAGCCAGTCCCAACCTTGCTAACTAATATCAGACCAGATGTGCTAAGAATTTTATTGACTATTTTATGTAACAACATGAATTACAAGAAGGCTCAAACCAAATTCATGGAAATTTAATGCATAGGAGATTTAAGCCAGAAACTATTTAAACAGGCTTAAAAGGTTACAAAAGGAAAAGAACAGGATCAGTGTGTTTGAGTGATAACATAAGAATTTAAACTGAATCTGGGAGAGAAAACCTGCCTCTTGACCTATACATTTACCTCCTAAATGAAGTATCAGCTGTTCTACTGTTTTTGAATTTTAAAAATGAACTACTATACAAATATAAAAGCACTGGCAAATTCCCCACCTCTGGTACTGAGAATCATTCTGTAGATTTATAGCATCTGAAAGCAGAGACTGCAAAATAGGGAAAGAGAGTGTGTTGGTGGACAAGCCTGAGCTGGCATCGAGTCCCTAGGAGCCACGCACTTGCGTGAGTTGCTTCAATGCACAGAGTTGGGCTCCATATCTATACAATGAAAAGTAGTAAGTCTATGAAGACCTGTTGTCCAGATTAAATGAGATGGTTTACTTATTGAGCCCAACTTGTACTACAGATATTCAGTAAAGGGGAGCTAGTGATGTTAGGAGAGCCAGTTGAGAGGTAAGTAGTGGCAGGAATGAGGCACATGTGATGCTAGGGAACCTTTGTCAGTCTAATTACATTTTAAAAAGTCACCTCTATTCCCATATTCCCACAGGTAGCCTTTGGAGTAGGGACATGAATATTTTTCCAATTTAATAGGCAGATGGAACACAAGAAACAATGGCATTACGTGACTGACAAGGCTCCCAGCCAGTCCTCAGAGAGCCAGGGCTGCACCCCAGCTGCCAGGTGGTAACAGTCTGGGGCCTTTAGCCACAGCTGTGCCTCTGCTGGGCTCCCGCTACTCTTCTTGTAGCCCCTGCTCCCTGCCAATGAAGCTTCCCAAACAAACAGTTAAGAGATGGAAAAGAAAAGGAGCTCTGTACAAAATCCACAGAATACTGGCACTGCAAAGCAGGGTATCCCACGTACCTGCAACAGTGCCTCTCAGGTAGCAGGCACCAGACATGCCTGTTGGGTTAAGCACTACATGTTGAGTACATGTTTTAATATTGCAAGGAAAAGATGAGGAGGCTCATAGCATAGGCAATTTTCACCAGCAAAGGACTGGATTTTGTTACTTTTCATGAGCATAAGGGGGCAGACATTCAATGCAGGAGCTGACGAGATGTGGTGACTTGTCAGTGGCAGTTCTTGGGTGACACACCTGGAACCAGAGAGGAGGGAGCCCGATTCCAGGATGTGTCACCCAAGAGCCGCCCTCTCACAATCCAGGACCCCTCAGGGGATGTGGGAGGGCTGTTTTGGCCTGATCCCTGGAGGCCAGGTCAAGGGACCCCACTGGTGCAGGAATCCGTGCACAAAGCCTCTAGTTAGTTTATAAAGAATAATCTTTTAGGGTGCTTGTTAAAACTGTAGATTTCTGTTCCCACCATCACTCTTAGTCACATGATCAAGGATGTTCCCAAGACTATGTTGATATTGTGCATGTGGGTTACACACTGTAATACATGAGTTAGATTCTAGGTGAAGGGGCTGATGTGTGTGTGTGTGTGTGTGTGTGTGTGTGTGTGTGTGTGTGTGTGGTGTGTGTGTGTGTGTATGTGTGCATTTATGAACGTTGACTGGTGAAGAAGGGAGAAAGAAGGTGCCAGATGAGAAAGAAAACATTGGTAAATTCTTTCTCTTCTTTTAATAATCACACTTATCTTTATATTTCTACATAAGGAAAAGTTAAGATTGGTTAGAACCATAATTTCCATTATAATTTAACTAGAGGCCTGGTGCACGAAATTTGTGTATGGCATTGAGGGGGGTGTCCTGCAGCCCGGCCTGCACCCTCTCACAATCTGGGACCCCTTGGGTAGGGTCCCTAGGCCTGGCTGGCAAGCAGGGCCTATTAGGGCTTCCCTTCCCCCAGCTGCTGACAGCTGGCCCCACCCCCGCCACTACCACTGCTTGCCATCTTTGCAGCGCTGCCCCACTCCCCTGCCACTGGTCGCCTCCTTTTGAGGGTGACAGGCGTGGGGTGTGATTGCTTGGCTAGCCTGGGCCTCCCTCTGCCAGGCAATCGCTGGCTGGCCCCACCCACATGCCACAGGCCACCAGCTGGGTGGCCTGGGCCTCCCTCTTTGGGGCGATTGATCACAGGGCTCCTCGACTGATAGGCATGCAGAGGTAGGCCCTATCCACCCACCCAGGGCTCCATGATCGATCGCTGTGCAGAGGGTGGCCTGGGCCTCCTTCTTTGGGGTAATTGATTGTGAAACCCCCCCATTGATCGCCCCACAGAAGGTGGCCTCTGGGGCGATCATGAGGCCCCCAGACCAATCTCATTGTACCCGCCTTTGCTGGCCTGGTACCAGTGCGTGTCATAGCATGGTTGTCCGGAAGGCCATCCAGGTGGTCATTCTGCTGTTCGGTCATTTGGTCAATTTACATATTATGCTTTTATTATTATAGATTCCCTTTCCTCCTCCGCTTCCCCCTGTGCTGTATTCAACCACTCCCTAAGGAGCCCATGTGTTGGGAGAAAGCCCCCAAAAGTCTAAATTCAGGATCAATTCCTAACAACTGAAACATGTCCTTATTCAAATTCAAAAGAGCTTTAATAGGAGAACCTGTCATACAAAAGCAAAGCAGTGGCCGGCTGGGAAGAATCCACACCCAGATCAGGATCCCATTTGATAAGAAGTTAATAGTAAAACAAGACAGTGGGTAGTCACATAGACCACCAGAAAAAACGTATTTCTAAATTGACAGATGACATCAGGCACTTATCACACTCTATACACTCTGTAATCTCCTTCCTGGGCCTGACGTTTAAGTTTGGGCAGCATTTGTGTTTTCTGGGTAGTCAGCCAAGCCTGAGGCTACAGAGAGTTAAACAGTCATAGGTTAAACAGAGAGCCCAGCATTTCCCTGATGCCTTCGCTGCTGGAGACTTATTGCATCTAAAGTGAGTTCCCTACACCTTGGAAAGAGTGGGAAAAGAAAATTGGCCTCATCAATTTCCATACTGTCTCTTTCAAAAGGCCTTCATTACCTTTTTTATTTTTAGACCTGTTCACACAATGTTTCTTTTAGAGCATTGTCAAAGATCCCAGGAGTATTATGAAAACTTTCATTAAGAAAAGTGGGCAATGATTTCAAGGACTAAAAAGAGCTATCTTGAACGTTATGAAAAAGGAGAAAGTTCAAGTAGTTAACCAGATGTGCAAGGGGAGCAGGAGGTGGGCAGGAGCATGGCTGCCTGGGAGGAGCTTAGGTGTGAGCTGACTCGCCCATGGCCTTATGCAGGTGCAGAAGTAACCTGAGGACAAATCTACCTCCTTCACTGCTTTCTTTACTCTTCACTTTTTATACATTTTTGGATTAAAATGAGACAGTGTCTGTAAATAAAACTTCTATATGTCCTCAGTAGTTAGAAAGGCATTCAATGATCCTTGAACCCCCTCACTCTGATACTGTCTGAAAATGTCAAGTCTTGTTATTTTACTTCTCCTACAGTCTCTTCAGATGAGCTTCTTTTCTTCTTCTTCACAATATCTAATTAGCCCATTTTTCTCTACCACTTCTGTTAATTAGCTCAGCTGCTATAGCCAAGTACCAGGGACTGGGCAGCTTAAGCAACAGACATTTATCTCCCGCAGTTCTGGAGTCTGGGAAGTCCCACAACAAGGGGCCAACCAGCTCAGCTCCTGCTGAGGGCCCACCTGCTGGCTTGTAGGTGCGGATTCTCCACCTGAAATGTGCTCACCTGGCCTTTCTTCAGTGCCTGGGGGTGGAGAGAGATAAGGAGAGTTCTCTCTCTTCTTATAAGTCCATAGGTCCTGTCAGGTTAAGACTCCATCCTAATAATCTCTTCTAACCTCAATTACCACCCAAAAGCACTATCTCTAAATACAGTCACACTGGGGGATATAGGACTTTAACGTATGTATTTGGGGGAGGGGCGGGGCACAACTCCTCAACTGCAGTCCTTATGTTCTCCAATTTTTAATGTTCCCATAGGAAAAAGTCGACCATTTGTACAAGGCTCCTGATGGCCACATGTGTATTCATTCACTAAAACTGTGTTAACAACTTACTTTACCAGGATGGGCTCTATAGTAGGACCTGGGATTACCAGACTCTTTAAAAATATGGAGCAATAGAATATTACTGATATGATCACAGAAAAGATTCATTACACTGTGTGGTACAAAGGAGGGAGCCCTCACTTATGGCTATAAATTATGATTACATGGATTATGTTTTTATTTTTATTTTTTAAATATATTTTTTATTGATTTCAGGGAGGAAGGGAGAGGGAGAGAGAGAAACATTAATGATGAGAGAAAATCATTAATCAGCTGGCTCCTGCATGCCCCCTACTGGGGGTCGAGCCCCTCAACCCAGGCATGTTTTGGCTGGAATCAAACCCAGGACACTTCAGTCTGCAGGCCAATGCTCTATCCATTGAGCGAAACCACCAGGGCTGATTTTGTGGATTATTGAAATGTTGCTAGAAAGAGATGTAGAGAGGAAATGGAGGACAAGAAACAGCCTGGTGCAGGAAAGGCAATAAGCCACCCACAGGAAATTTGGGGTATCTAGAAGCAGGATTGGGAATGGTGATTCGGTGAGTTCCAAAGTAGCCTTTCAGACAGAGGCTGGTTTATAGTGGACTCTATATGTCTTATTGGAAAGCAACTTCTTTGTCCTTGAAGGCATTGAGTATATTTTAATAATAGCGTACAATGCTTAATTGGGTTGGAAATGTGAAGGACAAGGGCAAGTATGAGTTTGGCAATTGAGTAAGAATTTCACATTATAATTGCTAGTGATGAGCTCTTTCATCAAATAACTATTGAATGACTAGTACTTAAGGTTCTGAATAGGCTGGAAACTACATTGTATTAATTTGTAGAACATTCCTCATTGTTTCTCAATTAACCCAGTGCCATCATAGATATTTAAGAGTTACTCAGGCTTGTACATTCAATTCATACTAAAAATAGTCTATGAAATAATTTATTTCAATGATTATATGATTAATCACCTGTCAGGAATAGTTGAAAAAAATGTAAATTAGTTGTAGGAATCTGATCCTTAAATATATTTGTAACAGAAAAGACCAAAGTTCTAGATTCTCCCTAACTATGACAGGAATTTGTTCAAGATATGATCCCTAATTTTAATAACATTGAAATAATCAACTCCCTAGCCCTGACCCTGGGCTGGTACCTCAGGTCAGAAGCCCACTCAAGTGAGATATGAGCAGCAGCCCAAAGAAAATCAAGCTACAGGGACTCTATTTCTATTCATAGAATTGCCTAGAAACCCACATTTTAGCTTCTGCTCTCCAACCCTTTTTCTTTATCATAATATACTTATTTTGTCTTATGACTTAAAAACAAACCAACAACAACAACAACAACAACAACAAAAAAAACAATGAAAATTCTGGCTCTGTCCTCAAACTCCTTCAACTCTTAGAACTTGTCAGGCATTTGGGTCTATGCTATTTTCTGGAGATTCCCATTCCTGTCCATGTGGCTAGATATACTACAGAGACACCAGGCAATCGAGCACCATGAGAATAATCCAGTATTCAACAAAGCTAGGGGCGGCAGGGGAAGTGGGTGGTGGTGGTTTGGGGCTGGGGGACAGATAGCAAAATATTAAATCTAGATCATTCTTATTCTCCATTCATTGGCAATGGTTTGTTGAGATGCCAAATTTGTCCTGGCAGATGAACTTGGTAGTTTCCTTCATTTTATCATCTTCAGTGATAGAGTTAAATCACAGACTTCAGTTGCTTGTCTTAATAACCAAAAAATACTAGATTATATTCTTTGATTTGTTCTCCAAATGGACTTTCTTTCTCAGAAATACTATAGATCACTAATTTGTAAGAAAAGTCAAGACTCTTTATATTTTCAAGTACTGAATTCACAAAGAGTAATGTGATAATGATGCCTTGTTTTCTCAAGCTTTCAGATGTGCATGCCTGGAACTGGCAACTTGCAATCTCTTTCTCTTGCTACTTCATCTGAATTACCTAACTTGCAGAATGTCTGCCTGCATTCCATTACTGATTTTCTAGTTTAACTACCTGTAGTTTTTCAGTCTCCAGGAGTTAGGGAAACATAGCTCAAATTAGAAAGTGCCTTGCCACAGCCCGTAAGAAAAGCCATTTCTCCTTGATTTGCAGTGCCTTCTTTGAATATCCATAGTGGGGCCTGAGAGACCCATATTTTGTCTTTGGAAGCAGGTGCAACACAGAGTAGATTCATGATTTTAGTGGAGGGACACAATGAGGCACCAGCCGGCCGATTACTTTCGGAAGAATAATGTACTGGGGCCTCCAATTGATCATATCCACCTTCTCCCAGTCTGAGCTCAGAATTCCCATTTTCACTTTTTAAATTAATAATAACCATGGGTTTGTTTTTCCATTTATAAAAGTAATAGATGTTCATTTCATAAATAGAATACATTAAGAGGAAAAATATTTTATAATCTCACCATTATTGTGGTGTCTTAAAGATCACTCATATATGTATTTTATGCATCCATTCATCCAGATAGCCAGCCATGCACTTGTGTGTATTTTGCTCTAAAATTGCATTTGAGACAACTTAGTTTATATTACTAAAAAATCCATGACATTATTAAAAATACTTTAAAAGCATGGTTTTTCATGTCTGACAATTCTCACTTTGAAAATAAAA
>NW_005369101.1:679932-681767 GCF_000412655.1 Myotis brandtii
TAAATTACATATATAAGGCATACAAAAGACAAATACACCTTTCTGTTTGATTGGTTGGTTTTGTGTTCTGTCTCGCCTGAGCTATCCTTCCTCCAATTGGAGGAACACTTGATTATGGAGAGTATACAATTTTGAGGTTGTATACTCAAAAAAGAGAGCCCTGAGACCATCTGCCCTGTGGTTTCAAATCTCAAGGGCTCCAAGAAGGTGCCGCAGGGGCAGTAGAGGTTCCTGTTGTGTTGCTAGAGCTGCTCCACTCCCCTGTTTTCTAAACAGTGTATTTCACAAGATGACTTATTTAAAGCTGTGTGCGTAAAGGTTTCTACTGCTTTGAAAGCTCTTCTTGGTCTTGAACTTCTTACTCAAGGTGGTGGCCGCTTCTACAAATACCCTATCAGGGGCCATTTAGATGATACTTTATCTCCCCAGTGAATATTGTCTAAGTATGTGAGTACAAACCCCTCTTTGCCAGGGAAGGGCGTGAATGAGTCAGGAAAAACCCACCACCTCATGCCAGTGCTTGCTATTTTGGAATCCAGGTGACACTCCCTTGAGGGTCAAATTCACAAAAAGCATGAGAAGAATGTTGTTGGGAGCTTCTGAGAAAGACAATCTTTTCTTATGAGAAAAGAACAAAACAAACAGAAAAGGTGGGTCCTCCTGCTGCCCGCTGATTCAACGCCTGGAAGAACTTCCATAGCTCCACTAACAGCCTATGAATGAATGGGCCAGGAAGATGGAAATAGAGCTCAGGGAACAGAGGTGTGGAAACACATTTCTTGTTGAAACTCACTTGCTTTCCGCTCTTCTCCATCCCATCCTCAACTCCTAACTCTTTGGTTTTATTGCCATAGAGATTTAGGCCAGTGGGACTTTGGTGATGTAAAATGCCATCCTCATCATGCCTGTAGACCAACCATTCTGGGACAAGCTTAGTAATATGTTGGGTATTAAAAACAAAAACAAATTTGACTGAGATCAGATAACTTAATATGATTTCAAGTAAAATCACTTAATTTTTGTTCATGGAAAATTGCCTAATTCTTTCATATCTCAGTGATCACAATAGTAAATTGATGATTATTATCTGTATACTACTTACTTTACAGAATTGCTGGGAGATTAATCTTAAGTGTGTAATGAATTGTGATATGAAATGGAAGATAGCGTTCTCACATCTGTGGTTGCTAGAGTGCACTAATGATAGCTGGCACTTAGGAAGGCTTACTACATGCCAGGGTCTAAAGTGAAATATTTCACTTTCATGGTCACTAAAAACATATGAGGGTTAATATATTTATTTTTCATCCTCACCTGAGGATATCTGGGTTTTTTTTTAATTGATTTTAGAGAGAGAAGGGAGAGAGAGAGAAATATCTTTATGAAAAAGAAACATCGATTGGTTGCCTCCTGTACATGCACTGATCGGGGATCTTATTAGAATCCTAGGTATGTGCCCTGACTGGGTATTAAACATGTAACCTTTTGGTGTATGGGAGGACCTCCGATGAACTGAGCCACTAGGCCAGAACATGAGTTTAATACTGATGATGGTGATGATAATTATGATAATAATAATCATTATTATTATATCAAAATAATAATATTTTTCAAAGATTTTTGGAACTGAGAATTGTAGATTATGTTGTACTTATTCCATTTTATAGACAAAAATGAAAGCATGCAAAGGCTATGCAAATGTCCTCACATCACACAGCTTTTAAGTGGAGAGGCTCAGGTTGAATTCAGGTTGTCCTTCTCAGAGGGAGTCTGACTCTTAACCTCTCTGCTAACAATTGTTTACACTCCCACATAGCCATCCCTCTCCTGCCTCA
>NW_005369101.1:683376-694980 GCF_000412655.1 Myotis brandtii
GTCCTTTGGTTGAACTCTCCCCCTTACCCCCACCCTCCCCTACCTTCCCTCTGAGGTTTGACAGTCTGATCGATGCTTCTCTGTCTCTGGATCTGTTTTTGTTCATCAGTTTAGGCTGTTCATCATATTCCACAAATGAGTGAGATCATGTTTAAGAGGATTTTTAAGAACATCAAAATTATGTTAAACATATTTCAGCAAGTAGTCTTTAGAGCAGAAGAATCAACATTTTTTAAATGCTTTTGCTTCCATGATTTCTGTACATTTTTATTGGTCTTAAAGAGAAATCAGACACTTATGAGAGAGAGTACCAGAACTGATACAAGCACAGTTCAGTCAATTATAATGATTTATTATTGAAATCCTTGATTTAAAATAAGCACAGCTATATTCAAATTTATATCTTTATATTTATAGGATATAAACATAAAGGGTATGATAGAGACAGATAAGCAGAGACAGCACTCATACCTTTTTTTAAATAGATATTTATTGTTGAAAGTATTACAGATGCCCCGCTTCTCCCCCACTGACCCCTCCATTCCCACCCACCCCCAGCATTCACACATATAATTTAAAAAATAATACTGTATGTGTAAGTTTAGAGTGCAACCTGTGCACTGCTCTCAGGGTGAGATGAACACAAACTCCCGCTGGGTGGTGCTTCCAGCGGACCCAGCCCTGCAGCAGGGCCAGGAGGGAGAGCCGCGCTGCTGGGAGGAAGGACAGAGAGGCAGGTGCAGCCTGGGAGCAGCAGATGCACGTCCCCCTCATGTTGCTGGGCCACCAGGCTGCAGGACGGGCTGTTTGCAGGGATGAGTGGACAGGGAAGCAAGCAGGGGCCAAATCATAAAGGCCTTCTTTGTTATGAGGAAAAGCTGATATGCTGATGCTAAAGTTAATATTTAATCATTGAATAATGTGAAACTAGAAATCACTGTTAAAATATGCCTTTGGTTCAAACAGAATATATATTTAGACGATCCATGTTGACTGAGCCCTGTGCTAAAAGCATGACTACCTAATCAGTAATTCCTCACGATATGGCTGGATCTGCCTCACATTCCGGGCACGGTGCATAGACTTGTGATCAGGAAACATGGAGAGAATCAGATTCCTTTATGTTCCACAGTCAAGCTTGATCACTTTTAAAGAATGTCTAAAATTCTATTAACTTTAATTGCTGTGGCTTTTAATTAACCACAAGAAGAGTTTGGAAAACAGTACATTCAGCTTTATTTTAGTGATTCAGATCATGTCTGAGAATAGATAAAGGATGTTTATAAAATCATGGGCCAGCCCGACCATTGTGGCTTAGTGGTTGAGTGTCCACCTATGAACCGGGAGGTCACGGTTCGATTCCCAGTCAGGGCACATCCTCAAGTTACAGGTTCTATCCCCAGTGTAGGGTGTGCAGGAGGCAGCCAATCAATGACTCTCTCTCATCATTGATGTTTCCATTTCTCTCTCCCTCTTCCCTCCTCTCTGAAATCAATAAAATATATATTTTTTAAAAATCCTGGTCCAGAATATTTTTGTCATATTTCAGTTTATTCCAATGTTAATAGTTGGCCATACAACCATCTTTTTCCTCAGCCAGAAACCTAGTCATGTCTTTCACTATCTTCACCTGCTACTTCCAATCACTTTGTCATTTCTCTCTCTTAACTACGGTTCCCTCCATTTCTTTCAAACCTGTTGCCATTGCTCACATTACGCAGTCCACATGGTCTAGCCATCCATCAAGACTCTAGCCAACTCCCCATGAATTTTTCCTACACCTTCTCCTCCAGCTGGGCCAACTTGACCACTCACACCTGCACCTCCCAGGCAGTTTTGGGCTGTTTTTACTACATGTCTTTCTCCCCTCTTGGATTCTGTGTGACCTGCCTTCTGAAAGCAGACATGGCACCACATGCATCTTTTTACCCTTGAACTTGGCACATGGTGCACTCCCAGCACTGTAAATGACTGGCCAGCACTCGCTGAGTGAGGGACAAAACATCTGTTAATGTTTTCCTGCCCAATAATTCTATTCTTTAGTTTTTGGAGGTGGCTTTTCATATTCACTTACATGCTCATTAGTATTTTGGGCCACAGTTGGTGGCAATTTTTTGCTCTTGGGTTTTCTGGACATTGATAGGTAAATGGCGAAAATGTGTACAAACAATTGGTTTTTATCATGACACGAAGAAAATGAGGCCTCATAGGTTCCCTGTGTGGTGGGTGTACCAGAACACGTCTGCCAGGATTCTGCCTCCTGGCTCCGGGACAAAAGGTTAACTCTACAAGGGGAACATTCAAGAGAGGTGCATGATCTCATATTGCAGTTTAGACTTGCATATACATGACTCTTGTTTGCACTTGTGTTTGTTTGCTTGGTGCACACGTGTGCATGTGTGTCTGTTGCAATAGATTCCTTTAAAATACACACATATCATTTTGTTTTTTACTCTACTTATGTCCCTCCCATGTTCTCCTCCCCCTTCCTTCTTCGTTCTCCAGATCAGCATTTCTCACCCTGGGCACAATGGGCTTTTTGATCCAGACCAGTCCTTATTGTGGGGGCTAGACTGTGCATTCACCCTGTTTATCAATAGCAGCATCTTGGGCCTCTACCCACTGCTGGTAGAGCCTCCGCCCAAGCTCTGACAATCAAAATCGTCCCCAGATATTATCTAGGGAAATGGAGGTAAAACAACTGCTCTAGACAGGCGATGATAGGGGTCTGATGGATATCCTTTATAACGAATTGCATAATGTGTAGCCATATACTAAAAGACATACATGGAATATTTAGTTGTTTCTTCTTTTATTACTCTAGACCTTATTAAACCCCTTGCTCTGCTTCCTCCAAGCCAATAGATAAAGCACCAACTTGTTCTTTTTCAATGTCCACACAACCCGCAGGGGTGCTAGGCTTTTAGCCACCGTGTCCTTTGAACATTATCTATGTTTCTGTTTGGGTCCAAACACACAATGCTGCAATAGGCAGCTTTGCTGTTAGAGCCACACTAGTTGACACTTTTATTTCCTTGGTCTACCTCTCTGGAGTGAACTTTCTATACTGCAAAGTTTGTATATGTTTAATGGAAATGGATGTTGATAGATTCATTTCCTAAAAGACTAAAGCAATACAGATTTTCTTCACTAAGGTGAGAGGACCCACCCCTCTTCCTGCCGGCACCCTAACCAGCACTAGCTGCCAGGCGCCACGTTTTTCCAATCTAGGGTGAAGTGCATCCTATCATCGCCATAACTTGCACTTTCCTCATAGCAGTGATGTTGAAGAGCTGGTTAATGGAGCATCTAACTGGAATAGCATCTCATCAGCCACTGGTGGGGTCACCTTTAATTTCTGGAGCGGCTGCCGGAGAGGTCTGTGCAGGCAGGGGCTCGCCTCACTTCAGGAGCATCAAGATGATGTTCTGGACCATAGGGCTTCATTCCCCTCTTTCACCAAATAAGCCTCTCCTTTATCAGAAAAATACATAAGGATTTGTATTCTCAGCATCATTCAGAGAATAAATGCTCTATTCATAACTGAATTGTTTTTTTGTGCTTCTCACATTTTATATTTGTGTTATTTGTGTGTTGAGTGTGTATGTGCCCCTCAAACAGAAAACCAGAGACCAGTGTTGGCAATGCATTCCTGACGCCACGTTCGGTGTTCCTGTGTAGGAATGTTCCCACTGGGAAATGTGCCCAGTTGTGAGATGATGGCTGCTAGTTGCTGGTTGTAGTTTACGGGAAAATGGAGTGCTCCGCGAGGGGATGCTATATTCAGGGTCCAGGTGAGCAGTCATTCTGGAACTCGTGGAAAGTCTTTCAAGCAGTTGCTTCAATGCAGGTCTACAGAGGACTGGCTGAGAAGATAGGTTTATACCATCACAGGGAGGATGAAGGAGAAAGTGTGTGTTGTTGCTAAAAGTAAGGGAAAGAATTAGAACTTTGTTGTTGTTGTTAATCCTCAACATAGGAAATCTTTACCATTGATTTTTAGAGAATGACAGGAAGGTAGGGAGGGGGAGAGAGAAAGAGGTAGAGAGAGCGAGAGAGGAACATTGATGTGAGAGAGACACATTGATTGATAGCCACCCACAGGCTCCCTGACCAAAGCTGGGGATCAGGAACCTGAAACCCAGATAATTGCCTTAGCAGGAATGGAACCCGTTACCCTTTGGTGCATGGGCCGGTGCTCTAACCACTGAGAAACACCAGCCAGGGCTGAATGTTTCCCCCCTTGTGGTTTTATCAAATAACAAAAGGGGAAAATATTAGTTCTACTTTGAATTTTTTAAAAATATTTATTCCATTACAAGAGAACATACATTCAGTCATTAGATGAAACTTGGAAATATAATTTTTAATAGACATATAACAATGAATGGCTGGTAATTTTGTTTTTCAACCAAATATGATTGGAAGTCAGTGCAAATGCCTCTCATATTCTGGTAATGGGGTGATTCCAGTCTCAATGGTATGAGTTTTGACATATTCTGGATCTCTTAAAATATAAAATACAAGAAGTCAGGGCATATTATACTAGAGCAGGGGTGGGCAAACTTTTTGACTCGAGGGCCACAATGGGTTCTTAAACTGGACCGGAGGGCTGGAACAAAACCATGGATGGAGTGTTTGTGTGAACTAATATAAATTCAAAGTAAACATCATTACATAAAAGGGTACGGTCTTTTTTTTTTAGTTTTATTCATTTCAAACGGGCCGGATCCGGCCCGCGGGCCGTAGTTTGCCCACGGCTGTACTAGAGCCTTATGAATTTGAAGCAACACATTTAAATCTAAGATTCTTATATTGCTTGTATAAGCTATTTTCATATACATTTATTTTTGAATACAAATATCTGAAGATAATAATTCGTATTTAATATGATGACAAACTCGGAATTTAGGTGGGCCAGGTCCATGCTACGCAGGTTCAGGGTCGTCTTGATCTCTGGCTCTGCCAGGAGCCACGCAGGCCATTTCACTAGTTTGAGGTGGTCATTGTCACCTGAGAGCTTACCTTCTGTAGTTACAGGTTAACCCAGCAAGGTCACTGCAGCCAGATATCAGACAAGACAGGAAGGTAATGTAAAGGAGTAAATGGACAAAGCAGTTTGACAGCCTGTGTGAAGACAAAGTTAATCATACTGACAATCAAGTCAACCAGGAAAATAAGTTTGTGTGAAAACGGTGACTTAGGAGCTGGTTATACCTGTTTGGGGAGTCTCCGCAGAGACACTGACTGATAGATGATAACATTCTATTAACTGCTTTGCCATGACCTCTGTGTGCAGTGGGGACTTTCTATGCAATGGCTGTTCATGGGGCAGGTGCTCAGATGGTAAAAGCTCCGCTTCCTCCTGGATCACACCACTTCACGTGGCGGAACTGCAGTCACCCGCACCTTGGTTCTGCTCCTCTAAACTCCAGGCACTCAAAATTGCTCCTCAAAAAACACAAACTGGGTCTCACCTGTGACTAGCGCTGCTATGGGGAGACTGCTTCTTCCGTGAGGAGACCATGGTGTCCTTGATGAATGATCTCATAAGTCGGTGGTGTTGACGGAGCTAATGTCCAAGGCACATATAGGCCTCGAGGGCTCATGGACTCCTTCCCAGGTGAGGCATGTTCTCTGGACACTGAAGTTCTCACGGAAATGAAGAAGTTACAAAAAAGACAAGTTCGGTCCATGACTCTCAGTACCTCTAGCGGCCTGACTTGATCCTAAGGCTTTAGAGCAGCCCCAGATAGAATTTCACAGACTCCAGTCAGTAGCTAACCTTGTGAACAACCGTGAATAGGTCTTGGTCCAAGTATGAGAACCCTAAGTGTCAGCAGCATCTCTCTTTTTTTATTAAATATATTTTATTGATTGTTTACACAGAGGAAGGGAGAGGGATAGAGAGTTAGAAACATTGATGAGAGAGAAACATCGATCAGATGCCTTTTGCATGCCCCCTACTGGGGATGTGCCCGCAACCAAGGTACATGCCCTTGACCAGAATCGAACCTGAGACCCTTCAGTCCGCAGACGAACGCTCTATCCACTGAGCCAAACAGGTTAGGGCAGTCAGCAGCATCTCTTGCATCAATTAAACTATCCAAGGGAATCAGGAAGAGCAAGGGAGCCAAGGCAGATATCAAGTTATACTACAAAACAGCTGCACTCAAAACAGCCTAGTCATGGCACAAGAACAGGCATATAGACCACTGGAACAGAACAGAGGACCCAGCAATTGACTCAGGCCATTGAGCTCAATTAATATTTGACAAAGGAGGCAAGTGTCCAAGGCACATATAGGCCTCGAGGGCTCATGGACTCCTTCCCAGGTGAGGCATGTTCTCTGGACACTGAAGTTCTCGTGGAAATCAGGGATTTACAAAAGAGACAAGTCTGGTCCATGACTCTCAGTACCTCTAGCGTCCTGACTTGATCCTAAGGCTTTAGAGCAGCCCCCAGATAGAATTTCACAGACTCAGGTCAGTAGCTAACCTTGTACATAACTGTGAATAGGTCTTGGTCCAAGTATGAGAACCCTAAGTGTCAGCAGCATCTCTCTCTTTTTTTTTTAATTTTTTTTTTTGCATTAAATATTGCTATCATATTTTGTATATCATATCTAAGATGAATGAAGTCTAAGAATTACTCTTTTTGAAAATCAATTCCATAAGGGAAATGATAGTTTCTAAATTGCAGACTTCATATTGCCCTTCTATGTTCTTCAAACCAGTAGTTCTGTTTCATCCCCCCTCTCACTTTGCTCACATCATAAAACTTTTTACAAAACTACTCACAATATCTGCTTCTTACTCAGAATTCTTGAGCTCATTTAATTGTTGGTCTTGTTGTGGAGCTTCATACACAATTTCCCTTGTCTTTCTGAAATTATTGTCTTCTCTCCATACTCCAGGAGGCTGATTAGAAATCCCTTATTTTTATCATTCCTTTTATTTTATTTATTTTTTAAAGTATAGCTGGCTTATGCTATTTTATCACTTTAAGGTTTAAAACATTATGATTAGACATTTATATACCTTAGAATTTGATTACCACATTAATTCTAGTAACCATCTATCACTAAGCAAAGTTATCACAGTTATCACAACTGTATTCTTCCTCACATTTTTCAAACATCCCTCCACCCCTGCCCTTTGGCAACCATCTATTTGTTAACAAAAATAAACTTCTCATGTTTAAATAGATAAGTAAAAAAATTAGAGCATAAGTTTATTCTTAAAACTAAAAGTTGTTATAGAAAGGACTTTTTAAATTATATAAAAGGCAGAGTTATAGGGAGAACCTTTGAATTTTTTTCACTCATGCTTAACTTAATGCCCTACAATATATATGACATAGTTTGAAAGACAAATATTGCTATCATATTTTGTATATCATATCTAAGATGAATGAGGTCTAAGAATTACTCTTTTTGGAAATGAATTCCATAAGGGAAATGATAGTTTCTAAATTGCAGACTTCATATTGCCCTTCTATGTTCTTCAAACCAGTAGTTCTGTTTCATCCCCCCTCTCACTTTGCTCACATCATAAAACTTTTTACAAAACTACTCACAATATCTGCTTCTTACTCAGAATTCTTGAGCTCATTTAATTGTTGGTCTTGTTGTGGAGCTTCATACACAATTTCCCTTGTCTTTCTGAAATTATTGTCTTCTCTCCATACTCCAGGAGGCTGATTAGAAATCTCTTATTTTTATCATTCCTTTTATTTTATTTATTTTTAAAGTTTAGCTGGCTTATGCTATTTTATCACTTTAAGGTTTAAAACATTATGATTAGACATTTATATACCTTAGAATTTGATTACCACATTAATTCTAGTAACCATCTATCACTAAGCAAAGTTATCACACTATTATTAACTGTATTCCCCCTCACATTTTTCAAACATCCCTCCACCCCTGCCCTTTGGCAACCATCTATTTGTTCTTTGTTTCTCTGAGTCAGATTTGCTTTTTGTTTGTTTGTTTGCTTGTTTTCATGTTGTTGTTTTTTTCAAATTCCCAAATGCAGCTGAAATCATGTGGTATTTTTATTTTTCTATATGACTTGTCTCACTTAGCATAAAACCCTCTAGGTCCATCCATGTTATCTCAAATGACAGAATTTTATTTTTTTGTTGCTGAGTAATTACCGATTTTTTAACCCATTCATCTATCTATGAACACCTAGGTTGCTTCCATATCTTTACTATGATAAATAAATCAACAATGAACATAGAGGTGCTTTATATCTTTTTTTAAAAAAAATAGTGTTTTTGTTTTCCTTGGATAAATATCCAGAAGTAGAATTGTTGGGTTGTCTGACAGTTGTATTTTAGTATATTGTGCAATCTTCATACTGTTTTCTACAATAACTGCACCAATTTGAATCCCCATCAAAAGTGCATGAGGGTTCCCTTTTCTCCACATCCTTGCCAACACTTCTTATTTGCTGTGTTTTTATAGTACCCATTCTGACAGGTGAGAGGTAGTATCTAATTATGGTTTTGATTTGCATTACCCTGATGATTAGTAATGTTGAGCACTCTTTCATGTCTGTTTGCCATCTTAATGTCTTCTTTGAAGAAATACCTTTATGTTCTCTCACCTATTTTGATCAGATTATTTCTTTTCTGCTATTGGATTATAAGAGTTCATTATATATTTTGGATATTAGTCCTTACTGGGTATATATCCTTTGTAAAATCTTTTCCTATTCAGAAGGCTGTCTTTTGTTTTGTTGATGGTGTGTAGAAGATTGTTAATTTGCTAAAGTTTCTTGTGTTTAATTTTGCTTTTGTGTACCTTGATCTATGAGATATAGTCAAACACATTATTCAGACTGATGTCAAATAGTTTATTACCTATGTGTCCAAGAGTTTCATAGCTTCAGAGCTTACATTTAAGTCTTTAATACATTTTGAGGTTTGTTTGTTTTTTATATGGTGTAGAGTTGTCTAGTTTCTATTTTTTGCATGTATTTGTCCAGTTTTCCCAGCACCACTTGTTGAAAAACTGTTTTTTCTTCATTGTATATTCTTGTCTCCTAATTGACCTTTTAGCAAGGGTGTATTTCTGTGCTTTGTGTTCTATATCATTGATCTATATGTCTGTGTTTTTTTTTTTGTGCCAGCACCATACTCTTTTTTATTGTTATAGAGTTATAGTATAATTTGAAAGCAGGAAGAATGATACATGCAACTTTGTTCTTTCTCAAGATTGTTTTGGCTATTTATAGTTTATTGTGGTTTCATATGAATTTTAGGATTATTTGTTCTAGTTCTGAGAAGAATGCCATTGGTATTTTAATAGTGTTTGCTTTGAAAATATGGATTTTGGGGTAGCATGGACATTTTAATGATGTTAAATTTTCCAGTCCATGAGTACAGTATAGTCTTTCATTAATTTGTGTTGTCTTCAATTTCTTTCTTTAATATCTCAGAGTTTTCAGGGTAGAGTTCTTTCACCTCCTTGGTTAAATTTATTCCTAAGTATTTTATTGTCTTAAATGAATTAAATGTAATTGTTTTCTTAATTTCCTTTCTGATCATTTGTTATTAGTGTATAGAAATGAAACATATTTCTGTACATTCTTTTTGTATACTGCTACTTTACAGAATTCACTTATTATCCTATTAATTTTGGGTGGATTATTTAAGGCTTTCTATAAAAAATACTATGTAATCTGCAAATAGTAACAATTTTATGTCTTCCTTTCCAAATTAGATGCCATTTAGTTATTTTCTTGTTTTATTGTTTGGTCCAGGATTTCCAATACTATATTGAATGATAGTTTTTCACAAATAATGTTAGTTGTAGGCTCATCATATATAGCCTATATAATTTTGAGGTAAGTTCTTTCTATAAACACTTTCTTAAGAATTATTTTTAATAAATGGATGTTCAATTTTTTCACAAGTTTTATTCATCTATTGAGATGATCATGTAATTTTTGTTCTTGATTTTGTTGATATAATGTATCACAATTATTTTCAGATATTAAACCCTACATTCATTGCTGGTATAAACTTCTCTTGGTCATGGTATAAAAAAGTTTTATTGCGTTTTATACTTCATTTGCTAGTATTTTGTTGAGAATGTCTGTATGCTAAGCAGGGATATTGGGCTGTTCTTTATTGTTTGTTTGTGTAGTGTTTTGGTTTTGGTAACAGGGTGATGCTGGCCTCATGTATTAAGTTTGAAAGCATTTCTTCCTCTTTAATTTTATGGAATATTTTGAGAAGAATCAGTATTGTTTTTTATTATTGTTTCAATTTTATTGCTACTAATTAGTCTCCTCAGATTTTTCCTTTCTTCCTGGTTCAGTCTTATAAAATTGTATCTGTTCCTTCCATGTCATTCAATTTGTAAATGCTCCTCTTTCTTTTCTGATTTTAATTGAGCCTCTCTTTTTCTTGATGTATGTATCTAGAGGTTTGCAATTTTATATATCCTTTTAAAGAACCAGTTCTTAGTTTCATTGATCTTTTCTACTGTTTTGTTTTTTTTTTCAGTCTCTATTTTGTTTCTTCCTATTCTGATCTTTATTATTTTCTTTCTTCTATTTACTTTGAGCTTTGTTTGTTCTTCCTTTCCTAGGTCCTTTAGGTGTAAAGTTAGATGGTTTATTTGGGATATGTTTTGTTTGTTTCTTGACATGGGCTGTATAGCTATTAACTTCCATCTTAGAACAGATTTTGCTGCATCCCATAAATTTTAGAAATTTTCATTTGTCTCAATATAGTGTTTGATTTTTTTGTTGATCCATTGGTTATTTACTACCATGTTTTTTATATATGTGTGTGTTTCTTTTCTTTTTCAAAATTTCTTCCTCTGTTTGATTTCTGGTATCATGCCATTGTGGTCAGAAAATATGCTTGATATAATTTCAGTCATCTTGAATTTATTGAGTCTTGTTTTGTGGCCCAATATGTGGTCTATCCTGGAGAATATTCCCTTTGCACTTGAGAAAAATGTCTATTCTGAAGTTTTTGAGTGAGATGTTCTATTAATATCTATGAAATTAATGTGATCTAATGTGAATTTAATGCTATTACTTCCTTACTAAGTTTCTTCTTGGATGATTTATCAAATGAGGTAGATATGGGGCCCAAATCAGATATATGATTAGCAAGTATTTGTCTCATCTGTGAGTTGTCTTTTTATTTTCTTACTAGAGGCCCAATGCACGAAATTCCTGCAAGGGCCTTGGCCCCGACCCCCACTTGCCTCCTCTATGGCAGGGGGCCTCTACTACCTCTGCCATGGCCCCCACCCACTGAGGCTTTATCTGGAAGGAAGGACATCTTGTCTAATTAGCATATTATTCTTTTATTATTATAGATTAGTGCTGTTTAATCCACAAATTTAAAAAATATATTTTTAAAAAGTCCATGTTTTCTTTTGTCGCTTGTGCTTTTCATATCATCTAAGAAATTATCTAATCCAAGGTCATGACAATTTGACCATCTTTTCTTCTGAGAACTTTATAATTTTAGCTCTTACATTTAGGTCTTTGATACATTTGGAGTAAATCCTTCTAGATGGAATAAGATGAAAATCCAAATAAATTATTTTGCATGTTTACAGATTGCTAT